>NW_015090803.1:9655086-9664765 GCF_001431845.1 Calidris pugnax
CGGCACATCTGGCCACGCTGGGCCAGCGTCCCCCCTGACCCCCCCGCACTGGTTTTGGGGCTCGGCTCCTCGGGGCAGCACAGAGGGAAAAACACCAAACCACGGCAGGTTTGACGGGGAGGCAGAAAGGAGAAGCTGAGACCCAATGTCCACGGTGGTCTCAGCATCACAGTTGTGCTTGTTACTGATTTTACAACTAATTGCCAATACGACTTATGAAAATACCCAAATCATTGGAGTCCATGCTATTTATTTACAAGACAGAAGTTACAATATGTTGCCTCAAAGTATAAAAATACAGCCTGGCCTACAGGATGGGTTTTGGAATAAAAGGGCACATAAAAACCACCCTGCATAAATCAGCCACTGAAGTAGACTGTCAAAATCTCATAAATGTAGCCTGCAGCCACCTTCCCTTGCACTTCTGAAGTCCACCATGTTGAAGGACCCACAGCCTGCTGACATGCTTCATCACCTCCACCAGAGATCAGCAGGTGGATTTCCAAACAGTGAAAAATTAAGAGATGGATCTGAAGGAGGGGGCGTTTCACGGTAACTTGGAATAAGCCTTTCCGTAGCAGTGGTAGGCAACGGTTTGAGATCAGGCTTTCAAGGCTGAACAGGAACAGCATCCCTGTTCCCTCACTCCATGTTTGGGTGATGAAACATTGGCCTCACAGGCAAATTCCATCCTGTTCTAGGGGTGCTTGTGCTGTGCACCTGCCATGGGACCTTCATCCACCACCCTGACCTCTGTTGCGTGTTTCCTCACACGTCCCAAACACACTCCTGCACTTGGGTCACAGCAACCCCAAGCACAAATACCGGTTGGGCAGAAAATGGATTGAGAGCAGCCCTGAGGAGAAGGACTTGGGGAGTGTTGGTGGATAATGAGAAACTCAACATGACCTGGCAATGTGCACTTGCAGCCCAGCAAGCCAACCACATCCTGGGCTGCACCAAAACAAATGTGGCCAGCAGGTCCAGGGAGGTGATTCTACCCCTCCACTTCACTGTGGTGAGACCCCACCTGGAATACTGAGTCCAGCTGTGGAGTTCTCAGCACAGGATGGACAGACCTGTTGGAACAGGTCCAGAGGAGGGCCATGAAGATCATCAAGGGGCTGGAGCACCTCTGCTGTGAGGACAGGCTGAGAGAGTTGGGGTTGTTCAGCCTGGAGAAGACTCCAGGGAGAGCTTATAGCCCTTTCCAGTACCTGAAGAAGGCCTACAGGAGAGATTGGGAGGGATTCTTTATCAGAGAGTGGAGCGATAGGGCGAGGGATAATGGCTTTAAACTGAAAGAGGGGAGATTTAGATTAGATATTAGATAATAGCAAGAAATTTTTTACTGTGAGGGTGGTGAGACACTGGAACAGAGTGCCCAGAGAAATTGTGGCTGCCCCATCCCTGTTCAAGACCAGGTTGGGTGGGGTTTTGAGCAACCTGGTCTAGTGGCAGGGGTCCCTGTCTGTAGCAGGGGGGGTGGAACTCGATCATCTTTAAGGTCCCTTCCAACCCAACCACTCTATGATTCTATGATACTTCACCTATGCAAAACACATATTCCTAATCACAAACTAGAACAACTTTAGATTGTTTCTTTGGTCCTACATTCAGTACGGCAGTGCTTAAAATTTTATTTGTACTGAAATACCTGGAATCTCTTAAGGCCTGATGTCAAAATGATGAGTAAAGTAATGACAAACTATGTTGTACCTACAATACTTGAGGCATTTGCAAGTAACTAAAAAACTGTTCTGTAATAGCAACGCAACACAGCATAGGTGTCTACTACTCGTGTGGTAATTCAGCCTCTGGAAGAGCACCACTCCCTTCTCCAGGTCTGGAGAAATAGCACAGATGAGCTTCGTGGAGGTTTCAGACATACAGGATAGTGGAGATGAATCTCACCCATAGTTTACATAAAACTTGCAATTAACTAATCTGTTGCTTAAAGTCCAATCTCTCTATACCAATAGACATCTACGTATACTTGTCCCCTCGTACTTCCATTTAAAGATGCAACACCCCTTAGCGTACATCTCCCGTGTGCTATGGAAAGGCACACGTTGGGCAAGTCCCACCAGCATTAAATAAGCCAGTATGTCTGCAGGGAGGGGTACAGATCCCACCTCCTGTAAGGCACACAGGTAAGCTGTGGGTTCAGCCTCTCGCTAGGATGTTTTGGCTCAGGCAGAACATAATGCTGACATGAATATGTTGCCTCCAACTTTCGTAATCATTAGCCCAAGCATCTGCACTGTGCCTGTAGCCAGTCTAAAGCAGACAGAGATTTGTACCAAAATTGCTACCTTGAGTATATAAGCTGAGATCAGTGCGCAGCTGATCCTGGATGCAAGTGACACCACGGAAAGCCACAGATGGAGGTACTCCAAAGACCATTTCAATAGCATTGTTGACAGAAAAAACACAGAGCCTCAAAAATAAGCTTAAGTGGTCCTAACTTATTTTCTTATCTGTGTTCAATTAAATAAGTGCAGTTATTTTCTATTTATTTATAGACAACATTTTTGTAATGCCAGAGTTTTATGATCTGTTGTCCAGCTTCCAGAGAACAAAGGAGTGTGTTTATAGAGCTCTTATTTATAATTAGTGTCACGCAGTTAAACAAGGCACCTCTGTTTCACAAGTGCCAAAGCTGTCACACTTTTTTTCAGAATGAATTTCAGTGATGGACTACTTGACCCACAGTTTCTTTAAAAAGTAGCATAAAAATGTGTTACTACTCTAGACCTGCTATTCTAACCAGCCGTATCAGGTGGCAGGTTCTGCCACAGCACCAGAGCCCAGAAAATGCTTCCTCTATTATATTTCCACTTAATTATACTTGTACTTTTCAATAACTTTGTGTCATAAAATCATGGCATATAGTCGATTTGGATTAGCTTTATCCTACCAGGTTATGACAGACTTTCAGCCTAGTCATTAATCTGTCGTCGTAAGTTTTGGAATCGTATAGACGTGGGAGCCAGCCATATTTAAATTGGGAAGGTATACTTTTTTATGAGTCTACATTTAATTAGAATTCCAATAAAAGTGACACATCCATTTGAGGCAGGCTTAATATGCTGAGTTTTAACTTTCCTTCGAAACACCTTTCTCTTAAAGAGAAACGTCTGCAAAGAAAAGCAGTATTTGCGTAGCAGGGGGGTTGGAACTCGATCATCTTTAAGGTCCCTTCCAACCCAACCACTTTATGATTCTATGATACTTCACCTATGCAAAACACATATTCCTAATCACAAACTAGAACAACTTTAGATTGTTTCTTTGGTCCTACATTCAGTACGGCAGTGCTTAAAATTTTATTTGTACTGAAATACCTGGAATCTCTTAAGGCCTGATGTCAAAATGATGAGTAAAGTAATGACAAACTATGTTGTACCTACAATACTTGAGGCATTTGCAAGTAACTAAAAAACTGTTCTGTAATAGCAACGCAACACAGCATAGGTGTCTACTACTCGTGTGGTAATTCAGCCTCTGGAAGAGCACCACTCCCTTCTCCAGGTCTGGAGAAATAGCACAGATGAGCTTCGTGGAGGTTTCAGACATACAGGATAGTGGAGATGAATCTCACCCATAGTTTACATAAAACTTGCAATTAACTAATCTGTTGCTTAAAGTCCAATCTCTCTATACCAATAGACATCTACGTATACTTGTCCCCTCGTACTTCCATTTAAAGATGCAACACCCCTTAGCGTACATCTCCCGTGTGCTATGGAAAGGCACACGTTGGGCAAGTCCCACCAGCATTAAATAAGCCAGTATGTCTGCAGGGAGGGGTACAGATCCCACCTCCTGTAAGGCACACAGGTAAGCTGTGGGTTCAGCCTCTCGCTAGGATGTTTTGGCTCAGGCAGAACATAATGCTGACATGAATATGTTGCCTCCAACTTTCGTAATCATTAGCCCAAGCATCTGCACTGTGCCTGTAGCCAGTCTAAAGCAGACAGAGATTTGTACCAAAATTGCTACCTTGAGTATATAAGCTGAGATCAGTGCGCAGCTGATCCTGGATGCAAGTGACACCACGGAAAGCCACAGATGGAGGTACTCCAAAGACCATTTCAATAGCATTGTTGACAGAAAAAACACAGAGCCTCAAAAATAAGCTTAAGTGGTCCTAACTTATTTTCTTATCTGTGTTCAATTAAATAAGTGCAGTTATTTTCTATTTATTTATAGACAGCATTTTTGTAATGCCAGAGTTTTATGATCTGTTGTCCAGCTTCCAGAGAACAAAGGAGTGTGTTTATAGAGCTCTTATTTATAATTAGTGTCACCCAGTTAAACAAGGCACCTCTGTTTCACAAGTGCCAAAGCTGTCACACTTTTTTTCAGAATGAATTTCAGTGATGGACTACTTGACCCACAGTTTCTTTAAAAAGTAGCATAAAAATGTGTTACTACTCTAGACCTGCTATTCTAACCAGCCGTATCAGGTGGCAGGTTCTGCCACAGCGCCAGAGCCCAGAAAATGCTTCCTCTATTATATTTCCACTTAATTATACTTGTACTTTTCAATAACTTTGTGTCATAAAATCATGGCATATAGTCGATTTGGATTAGCTTTATCCTACCAGGTTATGACAGACTTTCAGCCTAGTCATTAATCTGTCGTCGTAAGTTTTGGAATCGTATAGACGTGGGAGCCAGCCATATTTAAATTGGGAAGGTATACTTTTTTATGAGTCTACATTTAATTAGAATTCCAATAAAAGTGACACATCCATTTGAGGCAGGCTTAATATGCTGAGTTTTAACTTTCCTTCGAAACACCTTTCTCTTAAAGAGAAACGTCTGCAAAGAAAAGCAGTATTTGCAAAGAAAAGCAAAATCTTCTTGGTCTTTCCCAAGGAAATATGCCCCCCAGGACAAAGACCCCAACTGACAGTGCAGCTCCAGAGGAGACTGGAAGGTTGTTGAACTACTGAGCTTGAGTCTATCATGTCTTCTTGTTGGTTTACCCACCCACTGTTGCATTAGCAATGTAAAAGGTGAATCGGCTTCACGGGGACAAATATGACTGAGCTGCCTTAGGTGTTTCAAGTGCTGCTTCTGCCCTGTAAAGGATGTATGAGCTGGTGATAAATTTCTCCACATACCCTCTTCTCTGCTCTATACCTCTCCTCCCTGCTTCACACGGATCTCGGAGAGTCCCTGGCTGATGCTGCTGCATCACCTGCTGCCCAGGTTGCTACCTGGGAGAAGGTGGTGGGGATGAGTTTAGGTGGCAGAGGGCACACGCAGAAGAGGCAAGCCACAGTCATAGAAATGATGCACAGAGAGGCTCTGCACCCACCCGCTTCCACAAGCCACCAGGACTCTCACAAGCCATTTCCTTGTTCTTCAAATGAAGACGTGGGTTGGTTTCCAACCTGGTCAACCCCACCCTGCCAAGAAGATGGGATTCTGATCCCTGCTGGCAGTCAAGGAAACAGCCTCTGGCTGTCAGGACTTCTGCCAGTCTATCAGCTCCCAGAACACTTTCTTATTTTCCTGGCTGAGGCAACAAATGGCCTCTCTGTCTGAAGGCTTCAACTCCATCAGACTCCACGTTTGAAACGCCCACACCAAACTCAGCATCTAACTACCAGACCTTTAGTCCCTTGGACGGAAGGACACAGGCTGTTGGCATCACCAGCCTCAGCCAGCCTGATAAATTTTAATTTACATGAGCCAAAACAACCTATAAAACTGATGCATTTTTAAACAATCCTAACAGGACGGATAACATTTGCTGCTTTATAGCAGCTAGTATTTTTTCCTATTTAAACATACTTTTATTTAAAAAAAATAGGCCTGCTTAAAGTTACATTTAATTTTATAACACACTACATTAAGGCCAAGATTTAATACCTGAAAACTGTTTACGTACACTTTAAAAATATTCTGAATCAATGAGCTCTCCTTAAACTCCAATGAGATAAAAGGTGCTATTCTTTAGTAATATGTAGTTAAGGAAACTTTTGAGGTCAGCTCACCTTATAAATAAGTTGCAAAGTCATGCACTACATTAAATATTTACATTATTTTCAATCTTTGCAATTGAGCAAGTTCTGATATTTACATTTCTCCTGACTGAAAGCACTTTCAGACTCTGTTGTACATTAAAAATAAAAAAAAAAGTTTGCCTGAATTTGTGCTGAGCATTTAAGTTAGCTCACAGGAGCAGGAAGAATCTTTACTCCATTTGCACTGCTGAGAAATGCGTGAGACAGTTTTTTAAAAAAGCAAGAATATTTATTTCCCTGTTGAAATCATTTGAACAGAATATATCCATCATCAGGATCGGTTCTTGGAGAAAAGGCACCCACTCTTCAAAAGCATGAGAAGACACAGAGGTTCCAGAGGGTGTGATTTCCATTGACTTCATCCCTCACTGACTGATATAAAAGTGGCTGGGCTCTGAGCTGGCTGAGCACCTCCAGAAATCCTTCCAATGACAGACATTGAGGTGCTGGAGAGTATCCAGAGAAGGGCAACAAAGCTGGTGAGGGATCTGGAGAACAAGCCTTATGAGGAGCAACTGAGGGAACTGGGTTTTTCAGCCTGAGAAAAGGAGGGTGAGGGAAGACCTTATTATTCTCTACAACTACCTGAAAGGAGGTTGTAGCAAGGTGGGGGTCGATCTCTTCTCCCAAGTCACAGGCAACAGGACAAGAGGAAATGGCCTCAAGCTGCACCAGGGGAGGTTTAGATTGGATATTAGGAAAAATGTTTACACTGAAAGAGTTATTAAGCATTGGAACAGCCTGTCCAAAGGAGTGGTTGAATCACCATCCCTGGTGGTATTTAAAAGACAGGTAGACATAGTGCTTAGATATAGATATGGTTTAGTGATGGTTTTTGTCAGTTAGATTGACAGTTGGACTAGATGATCTGCAAGGTCCCTTCCAACACAGGCAATTCTATGATTCTATGATTACCTTACATGACTCTTAGATACCGTGCCTGTGGTGCACAGGCCTAGTCTGTGATATCATTATGGCTTCCTTCATTGAGCCATTAGCTTTATTAATTTTACATGCAAAACAATGATTTCCTAAGTTATCTTCTTTACTCCATACTTTCTGACAAGTATATTACTAAAATTATAACATTAGCTTTTGACCATTAACAGTCATGTTACAGTTTCCACCTAAATGCAGGCTTGATAATATGCCCAGTAAAAATTGCAATTCAGTAAACATTGGGAATCTAGATAAGCATTAAACTATTTTATTGCTTAAATATATATTTCTAGATGTGTCCTTTTTGGCTAAAAAATACCCCAAGCACCAAATTGAGCATGAAGCTCATCTGTTTTAATCACTTTTCTAACCAATGAAAATGAACCTTTTATAGGAAAAGCAATAAGAAAAAAAAAAAAAAAAAGCAGCAGCATAAGTTTAAGCATCACTAATTTAAAAATAGAAGCTTACTGCTTATATCATTGTTAAAACTGGCGATTCAAATTACCAAGTATGGGATTCCTCTGATCAACTCTGATATGTAACTTACATCTGAGTTTAAAGGGCACTAACTTTCACTGGGAATAAAGAGGTGCTTTTAGGGCATAATTCAGCCACCCTAAATCAGAGATGGACAGCATTAGATATAGAATAGTTGGTTTGAAGGGACCGACAATGATCATCTAGTCCAACTGACTGACCCCTTCAGACCTGGCCAAAAGTTAAAGCGTGTTGTTAAGGGCATTGTCCAAATGCCTCTTGAACACTGACAGGCTCGGGGCACAGACCACCTCTTTGGGAAGCCTCTTCCAGTGTCTGATTACCCTCTCATTAAAGAAATGTTTCCTCAGGTCGAGTCCAAACCTCCCCTGACGCAGCTTTGAGCCCTTCTCACATATCCTATCACTGGGTCCCAGGGAGAAGAGATCAGCAGCCCTTTCTCCACTTCCCCTCCTGAGGAAGCTGGAGAGAGCCATGAGATTGCCCCTCAGGCTTCTCTCCAAACCAGACAAACCCAGTGTCCTTAGCTGCCCTCATAGGACATGGTTTGCAGCCCTTTCACCAGCTTTGTTGCCCTCCTCTGGATGCATTCAAGGATCTTCACATCCTTCTTAAATTGTGGGGCCCAGAATTGCACACAGTGCTCAAGGTGAGGCTGCACCAACACTGAATACAGCAGGATAATCACCTCTTTTGACCGTCACCAACCAGTTGTAGCTCCATTCATTACAACCCTTTGAGCTCTGTCCTTCAGCCAGTTCACCCAGTGCACTGTGTACCTGCTAACCTCACATTTGGACAACTTATCCAGAAGGATGCTATGAGGGACAGTATCAAAAGCCTTACTAAAATCTACTTCTATTGCCTTCCCTTCATCCACTGATGCCTGAGCTGTTTCTCTTGGAAAAAGACAATAAAACAAAAGAGCACGAGAACAACAGTATTCCATCAGACTGAAGGTTCATCTAGTCCATCAGTTCAGCCTGAGGCCTTCAGCTCCTGTCTGAGTGATCTTGTAGGTGTGCCCATGTCTGACACTGTATCCTGGATTGTCCTGAGACCTGCACTGCATATAGCCAGCTCCCCTGGGTGGACCTAGGTCACAGCTTGTCATAACACTAGGCATAACATTGGGTAACTCCTCTTCTCTCCTCCTCTTCTCTCCTCCTCTCTCCTCTGCTCTCCTCTTCTCTCCTCCTCTCTCCTCTTCTCTCCTCTTCCCTCCTCCTCTGCTCTCCTCTCCTCTTCTCTCCTCTCCTCTTCTCTTCTCTCCTCTCCTCTTCCCTCCTCTTCCCTCCTCCTCTTCTCTCCTCCTCTTCTCTCTTCTCTCCTCTTCCCTCCTCTTCTCTCCTCCTCTCTCCTCTTCTCTCCTCTTCCCTCCTCCTCTGCTCTCCTCTCCTCTTCTCTCCTCTCCTCTTCTCTCCTCTCCTCTCCTCTTCCCTCCTCTTCCCTCCTCCTCTTCTCTCCTCCTCTTCTCTCTTCTCTCCTCTTCCCTCCTCTTCTCTCCTCCTCTCTCCTCTTCTCTCCTCTTCCCTCCTCCTCTGCTCTCCTCTCCTCTTCTCTCCTCTCCTCTTCTCTCCTCTCCTCTTCCCTCCTCTTCCCTCCTCCTCTTCTCTCCTCCTCTTCTCTCTTCTCTCCTCTTCCCTCCTCTTCTCTCCTCCTCTTCCCTCCTCTTCTCTCCTCCTCTTCTCTCCTCTCTCCTCTTCCCTCCTCTCCGCTTCTCCTCTTCTCTCCTCTCCTCTTCTCTCCTCTTCTCTCCTCCTCTTCCCTCCTCTTCTCTCCTCCTCTTCCCTCCTCTTCTCTCCTCCTCTTCCCTCCTCTTCTCTCCTCCTCTCTCCTCTTGTCTCCTCTTCTCTCCTGTTCCCTCCTCTTCCCTCCTCCTCTTCTCTCCTCTCCTCTTCTCTCTTCTCCTCTTCTCTCCTCTTCTCTCCTCTCTCCTCTTCTCTCCTCTCTCCTCTTCTCTCTCCTCCTCTTCTCTCCTCACTCCTCCTCTCTCCTCACTCCTCCTCTCTCCTCTCCTCTTCCCTCCTCTCTCCTCTCCTCTCTCCTCTCCTCTCTCCCTTCTCCTCTTCTCTCCTCCTCTCTCCTCCTCTCTCCTCTTCTCTTTCTATTCTCTTCCTCTTCTCTTCCTCTTCTCCTCCTCTTCTCAGTGAAAGAATTTTTCTGCATGTTCAGACGGAATTTCCTGGGTTCCG
>NW_015090803.1:9665993-9717731 GCF_001431845.1 Calidris pugnax
CTCCTCTTCTCCCCTCTTCCCTCCTCCTCTGCTCTCCTCTCCTCTTCTCTCCTCTCCTCTTCTCTTCTCTCCTCTCCTCTTCCCTCCTCTTCCCTCCTCCTCTTCTCTCCTCCTCTTCTCTCTTCTCTCCTCTTCCCTCCTCTTCTCTCCTCCTCTCTCCTCTTCTCTCCTCTTCCCTCCTCCTCTGCTCTCCTCTCCTCTTCTCTCCTCTCCTCTTCTCTCCTCTCCTCTTCCCTCCTCTTCCCTCCTCCTCTTCTCTCCTCCTCTTCTCTCTTCTCTCCTCTTCCCTCCTCTTCTCTCCTCCTCTTCCCTCCTCTTCTCTCCTCCTCTTCCCTCCTCTTCTCTCCTCCTCTTCCCTCCTCTTCTCTCCTCCTCTTCCCTCCTCTTCTCTCCTCCTCTTCCCTCCTCTTCTCTCCTCCTCTTCTCTCCTCTCTCCTCTTCCCTCCTCTCCGCTTCTCCTCTTCTCTCCTCTCCTCTTCCCTCCTCTTTTCTCCTCTCCTCTTCTCTCCTCTTCCCTCCTCCTCTTCTCTCCTCCTCTCTCCTCCTCTCTCCTCTTCTCTTTCTATTCTCTTCCTCTTCTCTTCCTCTTCTCCTCCTCTTCTCAGTGAAAGAATTTTTCTGCATGTTCAGACGGAATTTCCTGTGTTCCGTCACCCCTTGTCCTGTCACCAGGCACTGCTGAGTCTGGCCCCATCCTCTTGACACCCACTCTTTAGATATTTATAAGCATTGATGAGGTCCCTTCCCAGTCTTCTCCAGGCTAAACAGATCCAGGTCTCAGCCTTTCCTCAAAGGAGAGATGCTCCAGTCCCTTGATCATCTTCATAGCTCTCCACTGGATTCTTTCCAGTAATTCCCTGTCCTTCTTGAACTAGGAGGCCCAGCACCTGAACTGCACGCAGGGAGAGCTGGAAACGTGGCAGCTCCTGATGGTGCTGCCTGGAGCCCTTTGGCAAAAGCCAAAGCCTCGGGGGAAATGGAGCTGAGGAAGCCTCCTCTTCTCTCTTCTTCTCTCCTCTTCCCTCCGCTTCCCTCCTCTTTTCTCCTCTCCTCTTCTCTCCTCTTCTCTTCCCTCCTCTTTTCTCCTCTCCTCTTCTCTCCTCTTCCCTCCTCCTCTTCTCTCCTCCTCTCTCCTCCTCTCTCCTCTTCTCTTTCTATTCTCTTCCTCTTCTCTTCCTCTTCTCCTCCTCTTCTCAGTGAAAGAATTTTTCTGCATGTTCAGACGGAATTTCCTGTGTTCCGTCACCCCTTGTCCTGTCACCAGGCACTGCTGAGTCTGGCCCCATCCTCTTGACACCCACTCTTTAGATATTTATAAGCATTGATGAGGTCCCTTCCCAGTCTTCTCCAGGCTAAACAGATCCAGGTCTCAGCCTTTCCTCAAAGGAGAGATGCTCCAGTCCCTTGATCATCTTCATAGCTCTCCACTGGATTCTTTCCAGTAATTCCCTGTCCTTCTTGAACTAGGAGGCCCAGCACCTGAACTGCACGCAGGGAGAGCTGGAAACGTGGCAGCTCCTGATGGTGCTGCCTGGAGCCCTTTGGCAAAAGCCAAAGCCTCGGGGGAAATGGAGCTGAGGAAGAGCAGAGCTCAGTCCCACTATGAATTCGCAATGGGAAAGAACCAGAGAGAGAGAGCCAGGGCACAAGTGGGTCCTTGGTGGTGCAAGAGCAGCAGGCAAGAACCTGTCCAAAATGGCCCAGAGGAGCCCTGACAAGGGGCTGTGCTCAGTGCTACAGAGGACAAGATGACACTCCCAGGGGCCACCCTTGGGGCCACCCTGGGAGTCCAGAAAGCTTCCTCTCCCTGGATGCAGGGCACGAGGGCCACCTTCGTGGAGCAGGAGCACCTGGCCAACATGGCCCAAAGGAGCCCTGGCAAGGGGCCGTGCTCAATGCTGCAGAGGAAGGCAAAAAAACCCCAGAGACATTGGCTGGCCGCCTCGGGGGAAAAAAAAGCCTTCCTCCCCCCGGCTGCAGGGCACGAGAGGCCATCCCCGTGGTGCACAAGCAGCAGGCCGTGACCCAGCCCCCAAGGACCAGAGGAGCCCTGACACGGGGTCATGCTCAATGCTGCAGAGGAAGGCAAAAAACCCCCAGGGACCACTGCCAATCTGCCCTGGGGGAAAATTCCTTCCTGACCCCAGAGCTGGCGATCGGCTATTCCCTGAGCATGTGAGCAAGACCTGCCTCCTGGTCCCACAGCCTGGTCACGCCTCCCAGAAGACACTAGCATTCACCATTCCCTTTCCTCCCTCAACCCGGAGCCATCTCAGGGGCTCCCAAGAGCACTAACATGGCCCCCGCCTCCTTGACCTTGGGAGTGAGAATCCTTCCCGTGCTTGGCAGGACACCAGCAGGACCTCCACAAGGCTGGGGGAGGGTGCTGGGACACCTGCACATCCCAGTTCTTACAGCTGCTGACCTTGTCTGCGCAGGAGATGAGGAGGGCGAGCTCTGTTCCAGTGCTCCTCGGGTGCCAAAAATGCCTTGCCTTGGCACTGCCACTGCTATCCAGCTGAAAAATCCTGAGAGCCTCGGGCGCCTCCAAGGGCTTGGTGGTTCTTCTCATCTCCTGAGGGCATTGAGAGAGGAAGACTTGAGGCCTGGAGGAGGCTGCTGGAAGTTCTCCACTGCAATTCTGACTCCCAGGATGGACACGTTCAAAGCTCCTCTGACGGACAGAAATCCTGCTTCATCCTTTGGGGAGCAGAGGCAAGCTCCAGGGAGTTCCACCAGCTCCTCAAGCAGTTCCTCTCTAATGTCTTCGGGCTGTCCCCAGGCCAGCTCTGTCCCGGTGGCAAAGCCGGGCAGGCTGGCAGAGGGACACAGGAGGATGCCCCTTTTATCCTGCCCTGGGCCGTTGTGACCTCTGCGTTACCAGGTGACCATTGTGACACGGGGGGGTGACGGAACTCCTGGCAGCCTGCTTGATGCCCCCCTGCCCAGCATCCCTCAGAGGAAAGCTGTGGGCCCACGAGGGCCCATGTTTATACAGGACACCAACCACATTTCAGTCATGGGGTAAAACTTTCATAGTTCATTGGTGACTTTAACTTTTCTGAGAGAAACTTGCCTACCTCATTTTGTAGGAAGGTGTTCAGATCTTATCTAAAACCCTGGCAAGTATTTTTTCCTTTAGAATTTAACATTTTTAGTAACAAAAGAGTAAGGAAAATATTGTTCTTGCCATTTTGAATGGTTTAATCATACTTTCCTGGGCCAAAATGTTCAGTGTCCTTTGATTTAGCCTGAATAAATAAATAAATAAATACATCTTTTGGTTTTAAACACAGATATTCTGCCAGGATTTTTTGTTCTTTCCATGCACTGAACTGACATCTGTCGAAGCCACCTTTGCCACCAACTTCTTAAAGATATTCTAGCAGACATGCTGATTTTAGGCTGGTCTTCCCCGTTTGCAGTAATTACTGAGTATCTCTCAGAAGCCCACCCGAACCCAGGCGAGAGCTGCTGGTTAATCAGCTGCATGCTGGGAGGGAGGAATATTTCTCAAAGCCATCTCTGCTAAAGAGCTACACAGAAACAAAGCAGATTGCACAGCCTCCATCACCCAATGGAGATACATGTAATCAAAGAAACAGAACGAGGTCAGGAAAATACAACTCTGGAGGAACTGTGGGGAGGTAACGACATGCTTTTGGCACTAAGGAGAGGAGCTTGTATCTGTGTTATCAGGCAAAGGAGTTACAGCCCAAACTGCAACCTGAATTCTGACTTTCGCTCCCAAACAAGTAAGAGTATGGCCTCAAACAGCTTCAAACCCATGGGTTATGAGACCACAACACACTACAAGGAAAACACTATAATACTGCATGGACAAACCCAGAAAACCTTCCTGCTCTGCTCTGCACACAAACATTTACCCTGCAATACTACACTGTTCCTATATGAAGCTGTCTCTTTCTGCAGCCTGATCCAATGGCCTGAAGTGTCCATTTTTGTTTGGAACCGAACGTTCTTCCAATCAGTTATTTGTGTTATTTGTGTTAGTGTGATTTATTTGCTTGCAAAATGTAAGCCTCCTCAACTGGGTGTAGGAACTTTTGACTGGTCAGGATACTTTCCCTCTTCCATAAAACCTCCAAAACTCCAAAAAATGAGTTGTGCAGCTCTGCCCGGACTTCACAGACCATAGAGATGAGGCTCTCTGTCTCTCCAAAACCTTTATTGAGTGTCACACTTTAGGTACTCTTAGCGCAGGGCTGCTAACTGAAGGAAATGCCTGGTCCAACATAAATAAACCCCAGTTGAGGAAGACCTGCACATAGGAGCTTTGACAAAAGGAGGAAAGGCACGAGGTCTATCCACAGCATCTCCCCGTCTATCCCACCACACGGTGCCCTAGCTCATTACACAGGAGGTTTCATCCCAAGTGATTAGGCAGCAGTGACACCTAATGCACAAACCGGTAATTCCTTTTAATACAAGAACACAAAATGTCCCTCTGCCTGCCCATTTCCAGAATCAGGGTGTACCCTCACAGACAATTTGCAAGTTTTAATGAGCATCCAAGTGGGTAGTGGCCCATCGGCACGATTTCTGAGCCCTTGCTTATTATCAAAGTCAACAGAAGTTTTTGAAAAAATAGCGAACATGCTTCTGTCATATAAAACTGCTTAATTTGAGATTATGGACACCAACTTATCTCTCTTAAATTCATATTTTTTTAAATTCTTTTTGAAATAATTGAAATAAATAAATACATACTTGCTGATGAAGGTTTTTTAACAGATACCAAGTACTGAGTTGGAGGAGTCTTTCCCTTACCCCATGGAAACAGAATATGTTAAGGGATAAACTCATGACCGATATAGGCTCTTTTGCAGCTCCAGAGAGAACATCCTCCTCATTTCTATTTATTCATTTTTTGCCAAGTCAATAATGAGTTCATTCAAACCGAGAAACTAATTTGGATTTGAATAGGAGGAAAATTTGTTTTCTTTTTCCAAGCTATGAATAAAAAGTCTGAGGGTCTTGGTCTTGCTAGTTCTAAAATTCTGAAGGACTGAATGATCAGAAATAATAAGTCAACCACTTATTGGTGGCATTTCTTTAACATAAATCAGCTTTAAATTAATCATATTTTTTCTATGCATCCAGCACATTCCATGTACTTTTTTTTTTGGCAGATCAGATTGTTTTCAGAAAGCTAGTTTTCCGCACTGCTACTTGAATTTCTTTTTCTACCCAAAGGCATTTCTACCCAACAGTGGATAAGAACAAGTATTCCAATAAATAAGAGATATCCTTTACTATAACATAATAGCATTTAGGAATTTTCCCTAAGTTTTAAAATGCAAGTTCTATTTTCACTTGTATATGAAAAAACATTCTAGTGGTTAGCAAAAAGAAGTATTAGATGAAGCATAAAAGCAATCTTTAATTGCAAATCAATATATATGAATATTTACCTATCAAAAACCTGATTTTCTTAGGAAAAGAACTACATTAACTAATTATACAAAGGCAAAAGAGGATGAATGTTGCTTCTTAAAATCGTGGTCCTCTGAAGGTTAAAATCTTTTATTTAAAACAATGAGGTCTGCTTATTACAGCTGGACTCTTTGGGAATAAAGGTATTTCTCTGGGCATTGCTATATCCGTTTCTGTGGTTCTTTATACTTTAGCTTGGAATTTTGAAGGCTGGTGGTGATTTTGAAGGTTGATCACGATACAAGGTTTTCCTCCATTATGAACTATTATGTAAACCTAGCTTGAATAAGCTACATAATTTTGCCAAATGATTCCTGAACCTTAGCCAATAATCTGATTAAAGAGAGCAAGAACTCACTTTTTATATTTAAAAAGTGTGTTTGGAGAAACTCCACTGGTCATTCGGATTTCATTAACCTCCAAGTTAATAATATACATTCTGTCCATTATATTACATTCTGTCTTCAGGACAAATTCACCCCTGGTATGTTCAAACTCGGGAAAAAGTCACTCAGAATGACTCTATTTGCTCAGAAACAAGTAAAACTAGAACAAAAAGAAAGAAAATGTATTACATTGCAGGTCCCTTCCTTAAACTGCTACAAACGTGCTGTGCTGCTGTGAGTCTCCTCTGGAAGGTATCATAGCAGCAGCTCTCAGATGAGAAGAATAATGTAAGAGTGAATTTAAAAACTAAGATGCATAAGTCAGCAGGAACTGTAGAAAATAGCTTTCTTACCTAACATGTACCCAAAGCATTACCAGCTATGCTGAACTGAATTCTGCACACTGTTAGAAGAGCAAGGATGATTCATAGAAAGATAATACTCTGAGCTATCTCCGACAGAGTCCATAGCAGATCTTAACAGATGGGACAGATCTCCCGGCGTGCTCCCCTGCCAGCATCCATTACCTCTCTTGGAAATACGGAGCCAAAACATTACTCAGTGCGTGACCTGTCCATTCACAGAAGTCATATGCTCCTTTGAGAAGACCCAGGGAGTAGAAGCAGGAGGGAAGGCAGATTTTACGTAAGTCTTTTTTTTTTTTTTTTTTTTTAATGCTGTCTACAGTTTCCTCTGCCCTGAATCCCAAAATGCGTTGCTTCCGTGTTCCACTTCTTCAGAGTGCAAGAAGTATGTGGCCTTAAAAACACACTGAGCCTTTTGCAGAAGAAAAGATTCACTTCTGCTCAGCTACCTGTATGAATAAGATAAAAGTCCAAAGGGCCCAAAGATGATTTGGGGAAAAAAAATCTAAATATTTATTATGTATCTCCAAAGTCTCAGACTGGAATATCACACCTTAGCCCCAAGGTTTCCTTGTTCTTATCCAGCCCTATCAGCAATACCTCGAGCTGAAAGTCCTCAAATGAGGCAACAGATCCAGTGTATCTGTTCTAACTCACTTGAGTCAAGATCATTCTCTCCCTCTCTCCCTCCTTGTCTTCAAGCTTCATCAGTCGATACATTACAGTAGAAAGCAAAACAATACTGTCTTGATTTTCCTAACGCAAGATGACTGACATCTAGGTGATAGATAGATGCTACACACTTCTCTGAATGACTCTTAGAAATATGGTAGTCTCTACCACCTAAAAAAAAACCAGTTCCTTGGTTTTTTTGTTGATTAGATCACAAAAATCCAAGACACTGTTTCCAGGGAGAAAAGAAACCAAGTAATCTTCAGCCACCACTTCTGAGAGCAGGCTAGACTTGAAATGGATAACATATAGTTTGAGGCTTGTGATTTTTTTCACTTGTCCACTCCCTGCCCAAACACTCAAAGTCAAATGCCTCAATATAATCTACTTATAAATGTTTCCAGACTTCCAGACAATGCAAAATGATATTCATACCCAGCTCTGACAGCCTTTTTCAGAGACATTGCAGAATATTGTCCAAAATGTGCTGATCTGCAGACACTTTTCATATTCAAATCTAAGCAATTTCACATCAAATATTTCTTGCAGGTCTAATTTTAGAAAAATTCCTGAAGACTATTATATTGTAACAAAATCTAAAGTGAATTAATACAACCCCAAAAAGAGAAGTACAAACAGCCTGTATTGCTATTCAAAAGCCTGAATATCCAGTTCTTAAAGGTCTTGCTTCCCATCAGCTTTTCCAATACTTTAAAAAATGAGAGTAAGACCAGTAGCCAAAAATTAGGAGGTGGGTTGTTTTTTTTTAATATACTAATGTGTGAAAAATTAATAGATGCCTGGTACACCTGGATGAAGCATTCATACACATGGCTGCCTTATGTTTCTGTGAAAGTGCTGCTCTCATGGGACACTGCTCTATGGCATTTTGGTATGTGGCTATTGACAAGTCCTAGTATCAGGGCAACTCTGATTTACATTGTTGTTGCCAAAGACCTTAAGAAACTGCATATGAAAACAAAGTAGTATGATATCACAAAAAGTAGTATGTTTGATATCTACCAACCATAAGAAATTTGTGTTGTGCTGCCTTTTTTCTCACGAAGGATGCAGTGTGACGTAGCACCTGCGAAAGTAAACCAACCAGAATATTGTCTTATTGGGAATTTGTACTAGAAGTTATCTGATTTGGATCTAACAACAAAATCATAAATACAAAAGGATGATGAGTTGACAATAACATAAGACCATTGACAGAAACCAGCAAGTCGGTCATGAGCAGTTTTCACAGAGATTCCCCATAATTTCTTTTAAAATTCCTGATTATGGTATAGATACTACCAAAAAAATGTAAAAATTAAGTCCAATATCACCTCTATAGTGCTGTAAAGGTAAGCAGACAGTGTTTCATTGGAAATTGCTTTATTATGGAAAGGCATATATATTTCGCAATAACTGTGTTTTAGAAAGAGCTGAATATTGGTCCTTTCTTTAAAAAACTGAAGAAACAATTGACAGATCTTTTACTCTGAGAATTCAGGGAAATACTCCTGAAGGGGGAAGAGGACTTCACAAAACATGGGCATCTCTTGAAAATTTGCTTTTTCAAACAGAAGGAAGCAGGTGAAGATGCTTTACATCCCTTCAGACTCATGGGGTTGACCCAAAGTATCTTTTCACAGAATATAGGGATGCAAAGCACAAATAAAAATAATGAAAATTTAAAAAAAGGGAAAAGCAAGCAAAACGTCAGAGCTGCATGGCATCCCTGCTGAGTCAACTCTCACAGGCTGGAAACAGGACCCTATGTGCTAATCGAGAATTGACAGATTACCTGCTAATTAGATGAGAATTTAGAGCGATGGTGGATTTGGAGATCAATGCATAATAAAAGAGTCGGTGCACATCACCAGAGCTGCGGGTGCCCATGTGGCTGGGATTATCAGCCTCTGAGTGGATTAGCATGAGCAGAGTGCTGATGTGCAACTCATGCTGCTCTTGGGCAGGGACTAGAAATTACAACACAAAGGGTTGTTGGGCACTCTGTGGGGACTGCTTTTGGCATTCAGAACATGGGTAGGTCTTCCCAGTTCCTAGTTTTATATTTTGAACACGAGGTTTCTTCAGCTACTTTTTCAACATCTGGACTGTCCACATTTTGGAAGGGATGGGGGAATTTCTCTTCCCATATGTTGATACGATTGATTATTTTAGCCAATCTCAGGAAAAGGAAAACCCTAATACTGAAAAACTGTACAAATACAGGGCTGATGTAATGGATGAAGAACTATAAAACAACAGAAGAGGATTATCCCAATGGTGGAATGGAAAAAAAAATCAGCACTAAACTAGAAATGAAAAAAAGCCCTTTTGTTTAGCAATATGTCCAGGCATTATCAAGACTGTGTACTAATTTGTTATCTCTTTGATTGCATGCACCCTGCAAGAAAACATGCAAGAACAATAACCTTTTGGTAGTAAGGGGACCCCACTAAGTGGTAAAGACCTTTCATAAGACCTGACAGAAGCTCTGAAGAAGATTCTGTTAAACCCAGAGAAACATCCCATGACAAAAGTCATATGAAGACTGCAGCAGATACCCCAAGCAGGGATGAAGAACCAGGAATTCCCTAAACAACCAGTCCTGCTCTGTCTTTTCTCTGCAGGAAGATAAAGGGAAGAAGGAAAAGGAGAGAACTGAGGAATAAAAGAAATCTCTCCACTAGTTTAATGAATAATTTAACAATCCCTTATTACCCACCACTACTTACTTACATGGAGCTATATCAGAAAGGGTAATTATGAGAAGAAAATGAGAGACAAAGGCATGGGTAGCTGAGAGATCATATGTTCAGTAAGAAACACAATGAACAGCAGGAAAAAATATTTATTGGAAAATATTCTCTCCATATACCTTCTGTATGTTCTAGTCCTAAGACAATGCCCTAATAAATGAAAAATATAAAAAAATAAAAAGGCCTAGTGAAAAAAGAAGGATGTGGGGAAAAAGCTAACAAGCACTGAGATGTTCACTAGACAGAAGGAATCATATAAGAGTTAAGTAGAATTCACCAGCCTTTACAATGAAAAATAAGATTTATTAAGAATCAGTTGGGTTTGCCTTCTTTTCCTGCAGTTATCTATAGATGGATAAATAATAGTTTGTTGTGAACAGATAACACATTAACAGACTATATCATAGTCTTCTAGGAGGACTTCTGGTATCACACCCATGTGAGATGGTCGTAATGACTGGGAAATGGGAAAACTGGGTTCAGTGACCCAGTCCTGGGACAGAGAGGGGGAAGGAATGTAGGATTCTTCCATGGCATCACAATCTGAGACTGTTACCTGGAAGCTGAACTTCCAGTGGAATAAAAGCGTAGTTTATAATTATGGCATGCATCATGGATCAAGCAAGTGTCCCAGATATGACCCATGCACTTTGAAAACTTCAGTGCAGCTAACACATCACAGTCATCCAATAACATGTCTATAGACTGGATTTCCAGCATAATCCTGTGTTTTCTTAACTTTTTGAAACCTTTGCATTTTGGCATTATTGGCAAATGCCCATAATGGGGAGTTAAAATAAAAAAAATAAAAATAAAAAAAAAATTAAAAGGCAGAAAGGCTATGAAAACTTTCAAAATGAAAAAAAAAAAAGTTTCACCACAGGACTTATTGAACAATCATGTTTTTAAATTAGGTATTTGGAGTGAAGTGGGCAACTAGTGGTTTGAAGAAAAGATATTTTTTTTCTTTTAATATAATGTGATTATTGAACATACCAACCGCGCTCAACAAAAAGACTAAAATAAAAGAGTCCATAGGATCACCTAGAGAGAGAGAGAGACTGGACAGATACACACTGCCAGGAAAGCACGCCCTACTCTGTATTGGTATTAGAAAACTTTAAAATCTCACAGGGCCAATTAGCTACCTTTTTCTCAGCTAAGTGTGAATGCTGATAACTAGATCTGTGGCAGAGAAACAGATTGATTCCAACTGAATCAGTGATTTCAACAACACGTGTGTTGGCCTGGAGGAGGAACAGTTTTAATGTGCCTACTGTTACCTCCAGTACCTGCAACCATTTTGAATTTCAGGAGTCTCTTGGAATTTACCTTATGTCACAGAAAATGATTAACAGATAGACTAAATGTGCATATATACCTATGGAGATACATATTTACATATCCATATGTATCAATCATAGTCTAGTTGTCTCATACGAACCCTGAGTTTTGCAAAAGCTTCTGAAGGAACTCAGTACTGGAACTGTACAGGGATCTCCATGTTTGAATCTCCAGGTTGAATTCACTACAGCATAACTGTTTAATTTTTATCTTTTTCCATTGGTTGTTCTTTCCAGAGAATAAATCAGAACATTTAAATGAAATCAGTTCGAAGCAAATTGGTAGTCAAAAAAGCAAAGAAGTAGCCCAGTTTAGTCACAGAGCTCCAACTCCAATCCATTATTGACAATACCTTAGGTTCAGAATAAAACTTTGCCAAGAGAATCCATAATAGGATTTGGACTAATGTTGAGAAAGGGACCTGCAGACATAATACAGGACATACCAAAGCCCAGGGTTTGTACTGCACAGAAATATAGAGGATGTTTGCTTAACATTTATAATCACAGAAAACGGTAACATCCTCCCTCCAGTATAGAAATTGGTTAATCATGACAAGATAAATCTACCAAAGGTCTGCAGATCTGAGTCACTGGGAGCAGCTGGTGTTTAGCAGCCTATGTATTAGATACCAAGGAAACCTTAAAAACAGGAAATATCAAACACAACTCAAGAGAGTAGAACTGTTGTGAATTTGTACTTTTCTGATTCGTTCAATGATTTGCAGATGTCCTCCAAAACCTATGGCCAAGTTATATGAAGCTAGGCAAGCTTAGTCTTTAAATGAAGCTGACCCATCAGTCACTAATAGCAGACCCAAGCTAAAATGCTACAGATTTTGCTCTGCCAGATAAGACAAATGAGTTTCTAGGAAGTTTCAAATTATTTTGTTCTTAAAGAAACGTGCGTCCCAAAATCTATTGGTTAAAGAAGTGGTAAAGCATCTGTTATTATTTTTAGAATTTCAGTAACTAATTACATTACAGCACATCAGCCAAATTCAGACCTGCAGCCAAAATCTGCTCTGCTACGTTGTTGTAAATCTGAAATAGCTGACCTGCTTTCGGGGAAAATTTAAACTGATGTCACTGAGATCAGAATTTGGCCCCGAAATTTGCGCAGCAAGCGCAAGTCTTCTTCAGCCCAGTTCGATCCCATGCTGTTGGAAAGGTCACTTTGCCTTCAGGAATTGTACAATGATGTTGAACAATTCGCGGGGCATCACCAAACACCGCTGGTATCAAGCAAAGTCTTGATATTAGCACTGAGGAGGGTTGTTAATCCTCAGAGGAACTGAGTAAGCAAATACGTACATGACAATGGAGCTTGTTCTTTTCCCCCAACAAAAATGTTACTGACAAAATTCCTGCCTTAGGAGAGGGAATTGGTGTATTACTCCAATATTAAGCATTGGGAATAGAAATTCCCTCCAGGAATGCAATGTATTTAACGTGCTTTCAGCTGGACATGATTTTTTTACCCCATATTCTGAGAAAAAAAAAATGTAAAAGGTTTTATCTGTTCTATTTTAATTAGAGATATGTGTGCACACGTGGAGACCTGCAAATCCAGACCTTTTCTTCTTTCTCATCCCCACACTACAAACAATACTTTTAAAATAAAAAAATAATAATTTTATAATTAATAACTACATAGGAAAGCAATAACCTCAATGTTTTACTTTGCAAATGAGCTATTGCTGACCTAAATCAACCTTTATTTTAACATCTGGGAGAACAGTATGCTGAATTAGAGCCGAGTACAACACTACCACCCTCATACACAACGCTGTTAGAAAAGTTCTTAACCCACAGAGAATACAACATTCTTCCCCTCTCTGGAGTAAGTTCTTCCCACCAGCTCAGGAGGTTTATTGACTAGTTATTGTGAGAAACATGAAAGCTATTATGAAGCCTCTTAAGCAGTAAATAAAAGAACAATCAAGGATTTTTTGGAAAAGAGCCCACTATCTGTGGGTAGACAGATTTAAAAATAATTCCCTAAAGACTACTGGGTTTTAAATTGACAGTTTTATTTAAAGAGAGGGACCCAGACATTGCCCTGGACAGCCAAGTCACTTCAATGCCCAGATAAGGTCAAAAAAAGCAAACAAAAGGTAAGAGGGCACAAAAAAGGGGGAGTGAGAAATGTTGCCATATGAATGATGCCATTATTTATATCAGGAGTTCATGCTCCTCTGCAAATATAGTCAGTACTATGAATGCTATCTCAATAAAGATACTGCAAAATTAGAGGGAATTAAGAACTGGAAGTGAAAAAGGACATGAAGAAAGATCTCGTAGAAAGAGAACTTGAAAATGTTGGAGTTGTCTGCTTCAGAGAAAAAACTAACTATAAGCCATCATAAGAAAATACCAGTCATCTATTAAAAAAAAGTATAGACATGAATTTATGTTACGCTTAACTAAGTAGGCAATCAGTGAAAAAACAAAAGGTAGTAAATGTAAAACTGCTGAAATGGACTCTCTTGTGCACAATTCATCTGCAGAACCTTCTGAAGCCAAGAATTCAGGAAGGAAATGGAAAGACAAATGCAAGACAAAAAATTTATAGAAATATTTTAAAGCACAAATGCTTCATTGATACTCCAAAGAACACAGTACAAGTCCCAATTCAAAACTTTCTGAAGTCAATGGAATGTTTTTCCATTCGTCTTGAACTCAGATGAGCCTATTGTTATGAATTTCCATGATTTGTGAGAGAGGATATAAATCCAACTTTAAAAGAATACAAATGTAGTTTCTGTGTTATTATTATTTCAAAAGTACTTGTCTTGGTTTCTCCCTTGGGATAGATAATGGAAATGGTATAAAAAGAAACATAATTAAAATGAAATTTGGAAATAAAATTTACCAGAAAAAGAAGCAATATCAAATAACAGCACTCCCAAAATTGAATACAGTTATGGAAAGCTGCCATCTGAAGAGCTGACTTGTTCACATCCATTACTCAGAAATCACTTCGAAGATGGCAGATGCCTAAATGTGTGATACTTAGTACTTCACAGAAATCTACAGTAGACCCAGATACATATAAGAAGTATTTCAGCTGTTTAAACAATCTGTTTTGCACAGAAAAGCTTTTGATCTTTTGGCTGGTAGTTTTCATGAAATATGGGGAAAGAACTTAAATGTAATAACACCATTAGTGACAACAGTACTTGGAGGCACCTGAAACAAAAACAGATTGGTAAAATTAACACACACAGACAAAGAAAAACTGGACTAGAAAATAAAATGAATGTAATTATGCAGCTCAATTCGCACAGCAACTGGACCAAAACCTTCATTATTTCAAATACTTGCAGCATCATCCCCCAGTGAGTTGGACATGTGAAAACTGTCTTCATGAGAGCTGGAATCTATTTGTACCTTAGTGACTAATAACAAAATCAATGCTCCTTTGTGCTTGTAGCAAGCATCATGTGGGCCTTTATCTCCAGTGCTGATCAGGCAGGAGAGCAAGGTGGAGAAAGGCAGCAGGTGGAACAAAGGAGCAAACAGCACAAGAAATAGGAAATGGAAGAAAGTGAGAAGAAATGAAGGAGACAGGAAACATAAGCAAAAGACATAAAAAAAGAGAAACTAATACAATATCTACAGATGAAGTGACATTTCATCTTAAACGCCATTGTTTGAAGTCAGAGAGGGATTTCCATGTCCCATTGACCTTGCGCTCACCTTTCCCAAAGGGCTGTTTCATCCACTGTGCTCTACAGCTACAGGGACTCTGAAGTTCACTTAACAAAATTTTGCAACAACGCTAATTACTTTGCAACTTTTCACCAAGTACTGAAACCATTTTTGCTACAGGAGTTGTTCTCCACCCTTATTTCTTTTCCTAAATTACTATTGAGAGAGAAAAAAAAAAAAAAAAGGATATAACCAGTGAAAACTGCTCATAAATACAATTTACAGAACAATGGACACATACACACACTCAATGAAAACTAGATGAACAGAAATAAATTGAGATTATGAGAGGAAAAGAAGTCTTGCATCGAAAGCAAAATATGGAAAAAAGACACAAAGTACTGTGGAAATGAAAAGAAAAATAAAATATGACACGAGAAAAATCGTAAGGCAACAATGGCTGGTTTCATGAGTGTTTAGAAATATGATAAATATTGTAGCTACTGAAGTCTGAGATAATCCTGAATCTAAGATGACTCCATAAATTTTCTATCTTGATTGAATAAAATGCTTTAAAATGGATTTGTTGGCATTTAAAAAATGTCTTTAATCAATGCAAGGCATAGAATCTTGAGTTACTTTGTGGTTATGGAGGCATAAGAACAAGCAGCCCAAGTGGTAAGCTATTGCAGTTATTACTCCCATCCCACTGCTCCAGCCAGAAGCAGGGCAGCTTGGGGGCAGTGGGGACAGCCCCAGCCCTGGGCATGGGACATCTCCCTGGGGACAGGAATGGGCTGAGGCTGGACCAGGATGTCCACCCCCAGGTGGGGGTCAGGATCAGTGGGGTCTGTGGCCCGGCAGGGGTCCTGGGGTTTTTCCTAGCCCTCAGCAATGGCTTAAAAAACAAGACTTGCTGCTTCTTAGTGTCTTTCCTGGCCTTCTTCCCACCCCAGAGGAGAAGCAATTGCCTGTGTAGGGTGGGCTTGATGCAGGTGACTGCATTAGAGGAGAGAAGAGATGGTCCATGATCCTTGCAGAAGATGGACTAAAGAGTGGGTGGCTTCACACTCATGGAAGAAAACTGAAAAGGAGGCCCTGAAGATGACATGACAAGAAAAGGTTTCTTGTAAACCCTCAAATCTGTCAACTGTCTAATGGATGACTCCACTCAAAACATTGCTAACTCCACCCAGTCCATTCCCTCAACAAAACCACAATGCAAAATTTTGTAGCCCCTCCATGAGCAGCTCTATGAAAACCTGAACAACTGTTCCAAATCCTCCTTCCCTTCCCCACTCTGCTTTACCTGCTCCAATATTTCTCAGCCACCACTGCAAGACTGAGTCATTATGCTGCTGAGAAACTTGGAGCCAGCTCTGGGACCGGGTCCAGCAGCAGTGCAGCTGCTCTCACACGAAGCTGAACCTGAATCATTAAGCTCCGCCAGACATGAGCCACAAGGGTATCTCAGCACACAGATCCCCAGTGCTCCCGCTTGTCAGAGAGTTTATTAGCCCGGGCAAAGTGCCAGACCTTGGCAGACCCACGGGCCTGTGGGGTGCAAAGCTTCAAGGTGTGGGAGCGCTTCATGCTTTTCCAGGTTTTCCATTAATTGAGGTTAAACTGAATTTGCCAAAGGGGTGACTTGAGCTATTTTTCCTTTTTGGTTATTTTCTCTATAAACAAGTTGACTTAACTCAGCATCTATTATAATTCTTTCCGTAATAGGTTAGAATAAAGAATTCATGGATTATCACTGAAAAATTCCATGTCAGTCTTTCCACCTGCTGCTCTGGTACCTGGTTCAGACATCACTTTTGATCAAACTGGTAGCCCAGACGGCATCTCCAGTTCAAGCTGCTGTGCCTACGTGAGCAATTCAGTTGTTCGAAGACAACCTTGAAACCTCCAAAGCAACCCATGTAATGGATCCAGTGCACAGATCTCCTTCTGTCAACACAGTGATCATAGGCCCAGTGTCCATTCTCCAACTGCATTCTAAAAAAGAGAAGCCTGGGGCAGGTTAATGACTAGTACAGCTATGATATAACAAGTACTTGAGTTCCCGAGCTGTGGTGGTCCTCAACCCTTTTATTCAAGTTCTGTATCAGCCCAGTTGTATATTATTTGGAATAATTTGGTTGCAACATACCCAGATCCAAGAGAAAACAGTATAATCATCAGAGAATTAGTTGCCAGCATGCTTTCAGAAGCCAGTAGGAAAGAAGTTTTTAAATTCGGAGGATAAACACAAAAGACGTTTTGCTTTCTCCAACAAATACAGCAGAAGTTACATTCTTCTGTGTTATGGAAGAGTATATGAGAAGTAGCAAGCCCTTAACCCTTGGAAAGACTAAGGAAATGATGTAGTTTGTTGATTTTACGAACTAGGCTTAATTAGTTGGAATATGGCTTGCCTAGGATTTCACCATGGATTCACAGATTTTGCTTTACCTCAAGTGTCAGAGGCTAAACTGACACATCTTTGGAAAAGGAGGCAATGAGGTTTCATGTTCACCCGGTGAAAGAATGAAAATCTACTGGATAGCAGGATTCATGTTTTAGAATTATTTCTGCAGTCCCAAAATACACGTCTCATTATCATTTCTAGAGCTTCCCCCTTGTTTTGCCAGCAAAGCATATAATTGAAAGTAACTAACATTATCATCATAGAAATAGAATGCCCCCATTCTTGATGTGGAAAGCACTTTAGTAAGATTACTTAATCATAACGGTAGAGATTGTCATGAGATTCACAGTACATCAACTTAGTCTAGAAGAGTTTACCACCACTACGCTTGACCACCCCTGTGTACAGAAATCTATTACAATTTCCTTTGTTGGTACCTTAAAACCCCTCCAAACCCTAACTTTAAGAAACTTTCTCTCACTGAAGTTTTATGTTACAGTTACCACGGTGGTATCCAAACACAAAAGGCTTTAAAAATGTCTCTGTAGGAGCTTTTGGTGTTCTGTGGAGAACAAGATAGACACCTTGCGAGTAGAGGAAGGGGAAGAACCCTGACACTAATGATGACACCAGGGAAAGGTGGGATTTCAGGGCAGCATGTCAGAAGACAAACCACTCCATATGCCAGTTTTTCCACCTGCATAAAGAGCTTATAAAGTGCAACCACATTTCTAGAGTGCTTTGAGTTTTACAGAAAAGATTTATTATGAAAACAGGTAAATTATTACCCTACCAACAAGACAATGACAGGAAAAAGGCATAAGAGCCCTTCTTTGTACAGCTTGAGCTGAGCTTCAAGTTTCCATAGTGCTGCTCATGCCGAATCTCCAGGCATCTATTTGAAGAAGGTACTCCAGCCTTTTCAAACTACTCTCACTTTCTCATTCTTACTGTTTACAATTGAAATAACTGCTGCTGGCCATACTTTGTATCAGACAAAACAACAAATCAAACTAACTTTTTGATCTCAGGTATTCCCTAAGCTTTATACTTTGGATGACCACTGACTATCAGGTACAGAAGAGTTCCAAAGTTTTCACTGAACACCTTGTATTATCTGTCTCACTCCCTAACAACTGCCTTTCCCAAACCCAATATGACACTGCAAGATAGTCCAGAAGGCAGACTTTCCCAAACACTTCAGGGAAAGCGTATTAAAAGCTTTTGCATGCCAGAGAGAAAAAAAAAAAAAAAATGTTATAAATAAAAAAGGAGGAAATGTGACTACTGGAAAATGTGCTGGAACTTGTCTCTCTCTAAGTAACCCTTGTGGCATCCTTACATTTGGTACTGTAATCCAAATATCCACTTTTCAGTGGCACTATGCCATCTTCTCTGAAGTCATAAAAGGGAGCATGTTTTAAGCCATATAACAGTGGGCTCTTGGAACATAGCAGGACATCATTACACAGAATTATCATTAAATAAAATTATCCTACTCTTTTAAGTTAGGACATAACATAAGCTAATACCCAATATTTCCAGAAAGCTAAGGAACATAGCAGACTGGACAAAAACATGAATTCTTTCTGAAAAGGAAGAATGAAGATAAAAACAAGCAGGTAAGCGGACGGGTGCACTTTGTTTATCCTCTCTAGGAGTACTTCCATCTACCTTTGTCTAGTTAGCTGGAGAATTCTGGCAGTTTCTTATTCTCTTATTTAGCAACCACGAAGACAGATCTGTTTTCTTTTCAACTCGGATTATCTAAGAGACATTCCTGCGCTGATTGAGTACCAGTCACCATGTACAGTCACAAAGCAGCAGCATACAAGCTTTCTTAACAACACTACCCCAAAACTGTTCCACAACAGTGACTTTCAAGAGAAAAAGAGGGTGTAATTCTAGTCTTCTGTCTTTGCTGAGACTTGTAAAAGAGCAATTACTGAATGGAACAGCTGCCGGCTGAGAAATGGAACTACAGAAGCATATGATACGCTATCCATACAGACAGCAATCGTTTTATTCCAGAGATTAATTCAAATTAAGATATGGTTCCCAGGACAGACATGAGCTGGTGATCTAAAGTTGAAAAGCTTTGGACATTATAGAAATGAGGCATCTTTTTGCTGCACAAGTAATAAACTGTACGTTGGAGATGTCGCTCACTTCTGGAGGAAGGACCAAAAGCTCAGCAGCATGTTCTGAACAAATACAAAACGTAGCTAATAGGAATATACAATTCATCCATCTGTTGTAGGTCAGAGCTTACAAGTGTTTCAGGGTAATTCTCTCTGTATTCAATGGAAGCAAAAGAAGCATAATTCTTCCTGGGAAACCAGAGATCTCATTATATTAGTTTGGTTTTCTGCTAAGCACATACTCCTGTCATCTGATATTTTGTTATTAGCAGATCCCAGAGTTACCCTGAAAAGGTAATTGCAAATCCTTCAAACTATTTTATTTTTTTTTAATAAGTAAGGGTTGATTTGTTGCAATTTGCTAAAGAAAATAGTCATTAAAAAATATTTTTTTTCCTTACTGATTCTGCTTTATAGCTGAAATGATTCAACAAATATTATTATCCCTCTATATCACAATTGTTGCTTTTCACACAATTTGCAATCCAGCCTCTGAGATTTTGCAGTTGTCTTCCTCCAAGCGACGTCTGCAAAAACTATATGTTACTATAACTCTGCATAAAATCAAATTCAATGATAAAATGGAAAGTGGAGAAGGAGGAGGAAGGAATGAGAGCAGATCAAGCCTGCTAAACCGTTGATTTATTAGCATATAATACTGAAAACCTTCTTTAAAAAGAATGGCCCACAAGGCCTGTTTTTGATAATTTTGCCTAGAAAAGAAAATTGACATACAGGGATACATTTCAAAGCACTGCACAAAGTTTTAACAACATGATTCCCATTGACATTAATGAGTCACATGGCTGAAATCCTGCACAGTGCTTTGAAAATATACCCTACAGCCTTTTAAGCCTGCTTTTGGGAAACCAGAGCACTTGCCTCCTAAGTAACCTTTGGGTTGCAAGTCCAGATCAGAACTACAGGCTCCGTTCCTCACCCGCCAGAGGAAGCTTCCTCCCGTGCCTTGTGAAGATGGACACAGCAGAAGCATTTCGTGGAGGTGCGTGGAGCTGCCCCAGTGACAACCCCGCTCCTCTGTGACCAGGAGGGGCTGTGGGTAGGGAGAGGAACGTGGTCCCATGGCAGCTGCCATAATTGGAAACAGCTTCCAAAATGGTTTTAATTACGATGAGATTTGGCCTGGCATCTACTCTGGCCAGAATCAGGACTGCTCAGCCCTCTGTCTGGAGCCATGCTCTCACTGCTGTAGCGCAAGATCTTCAGATATGTCAACAGCCTAAAGAACTGTGATTTTTTTTTTCCCCCTTTTCTCTACTAAATGGTGCTACACGAGGAAAAAAACAGGGAAGTTTGCAGGGAAATGTGGTAATTCTATTATACCACCTGCTAATTTAGCCTTTCACACTATCTCACCTGCCTTATATCCGTAGTCCATCATAGCAATAACTTCACTTTCTCACTACTTTCTCACCAATAAAATGAACATTTGAATTGAAACAACTTCTCTCTAGTAAAAACCAGGAAGAAGTGAGAACTTTCTCTACTTCTTCTGAAAAAAATGGATAAATTCATTTTGGAAAGCTTAACATCTTGAAATTAAGAAATGGAGAAAGGCAGTAAAAGAACAAACCTCTTTGCAACATGCCTTTGCTGATGTTAATTAAATTGAATGAACGCTATTTATATGCTCTAAGACATAAGCAGAGGATCTTGCAAACCTTTGAAATGTTAGACCTGGACAATTCATAGACACTACAGAGAAGTGCAGGCTTTGTTAAGCCTGAAAACCTTTGGTCATGCAAAAACTGTAAATACTTCAGACATATATCAAAAGATGACATAGTTAATGACTAAAAAGGACGCAGACTTTGGCTACGTTCCATGGTCAAAGTACAGAGCATTTTTGGTGAGCTGCTTAGCTAGATGCCTTAGCAGACAGGCTATGCAGAGAAGCAACACTGTCCCTGTGTGGGACACGGGCACCTTTCAATGGCTGTCCCAGGATTACTTTCTGTGAAAGGCACGGGATGGGTTAAGGCAAGAAACACAAATGGAGGTTTGGATTTTTGCTGTATCCTCTTTCCAGCAGATGGCTGACCAGTGCTACTCAGGTATTAGAAGCCAATTTACTTTATTAAATATAATAACATTAAGCTTGCACAATTAGTCATAGGAAAAAAAAATAATTACAGAATCAGTAGGCAACACTGATGCCACCTTTCTGTATGTGAACTATAGAATTTATTCTTTGAAGATAGATTAATGTCGATATGTTATATAGACATTATATAGATATGCATACATAGTTTAAAAGTGGAGCATTTATCTTCCTAAATACACATGAATAAAAAAAAAAGTAATATATGTTCACTCCTAGTCCACAGCCAATGTAGCATAATGCAACTTAGCGCAGTTCTCAATAGGTGTGTTATTGGGGACTTGCATCTGCTGTGGACTTGTAGGACACAGGAGGACAATCACTCAAACTCAACTGGGGCTTGATAACAGGTTACCTTGGTCATACACTTGAGAAATTGGAGAATAAATAGCAAGGTGTGCACACAATAGGGTAGAGGTTAGTAACAAGCATTCAGTCCTACTTCTTTGTCTTTCAGGGTAATCTGCACAGGTAAAGTAATGACACATAATTTTTACAGGGCAGTGGCATTTGCTTGCATTGCAAGTGTTAACTCTTCCCGTGTTTCTTCCTGTGAACTTGTTTCAATAAACTGCAACAAACACCAAGTAGTCATGCACAAATTAAAGCACTACTTTCCTCTACAAGGCTATTTTTTCCCTCTTTTTTTTTTCAATTTTTAGTTGAGTCTGGTTTTGTTTGTTCAATACACTCACCGGCATACTTGATGACACACAAGAAGATAATATGAAGGGTTGCACCTTGATTTAAAAACACAAAAAAGGCCCACTTTTTTTTTTGGGGGGGGGTGGGGAGGGGAGCGTTTCTATAATGTAATAGTCAGACTATTTCTTAGTTTACATGTTGGCAACACCATTTTCCCCAGCAAGCTGCAGTCAGCATAATGCAAGGCAGACTAGGAGACCTGTGACATGACTTGGAACAAAGTATGAAGTTACTTCATTTATTTACCTGTTAATTACTGCCTTTCAGCTGAAGGTTACTGCTTCCCAAGACACAGGACCTGAGAGCATGAATGTTCAGTCTTCTCAGTGGAGAGTAACACAGGTTAATTTGGGTCATCATCAGTGGAGGAGACCACGTAATTCCTACAAGTTTTGTTCCTGCTTTGCAGATAAGCTTCATCTGAGGTAACAGTGCCTGTCAGTTTTAACAGCAACTTTATAGCAGTACTGTGCTTAAGACTGATGTGGCACAGGCATATTTAATAAATAAATAATTAAGTAATAATTCTCTGGGATAACATTCCTCTGAAATTTTTCATGATTGAAAACCTGGATGTGAAACATTTCCTTTAAGATTTTTTTTCTTCAGCACTCTAGGTTGAGTTTCAAGAATAAACAAAAGAGAAAAGGAAAGGCAGAAAAAAATGTACTGAAGGGTTCAAACTTGTAAATGCAAGCACAAACAAAAACCAAGAATTTGCTACTTCGCTTTACACAGATGACAACACCACAACACAGATTTTGCAAATAATTTGTTTCAATATTTTGAGAAGAATCAAGGGCAGCCCAGTCATCATTTTGTAATAATTCTATAGCCTTGTGTAACAAAATGTTTAACGTACAGGAAAAAAAATATTCAAAATGATGGATGCTCCTAAGATGCATTCATTCTGCCTGTTTTGAAACAGCATAACAAACTTAATAAGCTGTTAAGAGTAATAAGGGCATCATATTAAGTAGTTGAGAAAGTAGAGAGTATACAGCAAGTTCAGACTTTATCATCTGAAAAAAGTTGCAACATATTCCTGGTGAGCAATCTTCATGCCTCTTTCCAGCAGCATTAGCATATTGCACTGTAGTTTTCTCATTTCTAGAGTCCCTTAAACAAACAAACAACAGTAGATGTAATCAAGAGAAGTGGCCATTGAGTAAGGCCTCCCATTCTAGAATTTCATTAAATATATTATGTCCAAGGATTAATACAAGGATGATGTTACTGAATCTATCAGCGCAAATCAAGTTACAGAACCAGTAATAGTTGAAACTTTTAGCCAAAACAAACAAAGAAAATTTATCAAACTCTAGAGATGGTCAGTCCTGAGCTTTATCTTGCTCTTCTACAATCCTCAGAAATAAAAACTTCGTTGTTTTGTCTTTTCTGCAAGATATTGGCTTGGACTAATCTGCAGTCCAAGCACTGGTTCACAGATCCCTTACAAAGCCTTGGGAAAAGGAAATCCCTGTGAGTACCTAATACCATTTCTGTGCAAAAGGAATGTCCAGCACATCACATGCACGGAGCAACTACAGTGACCAAGCGTAGGCTGACGCCGACACCAACCACTGTGCTGGCTTCAGATACCCACGTCCTTGCACACATTTTAAGTCTATGCACGGGCTTGAGCTTTTCCATGAAGCTGAAATGTGTTGTACCTGGCAAATTTGCCACTGCGTTGCATAGTAGCTTCATCAGAAACATTTTATTAAATGTCTGTGCTCACCAGTCCTTCTAACAAAAGGTGCAGCCATGGGTGGACACCAGCTCATTCAGTTTGACCCAAGCCTGTGCAACTCTGAGTCTGCTCTAAATCATTTGCAATACAAATGATCTGCTGTGAAGTCAGGCCTTTTGTCATTGCCCATCTACCATAACCTGTGGCCCACCCAGATTTCTCTTCCTAGCCAGGCAACTGCTTCCAATAGCAAAGTTACAACATCATAATGTACTGAATAACACATTTCACTTGTCCCACGTGATTTATGACACTAATACTTTTGAATCCTTCTTCTCATAAATAGTGGAAACTTTTTACTTCATTTTTCTTTTCTACAAGAGTTAAAAACACTAATATGTACAAAGAATATCTGAACTGGTAAATAACTAGGACCTATTCAGAACAGCATGGATTTTTCATTCAGACTATAAATCTTTTTTCTTTTACTTAAAATAGAAAGCAGGCAGTTAACTGTGTAGGTCCTGTCTGATTAGATGCAGACATCACTTAATGATTATGATAAAACAAGGGCTATGCTATGAGAGGTTGGGAAGAGAAGGCAGTGGTCATTATCTACTGAGTGTGGTTTCAAGGAGATGCAAACTATTAAGTTTTCCTGGAACACTAAATATAAACAGAGCAATATTCTTTGCCATGTTAAATGGATATCTGAATGCTTTTCTCTACAGTCCAAAGCACTGCTTCAGGGCTATACAAAAGAGAAGAGAATGAGATAGTACACAAGTATCCTGAGAAACCTGGGGATGGCTTCCCTTTGGCTGGGTCCCCTCCATGCAGAAGGGAGTTCCACTGTAAGTCCCATCAAAAGCTTTGTGCAACGGACTCATGAAACAACACACTATCAGATACAGACAAGAGGTGGCTCCATAATGTCAATAACTGTTCCAAATCACAATGAAGATCCAAGCCTTATTTACTGTATAAACGTAAAATAAAAGACATTGCCTGCCCCAAAGAGGTCACCATTTAAGTAGACAAGACAGACAAAAGCTTGGGCAAGAATCATATTTATGTTTCCCTAACGCAGTTGGGAACTGCAGCACTAACTGATGGAACCCATTGTAGTCCTAAAATACTATTCACATTACAACCTACACCAAGTCAAAGCTTTAAAGTAGCTTTCTTGGGTTGTGGTGCACAATACTTAAATATTGTGGTGCACAACACTTAAATCACTAATATTACCTATTGAATGTCTATTCACAGACAAAGGGATATGGCAGTGCACTGAAGCTCATGCTGCCATTCTCAACAGCTACAACTGATTGAGCTAATTTAAAGTTAGCCCACATAAGCAAATCCAAGCTGCAATTACACCTCCAGATAGAAGTATACTTATTCTCAGTGACTCGCCCAGTGTAGGAAATAAAAAGACTGCAATAAAGCTAAGATCTGAACAAGGATATTTGAGTCCCAATCCAGTGTCTCACAAGTCTACCCTTACTCTCTAGGATCTTTTTAGGTGCGAAAGTTCATTCCTATATCTGTAAAATTCAGACTACACTAATATCTCTGACAGTGTTGTATGAGATGTAGGAAGCACATGAACTCAACAGCAGGAGAAACTCTTTTCCTTCCCTCAACACTCAAGACAGAAACAGCTTCACTGCCAAGAAAGCCATATAATACACATATGAATCCCTGCATAATTTGGGTGCCTTGTCCCATGTTAGACCCAGCTCTGGATTTATATGGCATTGAAACAGGAGGAGGGGAAGGACAACACAAATTAACTTAGGTTTTCAGTGATTGTTCTGGGCTTGGTCACTTGTACTCTTCAGAGTTTGGTGTTACTTTTAGATACATTTTTTAAAGTTAGTTCACTCCATAGAAAGGCATGCCTTTTAAAAATAAGCTTCCTTTAAAAGCAATTAATTCTCAAAGCAGCTTGTTGATTAAACCTTTAGCTTTGTGGAACACCTGAGCAAACAATAGGAGCAAATTTCTGACACCAATATAGGCAAGTATCTCCAGAATAGCTGCTGAACTACATTGGATGATAAATTCTGTCTCTCCAGTGATGGCAACAAAGGCAGCATTTATGAGTGATATTGGAAGTTCAACCACACCTCTTGCAATGGAAGAAAGCTGTCCTGTAAGAGCTGATGAATGAGGCATGCAACGCTGTACTGGGGTGTCTACTGTTTGGCCACACTGAAGCATATGTGAGCAGGTTTAGGAAATCAGTACAGTGATTTCGTGAAATAGCACCGAGTTGCTGACATGCTCCTTAAGGAAATGGAGGTGTGCCCACACAAGCATATCCACTCCCAGCCCAACCTGTCTGAAGTGATGAGGCTGCTAAGGGATCATGTGAGCCCCAGGAGAAGACAAGAGGAGGAAGTTAATGGCTGTAAGACAGACATAGGGAGTGTAAACTGCTGTGTTAGAATGGGCTCCTTCACCCAGGTTGCCCTTTCTTCTTACTTAGCACTGAATTTGGTCCCAAGATGGCCTTTTGCTGACTGACTTTACTACAGGGCTGAGGGACACCTGTAAGAGTGAGAAACCAGTCTCAGATCTTAGGAAACATGAAAAATAATTTGAAGTCAGCCTAAGTGAAAGAGGTGTATCAATCTTCCCCACTGGAAGTGGTGTCACAATATCAAATACAGAACGGGTGCAGGCTTATAAAAATCAGGACATCTTTGATATAGCTAGTCCAGTTGGTACTACACTACTTGTCTTTATCTATTCAAAATTGTGGCATTTACAGTGGTAAACATTAAAAATACAATACTCAATAGTGACCAATGTTTGTGCCCCACGGTATTCAGAGAGGACAGAAGCTCCTTCAGAGGGTCTGATGATTGGCAGCAATAATGCTTTCATTTTTCATACTGCTTCTTTGTGTGAATGTAGCAGCTGGAGAAAGTCTTTGACTGGTGTTCCTGAGACTACAGACTCCACAAGAGAAAAGCATGGTCATGTAAGGAGGTTTGTTTTGCTGCACTGCCAATACAACCACGTTATACTACAAGAATTAAAATTGTTTACAGAAAAAGAAATGCCATTCTCGTTCCTTTGCGTGAGGCAGATGTGTGCTCCTCCTGCTTTCTCTGCGGGCAAGGCTTTCCACTGGTTCCTGTTGGGATGGCACAAGGAAAACTCTCCCTTCCTTTTCTACCTACTTTACCCATGACCTGACCTCAAACTGTGGTGAAAGAACAGTGTATTTATGAGGACCGTGCCATGTTTGATTTCTCTACTAAACTGCTAGCAGCCACACTCCCCTTCAGGATGGCTTTTCCAAGGACACCCTCTACGCTGTAGAATTTACAGGACTCATGTTCTCTGCCATCCTTTAGTTTGCTCTTGCTTGTTTGGTGGTTTTAGCTTTTCTTGGGGCCTTATCAACTTAGTCAAGTTAACCTGATGTAGCAAATGCTGTATCAGCCTGTAACTTAGGTCACCTCAAACAAGGCTGGAAAGCAAAAGGAATGTAGTAGAGGTTATGTTGCCTGTGCATTTGAGGCACAGATCTTTCAACAGCACTGGCCGTGCTTTCGGGCAAGGTTATAGAGACCTGCTTTGCTGTTTTATGTCACTAAGACCACAAGTGTTATTGCCAAAGGGGCTGCACCCAGCCTAACCTGTGAGGCTAGGGTGTAAGGGGATGTTTTTCATACTTCTCTTTAATATTCTGACCACTTGAAAAGAACAAACTAGCAACACTGTAACAGCTACGCCTTAGCAATTGGACAAGAAGGTTTGATAATACCATTATAATGGCTTTACCTACACTTTTAATGCACTCTCAAGAAGCCCTACTGCCAACCTTTTACATTTCTAAATAGAAAGGGAAAAACTAAACACTACAGTGATAGCAAAAAGAGCTACTGGAGAAATGCAGTTCCACAAACTGTGCTGTTACGTACATGTGCATCTTCAAACACTTAAATTTAAAAATCACCTTAGTGAAAATAACTGATTTCAATACACCACTTGTTCGAAAATTTATTGAAATCAGACTAAGTATAATTTACCATTCCATTGCAAATCTTTCAGAGTTGTTCCAGGATTATCTGAAAAGCTATCACAGAGTTGAGCTGAAAATACTGAAGATCCTAATAATTTGATGGGCCCATCCAGTATAGGTCTAGAAAGTCCTGCTTTGTCCCTCAGACTGAGGAAGCAGTGTGTCATTTAGGAGAACTGAAAGGTTACTAGGAGTTGGATGAAAGAATGAGCTTCTGAGAAGAACTGGGAGTTAGAAGAGAAAAGGGTGATATATGGGAATCTTTTGTTTTTATGAAAGCCCTTCATATTCAGTAATATTTGCATCAGCCTCACTGCAAGATGAACTCAAACCACAAACAGAAGGCTCAACTGATTGTTACATTAGCTATACAGCTTTACCCTCTTAGTTACCAAAGTTATTTTTTATACTGTTGGAAATGACACAAAAGTCTCAACAAGAAAATACACTTTGTTTTTAAGCTAGCTGTCTTCTGATCATTTTCTTCAAGGTGCTTTTAAATTTCAATATGCAAAAAAACCCCACAAAACCACAGCTGATACTCTCTCCTGTTAGTATCAGCTATTTTTTAATATCCAATTATTATTCTAAAAATGAGTAAACTACATTGAACATGAGCACTGATGTTTTCCAGTTCCTCCTAAAAACAATAGGAGTTTTCAATATTTGATTAGCTCACAATTGCACGTGAGTGGGTTTAAAGAACATTACTTAACATAGATTAGATGCTTGCTAAATTTAAAGGTCTTCTGATGTAAATTATTGCAGTCCTGCCAAAGTCAGGAATACCGGTTTAGGCTTTCAGATAACAGAGTCTTTAATATTCTTAATAGCGCAAGCTGATGAAAACTTACCTACAGTTACCTGGTTTTAATTTCACCATTCAAAAATCACTCTCATTTCACTCTGATATGCTTGACATGAATGAGATGGGTCCTGACAGTATCACACTCTGCTGCCTTTTGGGGTACCAGTGAAGCATCACCACTGCTGTTGGTTGGGCTCTTCGGGGTTTTCTTACCTCAAGGTCAGCTAAACCTTACGAGGGCAAGGCTTCTGTTATTAGCAGATATTATTCTGTCCTAATCTTATGATTCTGCTCTATTTATCAGTATTTGAAAAACCTAATAGTGAGTAGTGACACTAGTGTGCACTACTTGAACATGAGCATTTCTGTACACCCCAATCATCAACTGTATCAGCAGTCAGAGAAGCAGCAAAACTGTAACTCTAATCTACCATTAACTAGGATATTGTGATGTCATAATATTTGTGACATCACTTGTAATAAGGAACACAAGAAAACCATTTGCCACTTGCATTTTCTTAATAAAGATTAGTTCTGCTTAAACTCAGAAATATTGCAGTTGAAAAACAAATCCATAGTATAAATAGTTCAAAAGACTTTAATTTTTCATACACAGTCCCAAGCACAATGCAGAACAATAAATTGCCCTGCTTTATCATACTTTTTTTTTTTTTTGCAAAGTTATTTTTTATACTGTTGGAAATGACACAAAAGTCTCAACAAGAAAATACACTTTGTTTTTAAGCTAGCTGTCTTCTGATCATTTTCTTCAAGGTGCTTTTAAATTTCAATATGCAAAAAAACCCCACAAAACCACAGCTGATACTCTCTCCTGTTAGTATCAGCTATTTTTTAATATCCAATTATTATTCTAAAAATGAGTAAACTACATTGAACATGAGCACTGATGTTTTCCAGTTCCTCCTAAAAACAATAGGAGTTTTCAATATTTGATTAGCTCACAATTGCACGTGAGTGGGTTTAAAGAACATTACTTAACATAGATTAGATGCTTGCTAAATTTAAAGGTCTTCTGATGTAAATTATTGCAGTCCTGCCAAAGTCAGGAATACCGGTTTAGGCTTTCAGATAACAGAGTCTTTAATATTCTTAATAGCGCAAGCTGATGAAAACTTACCTACAGTTACCTGGTTTTAATTTCACCATTCAAAAATCACTCTCATTTCACTCTGATATGCTTGACATGAATGAGATGGGTCCTGACAGTATCACACTCTGCTGCCTTTTGGGGTACCAGTGAAGCATCACCACTGCTGTTGGTTGGGCTCTTCGGGGTTTTCTTACCTCAAGGTCAGCTAAACCTTACGAGGGCAAGGCTTCTGTTATTAGCAGATATTATTCTGTCCTAATCTTATGATTCTGCTCTATTTATCAGTATTTGAAAAACCTAATAGTGAGTAGTGACACTAGTGTGCACTACTTGAACATGAGCATTTCTGTACACCCCAATCATCAACTGTATCAGCAGTCAGAGAAGCAGCAAAACTGTAACTCTAATCTACCATTAACTAGGATATTGTGATGTCATAATATTTGTGACATCACTTGTAATAAGGAACACAAGAAAACCATTTGCCACTTGCATTTTCTTAATAAAGATTAGTTCTGCTTAAACTCAGAAATATTGCAGTTGAAAAACAAATCCATAGTATAAATAGTTCAAAAGACTTTAATTTTTCATACACAGTCCCAAGCACAATGCAGAACAATAAATTGCCCTGCTTTATCATACTTTTTTTTTTTTTTTGCTCAAGCGCCTCTTAAGAAACCACAGCCTATACCTGGAATCCCAGTTTACTCCTCTGCAATGACTCAGGAAAACTAACCTTTCAGTAACTAAATTTAAGTGTTATACAATCTACGTAACCACAGACTGAGCCAACAGACAAATTAAATGTTACTACAACTCACTTTTGTTTAGAAAAAAAATGTTACATTTCACAGAAGCCAGAGAGAGGTTGCTGTTTCAAAAAAAAATCAGGGTAGATTTTCATGGTAGTAACAACTGGTCAGTTTTCACAGAAGTTACTAGAACTGTGACAGTTACTTCAACACTGAATTTAGCCCAGAATTTGAATTATTTCAGTAACTTTTGGGTAGCATTAAGTAACGCTTGCTGACCATATTTATTCTCATGAATGCTGATACCTCTGCAGGCTTCTAATATTCTGGTTAAGTGTAAAATTTCATTATTAGAAAAAGTTTACAATGTCAACTCTTGTTATATTTTAGAGGCAAGATCTAGGACATAAAGCTGGAGTTTTGTCCTAAAATGAACAGAAAAATCTTCTCCTTCTTTCAAAAGTTAAGTTACACAGGCTTTCAGAACAGATTGAAAAAATGAAATTACTTTCTTTTGGTTCCCTCTACCCCCTAACTTCTGAGGAAACCAACTAAGCTTTTTGACAAATGAGCAAAAACTATTAACTTCTGAGAGTCTGCAGGACAGGATTTTGCTTTGTTTTTGTTTGCTTGTTCCACAGACAGTACACTTCTTTCCCTACACCTACGCAATTCAAGCATCTGTCTGTAGATAGAATTGGCTGCACTTCATAGTTCACGCCAGAGGAGCTCCATTTAGAAGGGCGTATCACCCTGATGCCATAATTTTATTTTTGCTTTGTGGAAGAAGGGCAAGAGTAATAATTATGTGCTCTCCTTCTGGGTCTCGATATACAAGCCCTCATCCTGGACAATAAACAATCACAGATAGCAGACACCTATGATTTACTAAAGTTAAACTAAATTTGAGGCCGGTCTCGAGGCTTTGAGGCTTGTAAGGCCAGGCACTGTCTTTTGGGGAATTGTTTTTTGTTTGGTTAAAAGAATTTTACTTTTTTAATAGAGCAAGGGATAAATTCAAATACAATACAATTATTTCTTTATTATTTCTCTATTTTCAGAAGTTCTTCTGTGTTAAATCACAATTCAAGACTCAAATAGCCTGGTGAGTGAGAAACCCTGCAATAAGTAAACTTCCTATTTGAATGAGAAAGAGATCCTACCCTTCTGTTATCAGACATACCTTTTGAGATATGTTTAGTGAAGCCAGAGTGGCTTCCAGTGTGCAAGCAACCAGTAGTGAAGAGGCCTGTGACAGTCTTAAATACATCTGAACTATATTTTTACTGCACTGACTACACATTCTGAGAAGCAAAGAAAGGCTTTAGATTTGTGATACGCTAACAAATGGCGAGAATTTCATTTTCAGTGGCTGTGAGAGTAGCAACTTGAACTGAGGAACTTCTGAAAGGCAACAGTTCTCTCTCGACACAAGAGGCTGTTGGCCCAGAAGCAGAGAGCGTGCTCAGCTGAAGCCCAGGACTGTGCTAAAATAGCAGTACCTGGCCCTTGTTCGCAGCTGGCTTGCAGCCAGCCAACTTGAGTGTGGGATGAGCACCCTCCGCCTGTCTGCAGCTCTCTGTATAGATATACCCTCAGGCTTCCTGGAAGCAGCTTCCAGCTTCCTCAATTTTCAGAGCTCATATAGGCTTAGAAATGCCTATGGGGTACTTTTAGCCATGATATTTAGTTATTCTTTCCAAGCTAAGGAATATCAAAATGCAGCAGCCGTCCGTTCTTATTTCTCTCACTTTCTATGCTCTGTCCTGGGAACCTTTCACAAACACTTGGCTTTTTCACCACTGAACTTCCCGTACACACACTTAACGAGTCTCATTAAGCGAGATACAGGGTCACTTTGCTTGCCCACAAATCTCAAAGGAGCTATAAAGAATGGGAGGGCCTCATGGCATTGTGCATGTTTTTTGTGGAACAGGGGGTTCAGAAATAGATGACAACCTTCCTTCCACCCCAACCCCTGACTCCTGGAAACTAAAATATGAAGAAAGTAAATGTCAAATTAGTTAAGTCTTAGTATGTCATTGAGCAAACTCCAGCACACACCTCAGCCAGCTCTAGTGGTTTTGAAAAAAGTTTGTACAATGCAGTATCTGGAAGAGAACCACTGAAACCTTGTCCCTTCTGAAGAGCTGCCTCCTGCCACCTATCTCCCACATGCACCTCAGCTGCACCATCTGGGGGGACAGATCTGAAAAGCATTTGAAATAAGCCAAAATCACAAACAGGAATCGAATCCTTGATTTCTTTTCGGTGATCTGAGTTCAGCACCAGATAGCACTACACTGGGAAGCACTTTTATTCTCAAATACATCCTTTTGTGATGATAGCAGGACCTGAGATTTTGTAGTTACTCTGTTAGAAGGACAAAGGATAATGAAGAAGAAGGCACTTCTTCCCCCTTATCACCAGCTGATACAATGAGCATCCCTGTATCACACGAGAGAAGCACACACTACAAAGTCCTCCTGCTACTGCCCTGTGGAGTTCCATTTGCCAAGGTGAATGCGAACCCACTCTTAAAAAGCATTTCTTTAACAAATAGCCCTATTGATGTCAATAATGTTAATGCATGGGATATAGTGCTCATCAGGCTGAGGGTAATGCAGGCTAAGAGATCATTACATCTAATTCTTAGTTAAAGGCTCTCTTTCCTACAGAAGGTGTTAGGACTGCTGTGTGCCTACTGTGCATCCCAATTCCACCATTTCACATCTCTCAAAACTGCACCCCTCAAAACTCATTTGCCATCCCCTAAAAGAGACAAGTCAGCTGAGATACACCTTAACAATTCACTTGGACCAGAGAACTTCCAGAATTAGGAGAAAGGACTTTCCCCTCAGACTGTTAGAACAACTGGGAAAACTCCTAAGAACTGACCATATTGTTCATGACACTGGATGTCTTTCCAGGGCTGCAACTAATTCCCAGCCTCATCTAACACTAAAAATGGATTTCAGAATTACTCAGACTAGGAAAATACGCCGCGAGGTGAAACTTGACTCGTGAGCTCATCCCACATTTAGAGAACAGGAAATATAAAATAGTCAAGAAGTCTCTGAAAAATGCAAAGTAAAAGTGGAAAGATCAAAAAGGAAACCACAAGAGGGCAGATGGACTACATAATGGATGATGAAATGATTAAATACAGAAGGAAAAAAAGGGAAGGTGTCCTATCTCCTAAGAGAAACCTCATCTGGGGAAACATGTATTTTATGCAGAAGATGACAAGTTAGGAGCATGAAGGGAATTCTACTTTTTCCACTTAAAGACTGTGGAATTTTTAGTAGCTGAATAGTGTTATATCAATGGTTATGGAGATTTGGAGGTCCTCCAGTTATCCATGGGAACGACTGACATATACACCTTTGCTCCCACACGTTTCAGCATCTCTGGAGACACTGGCAAGGAAAGTGACAATTAAATCCTTAGTTTTGTGACAGAGACTTTTAAATACTCAGCAGCAATGAAATCAGAGCTGAAACAATAGCCCAAGTCTTTATTCACATAGAAAGCCCCAGGAACCTAACCATTTGGAAGGAGACTAGTTAGGAAAGGGATTGCTTGCAGGAAAAGACATACACATCTCAGACCATATGCTTGCAGAGCCCTTCTTCACTTATGGACGCAAGCGACGTTGCCAAACTGGGTGGTACTATGATGTGGAGAATAAAGAGCAGGGTCAATTTATGACCTGAAAGATGTAAGTTAGATGTCTGCTTAGCTATTTCCAGGGTCCTGGACTAGAAAAGCCTAAAACTACCAGCTGCTACTTCTACCAAATGCAGACTGTTCATCTTTCATTAAGGGTGGCTATGTTCTCCACATCAAAACATTACAAAAACTTCCCAATCACATTTCCTATCTGCTATGTGGCTTATTGTAAATGTATTTGAGTTATTTGTAAAACTTCTGATTTCAAAGGTTCCTTTTTTTTTCACATTCACTGTCCTGTCTTTTTTATTCTTACACTTACCCCCTTTTAATCTTAAAGACATACAATACAAAAAGAAACACAGGCCCGTGCTAAAGCTTCAGTCCAAGTTCTGCTTTAATTCACAAGAGTCTTCTGCTGACTTCAGAGGGAAGGGATCCGATTCCAAAACAGAAAATGTTTTAGATAAAAACTCGTTTAGTCAGATTAAACCTCACATTTCTTGACATCACATTGCTACATAGACGATAACGTGAAGGTCGTGTGCTCTGAACGATACAAATATTCTCAGCTTGGCAGAGTTTATGGCAGCAACTGTGCTAATATCAAAATCTGCAGAGAAATTATTCGGAACGACTTGCACCAGGTATAAAAAGGGGAAGTATCCTCATCAGGAATGTGTGGCGTCTGTTACGTATGGATCTAAAAATGAGATTGCAAACACTGGAGGAGCAGAAGGCTGGATTTTCCCCTGGTTCATAACGTTTTAAATTAACAGCTTTTATTTCACTAGGTATATAGTGGCTTAATCAAGAGTTAACTTTGACACAGAAAATTTCAGAATGTAATGCAGCTTAGTCCTTTATAAGAAGACACTTATACCATGTATTCCAAATGTCACATACTAAAACACAGCAACTGGTGGAATGAAGGCTTTACAGTGACGGGACCCGAGACACTTCAGCTCTCAGCTGCTTGTTCCAATCCAGCCCAGGTAAGTATGACTAAACCACTTAAAAGCTTCTCATTATCTCAGCTGCTAGTGGATATCTGACAAAAACGCCACCACATCTTAAGTTCTTCTCATTAAGTTTCAGGTTAGCACTTCTAAATGGAGAACCTTAGAGATAGCTTCTCCAGGTAAGACTTGAGATACATTCATGGGGCAACATAGAAAACCCTGGACTGCTGATTTCCACATTCACATGATCTGTGCCAGAGGATCTGAAATTTCAGGGGCTATAACAGTGGTATGTCTGATGGAACTGATGAAAAAGGTGTATTAAATCATCATATATATTCCAGGGTAATGGAGGAGCTAAGGAATCTGAGATAGTTGAATTTGCCTAAATGTTAGCAAGAGCTCTTTGGGATGTTGTTCCTCATACCTTGCTGACACATAATCTTTCCACAAGGTAGCAGAGCCCTCGGGAATCCCTGCTGCAGTGCTCTGCTCCCACAGAAAGCACTTCCTAAATGAGAAGGATTCACAGTGATCTGTGTCTCTCTCAAGCAGTACAGAAAAAACATCATAACTCCTGATGTTCTGTCCAAAGCTGAGAGAAAAGCAAAGCTGGGGAGAAGACTGGCATGTGGTCACTTCTTAGCTGATCATACATGATTTAGGTCAGGAAATGAGCTAAGATTTGGATCCATTCCAAGCTATGGGATATCAGTTGGGTGGTAAATGTAATTTACTAACTGAACAGTTACACCAGGTACCTTTTTCTTTCTTTTTTTCTTGTAGGATTGTGACAAACAAGTTTATACACAACTCTAATACTGTATTTCAAATTTCTGCTTTCAGTTGTTCATAATTTTGCTGCAGTCAAAACAATGTTAATTAAGTTAAGTTGCCTGTGTAATAAATACTAAAAATGTCAGAATTAACTCTGACTCTCTACGTGTAGCAGAAAACAGGCTATCACATAATATTTTTTTCTGTAATTCATTTATTGCATTGGACAAACAGTAAGCTAGTCTTTCTAAGGCACTGGACCAGTTCCAGGAGATCTGTTTCTCTCCCTAATCCTGCCATAAAGTTGTTATACGAAATATCACCAGGAAGGTGCTTTTCTATGTTGCAGTCAAAAGACCACCTAAGCTTCTTGAAAAAATCCATCCACAGGACCATCTTTTACAGCACTTCCATGATTGTTTCATCTAAGTAAATAGCTAAACACTCAAAATTTGGCCATTTTGGCTGCTGTGTTGTATGTACAGGAATAAGGCTGAACAATTTTGCAAGCCTTATAGTCCATCAGTAGTTCCCAGATCACAAGTTAAAAAGCATGGTACTTCAGGATTGACTTAAGCTTGTTGTGGCCTTAATTTTAACATTTACAGAATGAGACAAACTTGATTTTGAAAGCTTAACATTTTACTGGTTTTTTTTTCTGTGTTGTCAGGGGGTTTGTCTACAAGGTTTGCAGATGGCTGGGCATGACCCTAAGACACTGAATCTTTAGCTGCTTTACCTCTGAAGCAATCAGGACAGTATTTCCCCCAGATTCTCACATATAGACAGAATTAGTTTAGCTTAGTCCAGTACGGTAGCTATTTGTGGAGAAAAATAATGAAATATCACTGCTTTCCTATCGTCTCCGATAGTTTCCTGTATTCCTATCTGCTTTCTCATTCTCTATTTTTTGCATATGATACAACTAGAGAAGATTTTTTTCCCAAGCAAAGATAAGAAAAGAATGAATCACTGTGATTCCACGTTGTCTCTGACTTCAAGACTCCTTGAAGTCCCTCATTCATGAGTTGAAGAAATCTTGCTCTAGGGGGTAGATTGTATCCCTTGACCCACTGATCACAGAAAGTCCTTCCATCTCAGGGAGTTTTCTGAGTACAGAGGAAGCATTCACAAGATTCTGCTGTTTAGATTTCCATTTTTTATGTAATCTTCCTTTTCAAAATTAATGAAGTATATACTGAATAATATATTATATTGTGAATATGATGAATATACTATCTAGTTGAGCTTATAATTTTATTATAAGTAATTTCACATCACATATATGCAACCCATCCCTTTAAGAATAACATGGGACACCTGATTGTACAAACCATTTACAGAAGACAGAATTAATTTAGAAGGTCTTGGCTGTGTATCCATGAGGTGGATTTTGTAAACACAAATAAAAAGGCAAAGCTTGATTTAATAAACCTGTATTTCAAGAAAGCAATGCAGAGACAATAAAGTTAGCATTTACTTGTGGGTGTTATGTGTTAGGTACTGCAAGTGAGGTACAATTTACTAATTCAAGTCAAGACAGAACAACAAACCTACTGTATTCATTTGGTGCTTTTTGTTCCATGTAGGAGATATGATAGTTGGAGAAGCCAAAACAGAGACTTAAAACACAAAGTTTCGAACTCCCTGATACATTCAGCAGAGAGGCCAAAGTTCTGCAGAGATTAAATTGTTCCCATAAAAGGTTCAGGCAAGCTGTCAAGGCAGCCAGCACAGGAAGTTTAGTGCAATAGCTGTCCTGTAAATAAACAGAGGACAATATTTTCCAGGGATTTGATATCTTCATCAACACTTGTTAAGATGGACTTAAGCCCACAGAAAAGCAGTCCTCTGTAACACTGAAAATCTTTTTGCTCTGGGCCACATATATTTATTCACCCAGACAAGTCTGAGTTTGCAGTACCCCCTGCTGTCTTTGAGAAATCCACTGAATAATGGTTGTTCCTGTATTATCTGCTGGTGCCTCTCTAACACTGAATATGCTTAAGTTTTCTCACACATGCACAGATGGTATCAGTCCCTTTTCCTATTCTTTCCACCTATCTTCCAGCAAAAATGTACCATCTTCTTCAGCAGTAAAGCTGCAGGCTTTTTAAAAAAGTGAAGATTAAGTTTGCTATATACAGTTTATTTGCAAATCCACAAAACAATGAAATAGTTCTCAGAAAACAGTGTGGATCAGCAGTTATCTGCAAAACCTCAGGCACAAAAATGAAGCCACATTTAAGCCCCAGCAAAAAACAAAGAAAAGTCAAAAACTTCAGACCCTAAGAATCTAAAATGTATCCTATTATTGAGGCTGAAAACTCCCATACACTTTGAATGCTCTGAAAAGGTTATATAGCTTATTTACAGTAAATTACACTTTTTGCTTCAGTCATATTGTTCTTCCTAGAAGAAATGAGGGAGAAAAGATCAATCTCAATACATTTATAGTCCAGTTTCCATATTACAGAAGCTCATTCAAAGACGCACATGCCACAAAAAAATAGTCTTAGTTTCTTTATAAAACCCGCCAGGATTTTAGTTTTAACTGGTACTTGCAGTGAAAATATAAAAGGCAAGAATCTATGCTTACAAAATGTTCAAACTGATATTCTTAGGCCATATTGCTACCCAAACTCCCATGGTTTCCAGGGGCTACAAGCATGAACAACACTAAAGGAATGTGAAGTATACTGAATGTACTATTTCAGCAGACATCTCAAATAAAATTCCATAGGCCAGCTTTTCCACTGGAAGGAAAGAAAGATTTTTCTGAAGGAAAATAGTACTTCATGAAAGAACCTTTGCCCAGATAACTTAAAGGATGCCGTCACCTGTCTCAGTAACAGACTGATAAAAGTTACTCCAGCAGTTGCAACCCATAAAAATACTTCAAAAATAATAACCAGACTTTTAAAAATAATAACCCCACGCTAAATGTTGTAAACTCTTCATAATTTTTCCTGGGTCAGCTTTGCTGTACGGAGAAGAATCATAATGTTCTTTGCTGGTTTTGAGATTTTAAAAAACTTTTCAGGAAGAAAGGAGGTGGGTAGGACTGCCTAACTATTGAGGCTTAGAATTTGCTTGAAGTAATATGTCACTCATCATTAAAACCACAAAATCACAGAATAACTTAGATTGGAAGGGATTGCTGCAGAGCCCAATGCCCTCCCAAGAGCAGGACATCAACTTGTCCCAAGGTCAGGCTCTCTCCAAGAGAGAGAGCCTCTCTGGGCACCCATTCCAATGTTTGGCCACACTTACAGTGAAAAAAAAATTTACTAATATCTAATCAGCATTTCCTACGATCCAATTTGTGTCTGTTGTCACTTTTGCTGTCACTGTACGCTTCTGAAAACGGCCTGGCTCTGTCTTCTCTGCACCCTCCCACTAGGTGGGTTGTGAGAGCAGTAAGATCCCCTCTGAGCTGCCCCTTCTGCAGGCTGAAGGAAATCTCTCCCTGTCCATCATGTGCACCGGTCCCTGATCATCCTGGTTGCCCTCCACTGGACCCACTACAGTATGTCAGTGTCCTTATACTGGATAGTCTAAAACTCACAAATAACAAGTAAAGACTGTTATTTTCTATACCGTACATCTCCTGCATATGCATACATATATAAACAGAGAGAGGGAGAGAAGAAAGGCAAAAATGCTTTGCATTCCAAAGCAGTATTGTCTTTTGATTAGTCTTTCATTTTTAAGTTCTTGTTACTTCCATTCAAATATTTTCACTGTAAATTTCAATTTAATTACATTTAATTTTCAGTCAAATAATTGATTCTATCTGAGGGGAAAAAAAGTCAATATGGGTCTTAAACTGCAGGCACATTTAATTCTGGAGGAAAAATCATACACACTGTAGTTGATTTTCCCGGTTGAAGGCAGAAAGGTAGAAGCCAACCTCTGAAAATGCCCAAATTATTTAAAAAACCATTAAATGTTTGGGAAATTAGCATTAACCACACCATTATTCCACAACACACACAGTGAATGTTCATAGAGTCACCACACATAACAAACGAAACCAAAAAACCACCAAAGTTCACTAATGTGGGCTGGCAGTGACAAGCCAGAGCATTCCCCTGCAGAGAGAAGGCCCTTTCTGAAGTTTACTTCCTCCTAAGATAGGATGGCTTCTCGCCTCTGCAGGCTGCAGATGAGGTCTGTCCAAAGACATTGCTTCCAATTTTGTGGTTAATAGACTTCCAAGAATTATTACCCCAACTATGAGGGGGAACTCTTTTCTTAAGTGATATAAATTACCTTGTGCAAAAAGTGGTGAGGACAGTCTTATTCTGGTCCAGGATGGGCTTATTTCAGTTTGTGTTACATCAACTGCTTTAACCAAATGGAGACCAAGCCATTTCTAACCCAAATAAAGTGTCTTTGTAGAGGTTTACAACTGCATAACCTAAGCAGAGCAGTTTGGGATGGAGATCATACAGCGGGCTAAACCTTGTAAAACTTTACATGATCAAATAAAAATATAAATGGGGGGGTGAAGATGTGTGTGGGGTGGCATTATGTGGGAAATCACTATTTTGTTCCCAAAAAGTTTTCCCTATTATCATTCAACAATGGCATTGAATAAGGATACTCTTGACACTTCCTTTTTGAGGAAGTCAAGAAGCTTCCAGAGATTTTATTTGAAGAGAGATATCTGTGTTCTTTTTTATCAACTGTGCATCACTTCCAGTGATTTAAATGGGGCCAGAATAATATTTCAGGTATTTGCAGCAGTGCTTGAGATAGTACTATAAGCTACCTATTTTCTATAGGCAAATTCTGGCTTCTGCATACGTTCATTATTTACTGCCCTAATGCCTTTTTCTGATCACACCAGTAATCTAGCCTCTGTTCATTTGAGAAGGAAAAGACTTCTAAAGCATATTGCACCTTGCCTGGGTACTTATTAATGCCTGTTCTTGTTCAGTGATTATACAAAGATTGTTTGTACAAAGAAGTTGCATTGGCTTGAGTTAAATGGTTTTTTTTAAAAAAAAAAACCCACAATGTATTTAGGTCAGTACAAATTCCTGGTTGGAAACTTTCAGATAATCTTAAATCTTTAGCTATATAAACTTCAAGTGCTTTGCTGAAAAAAGCAGTGTCAACACAAAAACTTGTGATAAAATAACAAAAGTTAATTTTAAGAAACCCAGTTGCATTTCTGAGTAAATCAGGCCTGGCAAATTCCCCCCACCTAGTTTTATTTTCAGAGGAGAGAAGGAAGCATTATATTTGGAAGGAAGCATCTCTTCCCACTACTAAAGTTGTACAGCTGTAACCAATTGCTTCATGAGCATGCAACCTGATTGCTTTGCTTTTGTTTGAGATGGAGTTGAAAGGGACAGCTTCAGCTGTAGGTGAACTAAACTCCTGTTTGCAGAGATTTAGTGATTTTTGCTTCCTGTTTAATGGTTTGGGATCTTGCTGAAGGAATTTTTTAATTACTAAAAGTAAAAAAAAAAGATTCTCAGAGAGACAGTGATTAGGGTGTGTTTCATCTGTATTAGGCAACATATAAAACTAACTCAACAAAACACATTTGCAGCATTTTATACAGATTTGTTAATAATCATGGCTTTTATAAGTTTTACCCCAATGTTTTTTGCTGTATAGAAGCACTGCATCTTTTTTTTTCAAATTCTTCTAGCCTCTGGCATTATTGAGGCCTTCTAATAGGATTATTTCTTGACTCTCCAGCTAGTGCTGTGAGCAGGAGCAATGCACTGTTCTGCAGTCCACAATTACAAACCACGATCCCCTCTCCCTGTTAGGTTACATGGCAGCTTCATCTTTGGAACAACATGCTGCCAGAAAACCCAGGCACTCTGCTAAACAAAAGCAGACCTACCAAAACCCTATCACAAATAATGTAAGTGTACATGTGTGTGTGTGCATATTTTTGCACATTCACTCTCAACCTACTTTAAATTTAGGGATGCCAGAGAATCCTTGTGCTACTTCTGATGAGTCCAAAATAAAAAACAAGGCTTTTGTCTGTCCCTCTGTTAAAGGGATCTGCAAATTGTGTGCTTCTTCGAGTCGAGAGTTTATGGTCCTTAGAGAAGCACTGACAACTACTGTCACTGAGACCCAACACTCCCCCATACACTTCCAGAAGTTAAAATGAGACAAATCTCAAGCATGACAGGCAATTAGAAGTGCTCCCAAAACTTCTATTATTCCAGTGAAAAATGCTGGCAATAAGGATGTGACCCTCTTTCTACTTCTACTCTCCCCCTGCAAATGAACAGCTCTGACAGAATTGAGCAGCATCACTCACAAAGTACGAGGCAGTTTTCTTGCAGTGAAGGATATTCAAACGATGTGGATGAGCAATGCTGGTCTGGACTTACTTAACCTGTCCAGCAAAATCATATCTGCTGATTATGATTATGCAGATGCTGTGGTGACAGCATTAACTTCCCCATTTCTTGAGTGTGAGAAGTCTTGCCTGATGATTCCAGAAATAGATTTAGCCTGAAACTTTCTATGAAATAGACCTCTCACCTGAAAATAACCTGCACAAGCACAAGTCTACCTTGTGAAATGAAGAGAAGCACTGGAAACATGCTTAAATCAATAATGTTAGTTTTCAGGGTTATATAGTCCTTATACTCACTGAGGTGCTTAAAACTCACTAACATATCAAATGCTCCCACCTGGAACTGAAACAGTAGCGAGTAAAATAAAGGCCATTTTCTTCCACTTGACCAAAGGTCTACATCCCTCATAGACCAATCAACTGCGCTTCATTCTGGTTTTGATTTGTCCTGGCCTATTAAGGTGACACACTTAGAGCAATTAGAGAAACACTGTCACCTGCACTGGCCTCCTGTGGACCTCCAGAGATCACTCCTTTTTCTCTCATCAAAGGTGCAAAAGAGGGCCACTGCAGAATTGAGGATATTGCCCGAGTACTAACGGTGCTTTTAATATGTTTATCCAACAAACCAACATCCCAGAGGAAGGAGGAAAAAGCATTTGGCTCCTGCTTTCCCAGACAGCAGAAACAAAAGAGAATGAGAACAGAATGATAACAAAGTGAACCATAAATTCCTCACTGCCAATCGTGTTGGTTTGACATCGCAGATCAGACAGAAAAACTCTACTCAGAAAACATTCATGCTGCAAAGCATCTGTGAACTGCATGTAAACCCATGTAGGTGTGGAACCCCTCCGACTTCAGCTGGGGTTGGTTAAGGGATGGGGGAAAGGAATCCATCTGCTTTCTGTAGTCGGGGTCTAAATCAGTGGCAGAAAACCTGTGGCGTGGAGGCTAAGGTATGGTCAGATCTCCATAAACATAGTCTGATCTCTTCTTTCCTCTGCAATCTTACCCCAAATGAAAGCTCCCACAACTTCTACAGATCTAGAAGAGTTTACTTCAGCTGAACAAGTTCTTCTAATCTACCTAATACACTAAGTTTACAGACGTAATTATTCTTTTATCCATATAAAAATTATTGTGATAATGCTCAAAGGACAGAGCAATTACCAAAAAACGGCCAAACAGAGCAACACCTGACTACTAATACAACAAGGAGATAGAAAGACAATATTGTTACATATTAAGAGTTTTTAATTAAATGACAATTTTTCTATGTTGTACATCAAAGCATCATTTCAGGTTCAAAATTTAAGAGGCAATATTTGTATTTCCAAGACAACAGAACGTGAACGTGCAGTTTCTCAAGCTACAGCTAAGCTGGAAATATGCCACACAAACCAGTTGAAGGCAAAGTGTGAACCTGTCAATGCTTTTGAGTACATTTTTACTATCATCACAAGGAGCCACATCTGTTAAACATGTAAGAAGCCTCTAACTGTACTCTTCAATAGATTCACACATCTGTACACCCAAAACTATACAAAATGAAGTATTAAAAATAGATGTAGCAGTCAAAAAATCATCACATGTATGCAATGGTGAACCTCTTAAAAAGAAAAGCTAAGAAAGTTCTTAGTTTATTAAGCTCCCCAAGGCTTTTCTTCCGGTACAATTCTGGGTGTTCAAATTATATGCCAAAAATAGATTGGTACAAAGAATAAAGCACAAATAATCTAAATACAACACAAGAACAAAAGAAGCAAGTGAGCCCCTGCAAATAATATCTATTCTGTTTGGTCCACGTACAGGAGAAAAGCAGGGATAAGAATTCTTGTTTCACTATGCCCTTCGAGACTTTTGTGGGGCTGCCTTTGGTCTAGTTACAATATAAACACATCTAAGTAGGGAAAATAACTAAAGATATTCAGATTGTTAGCTGTAGATATACACAGACACTATTACAAAGATATATTTCCATTAAGAGTTTTGCAAGAAAGAAACTGAAAATGAGTGGGGCTTAGGATATGCCTTCTTTTCATTCTGTAAGATTAAGTATCTTTAGGCCCATGGAACAGTGTTTTTTGGTTTTCATGCTGTACTTTGAACAAGTTGTTGGACAGTCCATAATTTGTTTAGGTTGAAATGTGGTAAATTCGCAGGATACAGATATAAAAGCTGGAAATAAGAGGCAAGACACTTCAGCGTTCTGCTAGTGCTTTATGATACCTTATTAAAACACCATGAATCTATCCTCTTTTATTTCATGCCTTCCCTCAGTAGGAGCTCCTGGCATCTAATGTACAAGCACATTAGCTTCTTTTGTTTCACAGGAGATAACTAAATCAGGAGATGGTCCGAAGAGTGAGTAATGTCCAAGTTTGTTTCCAAATACTGTATTATGCATAGGCATTTGTGTGTGTTTGTTTATAAAGCAGACCCGTGACTTTCTAAGACTATGATGAGTAGTTTTTTGTTTATGTAAAGCAGGAGCTTCTGCAGCTGTTTCCAGACGAAATTCTGCGAACTGCCGAATACCTAAAATCACAATGTAGATGGTGCACGTACACAAGTCAAAATATACACAAAATGAGTGCAGGTTTGAAGTAATTAAGTATCTCGTTGCTTCCAACCCATATACATTGTTATGCAGATGAGGAAAAGGCTAAATTTTGCAGAAACATGCCAATGTTTGGGGTTTTTTTCTTTTAAACATAAGCTTTATGATGTAATAGATGTTGAAAGGTATCAGAACGCTTGAAGCCCTCACAAGTACGCATTCCTCTGAAGGAAACGAGGGGGTCTTTGGGTTGTCCCAGCACTCATCTTCAATGCGTGTTCCCATTTTCAACAATGTGGAGTTGCATCCCTTGCCTAGGACAATCCCTTGCCTAGGACAGCTAACAGCAAATACTGTCTTTGTGGAAGTGTTAGATCCCCATTCTTGATCATGTTTCTCTCAGACACCTGTTCACATAGTTTCTCAGAAATTTTCACTAGCTGATGTCCTTCTGTTCTTTGGTTCAGAATTGTAGTGGCCGTATTCGGTCCTCACAATCCATGTGATGATAACAGGCATGTTATTTATACCTCCAATTTAAGCTGTCACAAGAAATACATATTTATTTGACAAATCACCCTTAGCAATGATTGCAAGTGATTTGCAATATTCTTGCAGCTGAGCTTCTGCCAGTTCGTTCACCACAGAAGATCATTTGAGAGGTTTACTAAGAGGGGGGTCTCTTTCATTTAAAAATGGATCTTATTCTGAACTGTGGACCTCCTTCCAGTGACGTCAGGCTCCACAGGCAAAGATTGCCAAGCCTCTTGTTAACAAAGTTACCTGATTTCCTTTTCTTAGAGACTGCAAACCATCCCCAGTGCTGTAAGTCAAATTTTATGCCAAAGTCTTCTCCCTAACCTAACTTAAGAATGCGAGAAAGCCATGTCTTTTAAGAACAGGAAGAATTCCCTGTGTAATTGCCTGGTTGAACACTGGGGATTCTCTGACCCTATGTACGATTTAGCAAGTGGATTTTTGCTGGCATCCCTGCCTGAGCACAGAATTCTCCCTATCGCCGGTATTCTTGGCTCAATGAAGATATTTTTTTTAAATGGGAAATTCTCAGGCTAAACAGAAGAGAGTCTGTTCTGAATTTGCAGGCTCTGAAATACACAGCTCCCTGTGACTGGGAGATGCAGAAACGAAGGACCTGGATTTTCCTAGATAAATCTTGATTTGGAGCAGAGGAATAGGTGAATAGAAAGAAAAACATGAGATGGCACCAAACCATGAGAGACTTGTGTCCCATGACTTTGCACTCCAGATCACTGATGGAAGTTAGAGATGCCTTGTGATCACTTTAAACCACCCTGCAACTATAGCATCCTAAATGATCTTCAGGGTCAGCAAATAAGAGGGTTAAACGTTGTCAGGTGTGATGACACTTCCACTCCAAACAAAGAAAACTAGGAAGTGCTTGCTCTAAATTGGGATTTCTTTTTGTGAAAGTAATACAATAGTCTCATTACATTTTAGAATAAATTTAAATTGACTTAATGAATTGCTATGCCAGTAGATGTCATAAAATCCAGTCACAAGTTGGGTATTCAATTTAGGAAGTGAAAGTGAAAAAGGCAAAAATTTCAGAACTACAGACTTTTGCATTTTTGAGATGCTGTAGAAGCCATTAATCTGAACATTTCACTCTATGCTATTAAGCTTCATTAAAGAACAAGTTTACCTTTCATTAAGATAAACTTACAAAATTGTGTTATTTTTCTAGCCAGTTATTTTTAAAAAGTATATGTCAATTATCTCCAACGTCTGAATGAAATAACACAAAAGGTTTAAGTAAAGTATTCCACTACAACCCATAGTAAGAATAGAGTAGTTTATTCAATACCTATGTAATTGCAGGTTCTTACAAGAGACTATTGAAATAGCTTGCATTTTATAATTCCAAGGCAGACTAACACTGTAACACTGGTTTATGCTATAACATCATGTTAGCTCCAGATTTTCTGAAGAAGTCAAAACAAGACCAGAAAATTAATTTTTTCTGGGTTACAGGTAACTGGAAATACAGAGGCAGCTTTGACCTCCTGTTTATCTGTCACTTTGTCCTTCTGAAAATGTGGAAGTCTCTCAGAAAGTTCAACTAAGCAGGATTTCTATCTATTGTTTTGGGTCATCTGGAACTAGTGGGGAATACAGTGCTTTCCCAGCTTAACGTTTTGTTTTTCCATTGCACCCTGAAGCTACACAGTGCACTGCCAAGAGAAAACTAATTCAGCAGTATAAATTAAAAATAGGATTCTCATGACACAAACTGCATAAATATGTTTTACTTGTATAATGATTTTGCAGCAGTGATATGTCTCTCTTATGAAATCTTTCCAAATTGTGAGACATTTCTTATACGGCTAGTATGCAAAGGCAAGCAGAAATAACATGATTAAAATTGTTATTGAAAAATGAATCAGTAATTTTTTTAGGGGAAGGTGTTGCCAACCATTTCTTTGTAATATCCAATTATCCTTGGTTTATTTTTTTCTTTAGAAAAAACACAAGTAGATATTTTCAAGTATGATTTCAATAGTGTAAAAATCAGAACTGTAGTAAGCCTGTAATTTTAAAAAGTTTCACTGATTCACGTCATCCTTGTGCAAGAGTCATAACAATCTTCTCAGTAACGCCCCACTATTATAAATATAACTGAAATAAGATTCTGAAGCAAATATTAGCTTTTCCTTAGTATTTGACAGAAAGGTGGTGTCTTATCACCTTCAAAGCACCAAGGGCAGCAACTACCAAGTTTTTCAGATTCAGACCTGTGGCCGTCCAGAGAGCATCAGGACAGAATAATCAGTTTTTGGGAATCCAGAACAGTATGGGTGGCTGGTAGCAATCTATCCTCAGACAAAGCCCAGCAGTTACAGCAGTTAATTTCCACAATATAACTACTAAGATATTAGAAAAAACTGGTTATTAGAAAGACAAACAGTCAAAAGTCATTGAAAATGGTCTAAGAGCCAGACCATCTATGGAGCTAAGGGATCAAAGACCATAAACCATCAGTTTAAGGAAGAAATAAATTAAAATAACTCTAACCAAGTTTCTTACGTTATCAAAATGGACTTCAAATGAGGCACAAAGATATGAAGTTAGTGAAGTAAAGATGTAGTCTTAATGTATGCATTTATAAGTGGATAATCAGATGATCTAGAAACCCACTCAGTTAATGAGCCCTCAGCCTTGTACAGAGGCCTGAACAGCAGGACGTCTTCTTTCTTGCAGGCCGTCCTGCTCTCAGTTGGGCCTGAGAGTCTCCCTGAGCTGAAACGACTGTTAAACTAAGGGTCTTACGGCCCTTCAAAATACCTTCTTCAAAAACAAATACAACTGGGCCTACCAGCCATTTGAGCTTTTTCTCAGCCCCATTTATTTGAAGTATCCTTTAAGATAGCTATTATCACCCCCAAAATGGATCTACTCAGCACTTAGCCCTGGCTTGACAAATCACTTGGGTCCAATTTATATTTATTTTTCCCACAGAACAAAATGACAGGGGCAACCTGCGAGCACTTTCTCTTAGTTTGCCAGTTTGTCATCTCTGTCCTAGTAAAGCTTGAATAAGAAAATGATCATTCGTAATCATAGATTCATAGAATGGTTTGGGTTGGAAGGGACCCTAAAGATCACCTAGTCCCAACCCCCCTGCCCTGGGCAGGGACACCTCCCACCAGACCAGGTTGCTCAAAGCCCCATCCAGCCTGGCCTTGAACCCCTCCAGGGATGGGGCAGCCACAACTTCTCTGGGCAACCTGTTCCAGTGCCTCACCACCCTCACAGTAAAGAATTTCTTCCTAATATCTAATCTAAGTCTCCCCTCTTTCAGTTTAAACCCCTTACCCCTTGTCGTATTGCTACACTCCCTCACAAAGAGTCCCTCCCCATCTCTCCTGTAGGCCTTCTTGAGGTACTGGAAGGCTGCTATAAGGTCTCCCTGGAGCCTTCTCTTCTCCAGGCTGAACAACCCCAACTCTCTCAGCCAGTCTTCGTAGGATCATCTTTGTGGCTCTCCTCTGCACCCATTCCAACAGGTCAATAATAAAGAACTTTAAAATATATTGGATCGAGTAAACTACTGATAAGAAGTTGAATAAAACCACTCTGTCTCCCAGATCCTTGAGGAAAGAACAACAAGCATGTAGGGAAGAGTACATGTTCTTTCTACAAACACCACTTCTTATCAGGACATAGTGTATTTTGTCTGTAATCCACAAATGGTAATATGACAACAACAGTGAATCAGGGACAAGAAGAGTTAAGTTTGGGTCATGCTTCACTGGGTTTGTTCATGCCTGTCTGTCATGAGCCTGGTCCCTTGCCCTGACACTGAAACCAGGGGCAGAGGGCCCTTAACTGTGCTGGGAAGAAAACCCTCCTGACTCCAAGGAAATAAAAAACCAAGCAGGGAGACAGTTCCAAGTGCTTAAATCATGGGGGGAGGGAGGAGGGGGAATGAAGTGGTTTAACTATTCTAACTTCTAGTGAAGCCACTAAAGCTGAATATCTACAAAACCAAGCCCTACAGAGTAGGAGGAGTGCTCACATAAAAAGATACTGACCTAAATCCTTACCCTATGGGATAGTGAGTAACTCCTGACTTACGAGCTCTTTTCGACTGCTGCAAGAGTTAAGTCCTCTCCCTAGCTCAAAAGGTCTCAAAAATCCAGAGAATTTAGCAAACAGTGAAATGAAAAGAGACCTGCAGCTAACTGAGCAGGTTCACAATCAGAAAGCAATTGTTACATTGTCTGTTACTAGCAGGTGGTTAACCATGGATGTTTATTACTTGACAGCTAGGAAACTCCTTCAATTTCTTTGTAGGTGACCTGTGTTCTTTGTCAATAGCTATTAAAGGCTACTGACACCAACCCAATGTCCATCACAGTTTTGTTTCATAACAAATAGACTAAACCACACATTTGTTGACTTTGACAGATCAGCCACATGAAATTCTTGTATTTAATTACTCATTCTGATTAATCTAAATTTCCTGCCTTAGAAATTTTGTTTGAATTATGCTGGCGATCGAGAGTGCCTACTCATATGCAAACAAACATGTAAGATCTCCAGTCCTGATATTGTTAACAGTGCTGAGGATTCACACTTACCAAAACCACTGTAGTTTGAAACAGGCCTATGTGTGTGAGTGTACAAATTACTCTCCAAAATGGCAACTTATTAGGGAAGACACTTATCTTACCATTTTCTCCTCTTCTCTGCACGCTATTTATTGCTTTGTGTCTTGATCCACTTGGGCACTTGCACATACCTGATTTTGTAGCATTATTCATGACAGCAGCTTGTGTGGCATGAGTTTCCAGGACCATGGTCTTAAGCAGGAAGAACTCCACCTCCACTGAGTCAGCTCACAGTGAGCAAATTCCTTCAGTAAGATGAGAGAGACAGGGAAGAAATTAGAAGAATAGTAACCTGTGAAGTAGCTGTGCTTGAAACAGGTGGATCAAATGACAGGTATCTGATCTCAAAACCTTCCATATTATTCAACAGAATTACACATTTTTATGAAATGCCTAACAGCAGCAAGTCCCCAAGCCCCTAGGCTACAGGTTGACTGCAGTCAACCCTGAAAATGTACTGTGGACTACCCTCTGTCCGTGTTACTGCTTTCTTTTAAAGTGTAAAATCTACAATGTTGTTATAGTTCTGTGGTTCAGACTTTCAAGGCTATGCAAACTCTATTTACAAACTGGCTTTATGTGTTGAAGTAAGAGACGGTCTTTTCCTGGAAAGTAGGGTTTGTGCTTGCTTTGTTTTCCTCAATCCAAACTAGATGAAGTGGATTCATACATCAAGAAAAAATACAACAGAATGAAGACAAAACATCAGAAAAATATAAAAGCGAACGTGTAAGAAAATGACTAAATCTGCAAGATAAAGCTTGTTTTCTCCCCGCATATGGTAAATTCTCTGATGTGCAGGACACCAGGAACAAGCTCCAAGATTTTTCACGCTTTAAGCAAACGGACAAATACCCATCTTTCCATTCACCAACCATTCTACTGCATTTTTAGGCTTTGCTATTCTTTGGCTCCTGCAGCAATGCTAGGAACATTCCCACCTGCAACACAGCTAATAAAGCAGGCAAGGGCTCTGCTCATTCTTACGCACACGCTTAATTTTACAGAGGTGAGAACAGCCCGGGACTGTTACCCACTAGTGGGATCCGTGGAATCACTTATGTCTGTACAATTAAGAGAGCCTAATGCGGAACCTGAGGCTTTTTTTAGTCACACTTTTCCTCAAAATCATTAATAACATCGTAGTGCTGTATAAATACAGAAAAAGAAAAAAGAGAGAGATTATTATAAAAGAGGTGGGGAGGGGAAAAAAAAAGGAGCTTCCTGACAAGCAATCTCTCACTTTTTTTTTTCCCCCTCTTTTAATTTTAAATAAAGCTGTCTGCGAATTTGAGCCTAGGGAGACCTTCATTAAAATCAATTAATCAGTCAGCCTCTCTGCTGAATAGCTTTCTGGAGACAGAAGGGAAAGAAAAAAAAAAAAAAGTCAAACTAGGGCTGGGGCTGGAGGTGTGTGTGGTACTTCTCTAACTCCCCCTTACCTACCCCGGGCCCTCCGCCTCACGCCCCGGCCCTGCCGAACCGGGCAAGTTGGCGACCACCGGGCAAGGGCGGGAAGGATCCGTCCCCTCGCGGGCTGTGACCGGCTGCTCGGGGCCTTGGGGGGTGCCGGAGACCCCGCTGCCCGCCTCAGAGGCCTGCCCGCCCGCAGGTGCCCCCGGCCTGTCACCGGGCAGGTGAGGGCTGGGTCTGGCGGCCTCAGGCAAGGAGCTCCCACCCCTCAGTCTGCTCCCGCCGCGGCACGGCGGAGGTTACGGCCGCGTTCGGAGCCAGCTCCCGGCGGCCCGCACAGCCCCCGGGGCGGGCGCCTCCTTCCCGACCCCGCGAGCAGCCCCCCGGCCCCGCCGCCGCCTGCCAGAGGCTGAGGGGATAAAGTTAGCGGCGGGG
>NW_015090803.1:9719194-9795134 GCF_001431845.1 Calidris pugnax
GCCTGGCCGCGGCCGAGCCTGAGGCGGGCCGGCGCTGGAGGGTCTGCCGGCCGGCACCCCGCCGCCCACCCCGGCTTCCCAGCAAAGCATCCCGTCCCCACGCCGTCCCGGGTGCCGCCGCCGCCCCGCACCGCCGCCTCGGCAGGTGTGTGCTGCCTTGGCTTACGGGCCGCTTCCCCTCTGAAACTTCTCGACTTTCTCTTCTTGCTAATAAAACACGGCGCTTGAACTGTCAAAAAACTGAGCGAATTCTTTGAAGCAGAGCAAGTTTTAAAAATCTGGGGAGAATACAGAAGTTTTAAGGTCCCACAGGCTCTTCGTGTTTCACTAGAAGTGTAAGGAAACAACGTGCCGCTACGAAACGATGACCCTACCGTGCATTTCACCTTATTAAGTTTTAATAGGCAGGCCTGAATACCTGAAAAAAAAAATGACTGAAGTTTAAATTGCGAGTGTAACGTTACATTAATGCAATGTTGTAGGTCAGTGAGATGAAAGGTGTGGTTCTCGTAATTATCACGATGCCTAGTATGAGGTAACAAAACCACATACCACAGAACCCTCTAATTTATGACTCGACGTGGTGCAAGGATACTGTTGTGATATTGTTGGGTGGTTTGGTTTTTTTTTTAATCTCAGTTTCTTAGATTTTCCTCTGCCGTGCATCACATTATGGGGAAACAGTTTCCCAAAATGAAAGTTTATAAGTCATCTTGCGTGTCCCTTGAGTGGATTATCAGCCCCGAGGTGCCACAGCCCACAGAGTGTCAGGCAAGATATAGTCCAGCCCGTGCGGTCCGTGCGTTGCTCTTTAATCCCAGATCACTGTGTCTTAGACTTCTCCGCAGAGAAAAGGCCTATATGCTGAAATACTGTAATTTCTTATTAATTGTATATTTAATCCTGTGGCTAGTATTCTTTTTTTTTTTTTCCTATCTCAAAATCAAGATATTATTACAGCTTGGGCACACACATATTTAAGTGAGTGTCACGTGGCCGACACTTGCAGGGCTGGGAACCGAAGCTTTGCACATGCGATGTCCCACACGCAGCTGCTCGAGTACAAACCGGTGGAGAACGATGAAAGGTTGCTCGTGCTTCATCTTTAATGCTTCACCTCACAGTGACAGCGTGCTGAACTTGACCTGCTTGTGAATAGAAGATGGGGGCGTGTTTATGTTACTCACCTGTATCAAACACTGGAAAAATCAGGAGGGAGTTGCACCGGTGACACCGCGTATGGATCCCAGATCTCACGTGGAGGCTCAGCTGTACGGTTTGGTGCTCGTGAGGGGCTCCCGGCACAGCCCGAAGGAAGAGAATCTACGAAAACCACCAGATAAACGCTCAGCAAAAAAGTGATTAACTTTTCTGGAGGCAGATGGGAAATAAAGAAATAAATGTCTGAATAGGAGCTTATGTTAGAATCAATTTCTCAAGTCATTCAGCAAACATAGAACACTGATGCGAAGTGTTGAATGTTTCCTGCCATGCAGATCTAGAAACGTGTGCTGAAATTTGTCGTGTTAAAAATTGTAGTTTTTGGCATAGGGAGTGAAGAGTAACGGGCCGTATAAAACATACATCACTTTGGACATTCGGCGCGTGCTGCAGGAATAAAGAAAACTTGATTGAGTTTACTTGCCATTATTAGTTTAAACTGAAGTGGGCGATTGCCGGGCAGCCGGCGTTAGAGCGCAGATAACGAACTTCACGCTGCACAGGGCTCTGTGCGGGGAGGCACGTGTGCCCCGGGCTCCCGTGCTCTGGCTGCTGTGGTGCTGCTGCTCTGCCGTGTTTCACAGTGGGGGGGTCCATAATCGTTCATGTTATCAGGGGAGAGCTGGTAAGAATTTGGCCGTTATTCAGAACTGTGTTGTGTTTCTGAAAAAGTGGGAACAAATACTGATCAAAGGATCTTTTTTTTGGTCAACCTCACCAATAAAACTCAATTTAGTATAAGGGAACACTGGTGTGGCGTTCTGGGGACAGAATACATTTGGTTTCTGAGGGCTTCTGTAGTGGGTTTCCTTACTCATAACATAACATAAATGAATAATCATACGGTAATGAAATAATTCAGTGTACAGTGGTTTGGTTTTTTTCTCCTGTGTCTTAGTGGCCACCTGATACTTTTTCAAGTAACTGGCAATTTATCACTGCAGATAACCTGGGAGACTTGGGCCTGTTGGATGAAATCCTCAGCTCTGAGATGGTGCTACCTGCCCATCAGCATCCCAGCTGCTTTTTGGGGGTTTGCATTTAAGTATTCGTGGACTTCTGAAGAGTGAGGCCAGCTCGGGAGCACGGCTCTGGGGTCTTTCAGAAGACCTCACCAGTGTCCTCTGCAACGAGATCACATTCTGCAGGAGGAACTCTTTAAGTCTGAAGCAATGCTATGAAGCAGACTGTATTCACATTTTCTGTGGCTCACAGCTGAAAATAGACATTGATTTTAAGCTGCTGATTAGTAAATGCTTCTCGGTGAGCTTTTCCTACCAGCACGTTGTCCAAGCAACCTGAAGTGCAAGTGTGCTGAGAAGGGGGGGGTTAGTCTGCCTTGCTAGGCCATCTCCCTGCTTCTTGCTTTTGGCTGCTCAGATCTCTTACAGGTAGTTTGCTTGACTTTTCTGATGTCTCTAGTCTGGGAGCAAAAGGCCTAATTTATTGCTATTTGCCAGGTTCACACTGTGGAGTGGAATTGACTTAATCTGGTCAATTCCCCAGAGTACTGTCAAGACAGGAGGAAAAAAATAGCCCAGCCCACCCCAAAATCCACCAAGCCCCACCTGCTGGGTATTCAGCTGTGGCAACATGGCAAATTTTATGGCTTTTCTGCAGTCCTGATGGCGTCTTTGGCTGTGATGTTAGGAATGGCACCTCTGGTTCCTCAGAGCGTTTCTGAAATTACATTTAACTCTCAACTTGGTGTAGGAACTTTTCTGGGGCATTTTCAGCTGTTCATACAAGTCCAGAGGGTCACACACTTTGGTTTCTGGGGTTTTTTTTGGGGGTGGGGGTGGTGGTGTCTCCCCCCCACCTGTTGATTTGATTCTTCCTCAATCTACCCATACTTGAACTGCATCCTTTAGAGTGGGAGGGGGTCAAGTAGCTCCTTAACTCTAGTTGCCAACACAAAGTTCACTCAGATGCTGAAAAGCCAATATTGAAACTGAATCTCATAATTGGATTTTGACCGCATTGATTTAATTTTTTGCTTTGTATTTATGGTTGAAGATTATTTCTAATCACGTGTGCAGGTGAGGCTGTTGCTTGTATGAGCCACCGTGCATTCATGGGGCTCACGGTGAGTGCCGACGTGCCATACACACATGTCTAGCTGTGTAACTTATTGGAGCAGTCCTGCTTCTCTGCAGGCTCATTGAGGGTTGGGGAAATGGGTGTGAATGACGTGAGTGTCTGAACATAACAGTGGTGGGCCCTAAGAGATGGGAGAGCGAATAGGGAGAGGTACAAAAGACAAGTCTGAAGAACATTCTTACCTTAGTGAAAGTAGAGCTTGTTAATTGTATTGCACTGAAACTGCTAGAAGAATATGAAGGTAAAAAAACCCACAAAACCATCTGCTTATAGAATAGTTACACAAACTAACATGATCTACTGTGGCTGAACGTTTCATCATAACTCTGTAAGAATTCCCGGTGTTGGATAACTTCCAGTGAGGTATTTGTGTAGTGTTGCTGTCGGAACTGGAAGCTATGATGCTTCTCATCAAAGTTGACCGATTCCCAAATATTCGGATGGGACCTGCAGCAGAACAGTACTTGTGGTGGGAGCAGAAGCAGCTGCTTTCCCAAGTGATAGGATTAGCAGGAAAAATAAAACTTCTTCAATAAAAGAATAGTTGCAGAAGACGGACCAAAATCTTATATATAAAATACTACCCATCTGTAAAGTTCAGGTCATATGGAGGGGAAAGGAGGCTTCTGAAATCCTGTGTCTGGTGGTGACTTTGGCATGTGCTACCTTCAGTGACTTCAATGCTTATTTAATATTGAACAGTCAAGGGGCCAAATTCCGCAGCAAAGAGGCCGAGAGGTTTAATAATCCATTGGCTGAATGTATGCAGCTTACTTACAGTTGGCCCTTTCAGTATTTTCTCAGAAATGCTAATAAAGGTTGGACTGTGTCCTCGCTTTGATAGTAAAAGCTGTTGGGTTACAAGTCGGCTGGGAGCACATGCACAAATGGCATTTGGTATTGCTAAAATGTTTGCTTCGCCCCCTTCTCTCGTGTTGCCCAAACTTCCAGCAGCACATTGGGTGAAGTGCAGTGTGACATAGTTGACAGCTTCAATATTGGAGCTCACGGGATGTCATGTGAAACAGGCATAAAAAGATGCAACTCTTTTGTGCTGTTAGTGATGGGCATGAGGGACTGCAGGCTTCAGCATTTAGGGAAGGCTGGGCAAACTTAAGTCTGTGTGAAAGATTTCATTTACATAAAGCTGAGGTTTTTTGGAAGAGCGTGAACATCGTCTGGGTGGTTACTGTCATGTCATGTAGCTCTTTTTTAGTATTCGATGTGTAAATTAACATTTGGAGTTGAGAGGGGCTGTTTTGGCGAGGTGGTAGATCTTACCCCAAGGCTTTCTACAGAGTGATGTAGCAACTAGGAATCTGGGACAGTTTGTTTGGTGGCTGGAAATCAGAGGACAGGACAGTGCTTCCTTGCCGTGCCGTATAATGTGCAGGAACCTGTGGCCTTGCAAAATAAATGAACAATTACAAGTATTTACCTCAGCTGTAGTACTAATTATTGCTTATGGAAAACAACTAGAAAACCTAATTGTGTCTGTGTTGATTTTAAGTTCATCCTCTGCCCAGTACTTCTACAGCTGTCAGTTTTGTTACTTATGGAAAATGCATTTCATGGTGATGTGGAGGGATGTATGTTCCAAGGATGGTGCAAGTTGGTGTTGTGAGGAAACTTTAGGAAGGCTTTTCTGTCAAACAGAGTCTTTTTTGACTAACAGTTCTGATCAGCGCTTTTTCCCCCTACTCGTAATCTTGAGCAGAGCAGGGGTTTGGATAATTTTCCATTTCCAGGTCTGGTTTCCTTTGCTCTTTGGGTTTGAATTTAAATAGTGATGAAATGTAGGTGCAATCTTGTAGCAAATTCTAGGTTATATTAATGATATGGAGGTAAATGGAATTGCCATTAAACTTCAACTAAAACATGATTTTTGATACTTCTGTGATGTGAAATATGTTCTTGATCTGAGGTTACCAAGTATATTGAGGCTAAAGCATAAAGTGTTTTAATGGTGTAAAGTTTGAATTGCGTTTTTCCTAGGAAGAAAGGGCTGAAAACAAACATCTGTGAACACGCTGCAAACTGATTTTTCCTTTCTAAGACTGAAGGCCTCACATAAAGCCAAGAGGGATCTTGCCTTTTTCCTCTGTTGGCTCGAGTGGCTTTGGGTGAGGCCCTTTGCAGGGTGACATCCCTACTGTCGGCAGGGATTGCTCCTCTTGTACACCACCAGCAGACCTAAACAAATACGAGTCAGAAGATGAAAAATCTGAAGAAACATCAGGTGACTTGTAGCAGTTCTGTTATACTTCACTTGTGTAGGGCATACTTTGGGGGGAAAATTTATAGTGATTATCATGTCTACTCTTCAGGGCATGAGAGGAGGTTTTCATAGCTAGCCTGCCATCCTTACGAGAAAAATAAAATAATCAGGTGGCTGCTGGTCAAATTATCTTTTTTTTCACTTCACCATTTTTTGGAGAATGTCAAAAGACCAGGAATTGTATTTTAAAAAAAAAAGTGATGAAGAGGTGATGCTAGAAGATGAAGAAACATATCTGTTCAATCTGGAGACAAACTTGCCTACCATTCCTTCCTCCTATATAATATAATATGAATACAAACAAGTGATCAGAAGTATTTTGTGTCAAGCTGCAGAAATGTTTAATACAAAAGAAATAAGCACTGGAGGCCAGCTGCTTCCAGTGTACTCTTTCTGTTGCTCCTGAATGTTGGGGTTTTTTTCCTTTATTTATAATTCTTTTTCTTGAATAAGCAGTGTTTCACTGAGAATTAATTTTGTCTCTAGTAAGCACCAGCAATTCAAAATTTAGATGATAAACATCTAAGTAGCAGCTATATACACTTTGAGAAAAGCAGAGATAAGAATTTTAATGTTAATTTGAAATGATGGCAATTAGAGAATTGGTTTGATAAATCAGCTGTTTTTGACAAAAGTCCTTGGTTTTAGAGAAATGTCGGTGAATAATTTCACAATTAAACAACTGATTCATGTTACTCTGCCTAATTCTATCCCGAGACTTTTGCAAATACTTTGGGGGCGTCCATATGGTTTATTAAACATATCTTTAATTACAAGAGGCTGGAGCAATATTCTGGTTTGTAGAATAGAAGAAGTATCTGGTTTATGGTCTAATGATTTTCCTTTATATCAATTTTTGTGGTTTTCACCTTGAATTCTTAGGAGGTTCCTTTTTAACTTTGTGCCATGATTAACAAGGTGAATGCATTTCTTCTCCAAAGATGCTGGTGACACTGCGGTGCTCTTTGTGTCTCTGCTGAGTACCCAGGATGGAGTATGTTACTACTCTGCAATTTAAGATACTGTAGTTCATTAAAGAATGAATTGGCTTAAATACAGGTGTTAGCTATACCTATTCAACATCCCATCTTGTGTTACAAAGGTTGAAGTAGAAATAAAAGAAGAAATTTATAAGTTTAATGGGAAAAAAATGAGTGGGATTTTGAAGCCAAGCTGGTCAGTTCTCTATGGCTGAAAAGATTAGAATTTAATTGTGGATGAATTTTGAAACATTTCTTCTGATTTTGAGGAAGATTTGACTGCATGCTAATATAGGCCATCTTATTTTTTAAGATTTATTTTTTTTCTGAAAGGCTGAGCACTTTCATTTTGAAATGTTGGCACTGCTGAAACTGCTCCAACAAAACGTTTTTTTAATTTAGGAAATATTTGGACATTTCTGAGATTCCTCCATCCCCCCCCTTTTCCTTTTCTTTTCTTTTTTTTTTTTATTATTTTCCCCCACAAGACTACTTTGTCAAACTCGAGTAAGCCGCAAACATTTCTCTTCCTTCTGGAAATAAATTTTTTCCCCAACATATTTTGGCAGATAGTAAATATTCATTGAATAAAACCAGAAGTACTGAATAGAATAGACTGTCTCAGTTGGAAGAGACCTGCAACGATCATCTAGTCCAACTGCAAACATCCGAGTATGCCTTGGAAAGGAGTAGATGTAAAGTACCACTTACCTCTTCAGCAGCATGTAACGTAGTCACCATCTTTCTGGGAATTATCCCAGTAGAAGCTGTAACCCAGAAGCTGGGAGGTAGTACATTTCAGATGTGAGAGATCCAATGTCACTGCTAGATGAGATTGACGTGGGGACATGAATGTGAACTCAGCCCCTTGCGTGGTAGACGACAGTGGCATTCAGTGAAGAAAACAACACTATGTCATTATCTCAGTCATTTACCTCGATGCAGTCCTGCTGTGTATCTTCATCAGAGAGTGTCCGTGTGTCTATTAGTGTTACGGAAGAGGCCTCAAAATGCTTTTAAAGGCTTTGTGTGGACTTCGGACGCTTGCCTGCTTGCAGGTGAAAGCTGCATACCAAATTACTGAGGTCTAGTCTTTCACACCAAAGGACTGACATTGATCCAAGTAAATTTGGTGAAAAAATGATAGGGAAACCCTGGAAGTTTATATGTTTTTCTAGTGATCTGTTGGACACGTGTTGCAGCTTCTGTAACTTGCTCTTGAGAAGTGTCTGCTGCCTCGCAGGCATCACTGATTGTTAACTGGGTGAAGTGAGAATTGTTACAGTCCCAGCTTTGTTGGAAAAAATAAAAACAAACCCTTTCTATTACTGTCCATGTTTCAATTTGGGGCCAGGGAGCTTTTCTTTGTCTTCATCCTGTTATGCTCTTGGGGTACCTGCAGAGCCTCCCAACTGAGCCTTCAGGTCTTCGCTAGCTGAACTTTTTTTGCGTAGAAGGAAGGAAAAGATAAGTGAAGTTTTAAGGAAAATGCCAAATAACTGCTTTCCCCCATAAATTTGTTTGGGCCATATTGCAAGAGCTTCCTAACTCACTTAATGAGTATGCTGATGTGAAAAAGATGGATTTGTGGAAGGAGCACAAAAAATCTGTGCAGCAGCAACAGCACAGAAAGGCTCAGGAGTATATTCCTAGAGTTTATTCATCCAGTGCAGAGTACCACGAATGTGGCCGGGTGGACCAGGCAGTTTACAGCTTCATTAACAGTAACAAATTCACTAAAAGTTCCTTAGAACTACAATGATATTTGGAGGGAAGAGGAAAGCTAAAAAAGTGTTTAAAATAAAATCCCATGGTTGCACAATCTTCTAGGGAAGAACTAGGATGATCTGGAGTCTTGGAGTGTAGTTGCAAGTTCTCTGTTCTGGAAAGACGCAGGGGAAGTTACTGGTGGGATTGTGGAGGGTGGGAAGACGATGTTACAGTGGGATTTTTTGTGTGCACTTTCGTTTCAAAGGACTACACTAGAGAGTCTTCCTTTTTGCATGTGCAGTGTAAGAATGTGCTATGTTTTAGAGAGACTTTCTAGCTGTGCTGTAGGACTCTTTCCACACAGTCCTAGCACTGGTAATAATTGCATTTTCCTTACTTAATTTTCTTCTTAAGTTGACTGAATGCTCCTGAGCTATGTAAATGCTCTTATAGATGGGAAAGACTGACACTGTAGCCATACCAGTCCTCATGGTTTCTCTTCAGCAGCCGTGCTTAACAGTGGTTCCAGATTTTGGTCTCTGTCCTAGGGAAGCTGCCCGGAAAGTTAGCTACCTATACATAACATCTTGTTCTCCTTCCAGCTATGCAGAATAACCCTTTTCTCGCTGGCAGTTCTTTTGTGAGACTGTGAAGAGCCTGTCTTCAGAGCAAATACTCTGTCTTTGCTGACAGTTACCCTGGGGCAATTACCCAGGGCTCTCTTTAGACCAGATTCGGTGGGGAGATAAAGTCTGTGCTGGACACCATGATCTGGAACATAGTTATATGCCAAGGAGTTTTAGTGGCTTGCTCAACCTGCTTCCAGAGCCAGGGTAAATATCATGAGCTTGTTCAGGTATGCGACAATAATTGGATGCCCAGGATGGGGAAAAGGTATTTGTTGCTGTTACCTTCTGTAGATATTTTTGGTTGCGTTCTTGTATTGTAATACTAAGTGGTTGGATTTTAATTTAAAAAAAATAATGCTTTTGAACAGCCTTTATCTGATGAATTTTAGTTCTGTAGCAATTTTCATATCTCTGAGCTAGAAGTCATTGTGAAAGAGATGGGTGAGAAATTATGTCTTTGCTCTTTCTATTCCTTAACTGTATGTATGGCCTCAAATGCATTTCAAATACTGAAACACATATAATAAAAATTGTCACTAATTTATAAGCTTAATGGATATTCTGGAGATACACTGGGTTAATAGATAGCTACTTATCCCAATGGCGACCTGACCTTTTTTCTTCCTCTCTTTTTTTAAAATAAATAGTGTAGGTCCTGTAGCAGCATCATCTTAATTATATGTTATTCCACTGACCTCTGAATCGTGGTGGGGGTACAGCTAGTGACCCCTTCTTTTCTTGCAAAGAGCTCAGAGTGCCAGCCACAGGATTGCTCACTACCACTAAGTGTTCTGGAAAGGAAGGAATGCCTCTTCCCTGACCTGCCAGTATGGAAGCCATAGCACCTGCATTTGGAAACCAAATCCCCTTGCTCCCCTCCGCTCCCAAACCCCAACCCCTTGACGTTGGAAAGGAGCAGAGTTTTGCCTGCAGTGCTCTAAGTGGCTGCTAAAGACACTTGGTACCTCATGTGTTCAGGATTGAGCTCAAACACATGATTTTGCAATTGCTTGTTCTGTAGTAGCAGGTGTGCATAAATATTGAAGGCGTATTAGTATTTGTTTATAATCCCTAGTGGTGGTGTGTGGTTAGAACCGTGGCATGGAATTGAGTATACAGTTTTCTAGAAAGTAGTGTTAACTTATGTGGTGTGATTATTTAAAATTTATTATGCAGTCATTGTATTCCATTAGATTTGTTATATCAATAATCAGGGACAATAATTCCCGCTGATCTTTCTGCATGTGTAATTTTAAAATATTAATTGTAATTGAAGACCAAGTAAATGTTTCCTTCAGAAGCCTGCAGAGATGCAGGTGGTTAGGATAAAAAGTGAGAACTAAGGAGAGATGGTTAGAAAGAGCCCACGTATTTCGTTTTAGCAAATTGACACAAGATAGTAAGCTGCAGTGGTAAGAAAAAAACCTTCCAGTGCCTGTACTTTGGGAGGACAGTGGCATGGGATTAGTCATCCTTTTTATGACTGAAAAAACTACATACATACTAGGAGGTGGAAATAAAAATTAATTTTTTTCTTGTCTGTCTTGACCAAAGAAAGATGGACCTTTGTATCTTTCTGCTGTTCTCTCCTAGCTTTTCTTCCTAAACCAGGAAAACTCAACTCCCCTTATCTCCTGTCACCTTTCTTCTTATGTGCCAAGCATTGAGTGGCAGTGGAAAGAAAGGGATTATAAATTCCATACCTACCCGTTACTGTCCGTGGAGGAAACTCTGCTCAGGTGGTGTTTAAGTTTTGATAAGGAGTTCTGTTCAGCAGAGCGTATTGCTACACGTACACGCAGACCACGGGCTTTGCTTCTGGGTGCCCCAGGGTGGTTTGCCCCTGGCATAATAAGTGCCCACCTACAAAGGCATTCTGTGTCCATTCTGTGGCAGAGTTGGTAGGTACCTGGTTCGGGGTTTTCAGGCAAATCAGAAATTTTTCTAGTGTTCTTTTACTGCTTTAAAAAAAAACCCAACAACCTCCAGCTGGTGTTTGTGCTCACCTACTGCTGACCCTTCTGACTGGTTTTGTTCTTTTCTCCTGTTGCTCCACAGATGAGTGGTTTATTGGTGCTTTTCTGTGATGGCTGCTGCTGCTGTTCCTCTGTCCCGGAACCACTGAACCGTTTCATCCTGTAAAATCTCAAAGCCGCCTTTTCTTGTAAATGTTGATTGTTCCAATTTATTTATTTTTGATGCTGTGTAGGGCAGGTGTGGCTTAGGAACAGGACACTTAGGGACAATAGCATGATATACTGCACTTGCATTGTTTAGGCCCCTGTGTTCATACTTTAACCCTGTAAACACAGAAAATGCCCTTCTCATCTTCACCGTGTGTGATATTTGTCTTTTCAAACTAAAGAAATAATGCTGAAACAGCAGGTTTCAGGCTTGAGGAGACTCTGATCTGCACATATTGGCTGCATTCTTTACTAATGTCTAGTATCTTTTCCTGGTTTTCACTCCCTTCTAGAGAAAGCAAAGAAGCAGAGTATAGCAAGGAGTGTAGGTGAATTAAATCCGAAGTTGTAACAAGGAAAGAAATGAGTTTGTGAAAGACAAAAGAGCCTGCTTTTTTTAATGAGCTCTTTAACAGAAGGTCTTGGTTGGGGTTTTTGAATCTCACTCAAAAGCTAGACAGAGTTACCTGCCTGAATAGAAACCATCCCTATTTCAGAAGCAAGTATACAGGCCACCACTTTCTCGGTATCACTTTGGAGTTGGATGCTCAGTGTTGTTCACGCGGTCTGCCCGAGGCATGTACTTGAGGGAGATTCAGAGCTCTTAATAGAGGCCAAAAGTATCTTCAGTACACTGCCCTCCAAGTCCTCATCTAATTTATCTTGAAAACTCCTCTTGTCCATATTACTGAACTACTCATATCGGATCATTTCTGAAGGTTATTGTAGCTGTCATTTCAAGCTGTGTGAATTCCTCTTAGTATTTTGAATTTCCCTCCTCTGCAGGTGACCTGTCATGGCGCTATTTTTTTCTTAATTAATTTTTTGTAGATTACAGTCCTTAAGAGCAGCATTAATGATCTGGATATAGATTATTCCCCTCCACGTTTTCATTTTGAAGCAGAACTTTACATACCTGAGACTTGAGGTTTTTGGCTTGGCTTTGCTGCTCAGGATGCTGAGAACTGAATGCTCGATCCAAAGGGCAGGGTTCAAAGCACTGGTTCTCAGCTACCGACTGTGCGTGCTGAAGCACTCCTGGTGAAGAAATAAGCAATCTTCTCAGATATGACATATCCTCTTCCTGTTCTTCCAAGAATACAGTAGACTTTCTCTTAAGGTCAGTTTTAAAGCCATCCTGTTTGGAGTCCTTTGATTTGTTAAACTTTGGGCTGGTGGCCCGTCCCTTCTGAACAAACACTTTTTCTTGCTGTTGTAGCAGGACAGCTCCCCCCCCCCCTTCCCTTTCTTTTTTCCTTTCCCCTCCCAGTGGTTCCCCAGCAGAATAACTCTCTTTTGAAGATCATGAAGGCCTTCCCATCCAGCTCGTGTTTGTTTCTACCTTGTTGTCATGGGTAGAACAGACTTGTTAATAATAGCTTCTCTGGCAGGCAGTTTGCAGCTAATTTTGTGGGCCTCCTCTCCTGACTTGTACACTGATTTACCTGCCATGAGCCCATTGCAGCTTCCCACCTTTGAACCTCTGGAGTTAAGCAATTACACATCCTGCCTGGTGGCAGTTTTTAGAATCCAGTAGGCAGAGCTAATGACTAGCATCCAAAAAAGCAAGTTTTTTTGTTTTCTGTTTTGTTGGTTGTTTTGTTGGGGCTTTTTGGCTTTTTACTACAAGCAAAAGAGAAGCATGAAGACAGTTACCAGAAGGTTTCACGTTTTTATTTGGGTAGGTACAAATCTGATTTGGATTCCTTTCCAAGGCAGACTTCTATCTCACAAGCATCTGAGACAGCAAATTGGCTGTCCTCCATTTTAAAACAATGTACTGGGTTGAACTGCTCTGTGTTGTATATTTTGAGCCCCAAAGTGTCTTACAGCATGGCAAAGGAGATCTGCTTTCTCTGTTGGTATCCTCACTGTGCAGTGGAGCATCATATGATGTTGGTCATTAGGTAGATGAAGTCTCCCAGTCCTCCTGTCCCTTTGCTCTCTACTGGTTGATTCTGTGGTGTCGTGGCTGCGCAGTAGGACGGGGAAAAGGATTCCTATGAACGGAACAGTGAGTAACCATGTCCTAAGCAGTATGAGTTTACCTGGGCAGAACAACATACTGCCACTTCTAGTTGAGTGTATATCCACGTGAGTTGGACAAAACAGGAGTTTTCCTGTGTGGTATCTCACAGGACGTCACGTGCTGGCAGACACGGAGACACGTGCACTGTGTGGTGCTGTGCATCCCAGGGGAAAAGCACAACTCAGATATTGCTCTGTGTGTAACACTTTGGCTGTTGTATGCCCATAGGTACACTCTGGGTTTTCTTTACTTTGAGGGGGGAGAACTAGTGATTCAGGGGGTGACAACAGGTATCCTAGTTTTTGTGTAATCAGCACAAGATGTAGCGATGGGATGAGGGGTAATGGTTTAAACTGAAAGAGGGGAAATTTAGATTAGATTTAGGAAGAAATTCTTTATTGTGAGGGTGGTGAGACACTGGAACAGGTTGCTCAGGGAACGTCCCTGGAAGTGTCCAAGGCCAGGCTGGATGGAGATTTGAGCAACCTGGTGTGGTGGGAGGTCTCCCTGCCCATGGCAGGCGGGTTGGAACTTGATGATCTTTAGAGTCCCTTCCAACCCAAACCATTCTATGATTCTATAAGATACTTTTCTAGAGGGGTTGATATTTAGGAAGTGCTGAGCTCTTCACCTGCTGAAAACTGATGGTCTTTTGTGGTGTCTCCTTTTGGTACCGAGTGCTTTTAAAAATTGATGTATATGGTTTAGTTAAAGCTGGTCGATCATTATATGGAAAACCTGTAGTACTGACTGAAGCGAGCTTGGCTGCTCTTCCTTCCTGACAGCCTGAGGAGAGAGCAGACATGGCAGCGAGAGGTAGATCTGTGGGGAGGCTGCTCCATCCTCCTCCTTGGATGCTGTTTCTGGAGATGGTGCAGAGGGGAGCACAGAGCTCTTTCTGTGCTGTACCACACACTTGAGAACACTGTATTTCTAGTGATTCGATGGACTTGTTAATATAGTAGGAACTTGTTTAGCCATAATTTTGTTTCTATTGCTTAGGACGTGTTGTAATATGAAAGACATCCAGTAAGGATGACGTGACCTTACGAGAATGGCTTGAATAACACATTGCCTGGCTTGGGGAGATGCAGACTTTTTAGCAGATAGCTTGGTTGGAGGAGAACAGAAAAGCCTGTATGTTTGCCTGGCACAAAATTGTAGTAATAATGAGATATGTTGCTAAGTGCATGTTCGTCAGTTGTGTTCAAATGCTCAGATGACTGCAGTGATGGTCACAGTTTAAGAAGTTAGATAAACAGCATAGTGGCTTGTGGTATTTAGGGTTTATTTGGCGCTTGAATTTGAGGATTGATTTTCTGAAAAGGAACAAGTTCGTGATCCGCAGGTCTTACGCTGAGTGAGTGTGTTTATCTGGTTGGCTGTTTTTTATCAGTTCCAGTTTTGAGAGAGCAGCTTATGCAGAGGTCTTCTGATGAGGAGTAAAGATTTCCAGATATATACAGTCTTTTCCTGCTCATGTATGCTTGTGGTGGTGTCAGTTTAATGGTACAATTTTGAACTGGGTATAGGAAAAAGAAAACAGTGCTCCTTGTGTCCTTAGCGTGGGTTACAAGCACTGCACTGCGTTCCACAGCTAGCTGGGAATACAAGGGGTACCTGGGGATTAAGTTTTCTTTTTCGGTCTATATCCAGTGTTCCCAAGAGCTGAATGTGCCAAACATGACTTCTAAAAATCACCAATGCCTTACCAATAGGTAGGGGTTTCTGGGTAGTTTCTGACTTCCATCATTTCCTCTCTGCACCCAGCTTTAAAGTTAGTTGATCTGGATCGAGGGTTTACAATCCTGTATTTTTCTTTGCTGTTTCCTGCTGCTTTAGATGAACAGGTAGATCATTGCCTGTAAGAGACAACCCTTTTCTGTGTATATATGGACCAGAGAGGAAACAAATCTGTTTATTAAATACAGTGTAGAAGTGGAATTTGCATTTTTTTTATCCACAGGTAGCTGAGAACCAGCACGACTGGTGCAGATTCTGTCTGGTGGGGTCAGGGAAACAGGGAGGCCCTTTGCAAAGCAGATTGGAATAAGATCCAAAATACTTTGGTCTACACAGTTCTAATAGGTCTGGGGTTTTATAAGATTTGCGTTACTTGTTTTGCCATCTGATCTCCTTCATGGCTATTTCATTTGGTGTAATAGATTTTGAGCTTTTGCTTCAGCAGTAATATCATAAAAAAGAATAAAATGCCAGCTCTGTGAGGTGGTTTTGGGTGTTGCATTTTGGGGGTGTGGAAATTTTTCTTGGTTAGTGGGTTTTTTTGTGAAAGCTCTGCCACCTTCCCCTTTTTTTGCTAAATCTTTCAACCGATCTTAAAACTGGTGAAAATCCTAGTTCTCAGCTTTCCTGCATCAGGCCATGTCACTGTAGAAAGGAAAATGTTCCAGATCTTGGTCTGATTCATGAGCATTCATCTTGATTTAGGTGGGAGGAGGAAGGGAATAATTTGTTATGAAAGAAAATGTTTGAGCTCCTCAGTAATAAAGTAAACATACCTTGCACTTAAGCAGGAAAAGTGTTGGTGGATAACAATGGTAGAATTATAGTTCAATTGATTGACTGTAATAATAAACTAATGTTTGGCAATGTGTCTTTTCCATTTAGAAGTAACTGCAAGGATTACCTGGCTCAGCAAACCACGGAGGAGGAGAACCAACCTGGGAGGTGGAACCAGTCCTGGGGCTGGTGGCAGGGCTGGGTCTCCTCCTCCTTACGGGAATTGTGAGATGCCAGGGAGATACGTGGGCAGGAAGGATTTGTGCACCTAGAACATAAAGAGGTAATTTGCACCTCTCAAAACCTTTGGATCATCCCTGACACTTCCGGGTTGCATATGGATGATTCCTCTGCTGAAATGATCCCAATGAGCATGTCAGGAGATGTAGGCTCATAAATAAGCCTATACATAAATATAAAAAGATGAACATATACATGCATGAAGGATGTTTACACTTCCTTTGTCTACATGTAGATGTGTTACATGTAAATAGATACTCTGGTTTTGTTTTGGGTAGGAAACTGAAGTCTGGTTTCCTTTTCAAGGAGGTGAGATCACAGAATTCAAAATGAGTTTTACTTTAGAGACAGTAGATAAATATTTTCTGATTCCCCTTTAAAAAAAAAAGTTGTTTACAATAACTATGCTCTTGCTATTGTTTTTTGTCTATTACACAAATCGTGCTGCTGAGGCTTTGATAACTATCTCCTCTCAGTCCCTTGTGAAGAAGACCTTAAATGGTCCAAGTATGTGGGCAGGTGAGGTGAATCATAAATATTTATCCCAGTAGCCAAGTATTTTAACTTCTGAGCTTTGTGTTTTGTCTGTGAGTTTTAATTTCAGAGCAGTGTCTGTGAGACCATTTCTGAATCCAAGGTTTGCTAAGTGCTCCAAGGACTTACTATTTTTATTAGTTGCTGTGTTTATTTCTTGATGACTTTTGAATTTTCTATTTTTATATTTCTTTTTTGTTGATTATTTTTCTTTCTTTTTTTTGGTTTTCCTATTCCTGTTCAGGGCTTTTGATGTGGCAAATGTTGAATGACTTTGCTATACAGCATCTGACTACAGTAGGACTTAATGACTCTCTTGTACGTTCTTACTTGTAGCTCTATGAATTTGGCAATAATTCATTGACTTTTTGATACTGATAACCAGAAGCTGCTGTAAGATGTGTATTAGTAGTACTTGAACCTGGCTTGAAAAAACAAAAAATTAAACAAAGTCATACCCTGAAGGAGATGGTGAGTATGAGAGGGAAGTTATACAGCACACATGAAGACCAGCAGAATGTCTGTCGTGTGTAGCCAGTAAAGCTGCTGAGGCTTCAAAGCAGGCAGGGGGGCTCTGAAGGCATCAATGTACAGTTTCAGGGGGGATGATAGGTTCTTGGAGGAATGCAAAGATGGCTAAAGGTCAGCAAAGGGAAAGTGCCCCTCTCTCTGTCTCTGTTTTCCCGAGAATTGATGGGATGATGCTTCCATTGTGTGCTCTTGGACCAGGAAACTATGCCAAAAATAGCCCTAGGTGAGGTAGGGGAGAGATGGAGACCTGAGGTGGGTAACAAGGTGCTGTTTCTGATGCACATACTCTAGAGTTTTAGCTGTTGGAGGAGCACTTTATCTCTTCTTTAATGATCTGGGATTATATTTGACTTTGTATTGAGTAACAATAGTGTGGTGCTGCCAGGTTGTCTTTGCAGACAGAGAAACTGGAAGAAGAAAGAATTGATGAATAAAACGTAAGCAGTTGTTGGACAGAGGTTGTAGAAGGAATGCTCTTTCCTGCAGTTAGCAAACGTTCCTCTCTTCTGTTTTGTTTTTATTTTATTTTTCATGCCTCACCTATCCTCTCTGTTTTTTATAAACTTCAAGAATTGAACTGTACAGAGTTTTTGAGGCAGGGGTGAAGGATTTCATTTACTAGTAAGAACAGATGAGCTATCTCTTCTAAAACAGATCTGCATTAGAAGATTTTCGAATGATTGCTTTTCACCCAGAAAGTCACTGGGGATCAGAGTGGGTGCTGATGAGCAGGTCGTCCCTTAATGAGTGTCATTTGCCACATCCTTATTCTCTTTCTGTGTGCCTACCTTATATTTGCCTTTCTTAGAGAAGGGACAGTCTGTGATGTGGTTATTTTTCTATGCAGAGTTCTACTGTAGTGCTGTGATTGGGTAGCTGGAAAGGAGTGTGGCTGTGATACTAGGTTAATTTTAAGTTCCTTACTGAAGCCGCTTACTCTCAAATCAGTTCATCTATAGAAACCACTGCCCATAAAAGAAGCTACAGCAGCAATGGCAGGCTATGGAGGGACTGTAGTTTCTCTTTCTATGAATCAAAACCATACTGTGGTCTGGTCTAAGGCCGCCTTGTGGAGTTTGACGCTGCCATGAAGACGGCTCGTATTTATTTTCTCTTCTGCCTCCCTCCTTGGCCCACGCCCACACGCTCCCGCCGTGTCGAGAGCATGAATGGAGACTGACTGAGGTCTTCTCCATCACGAGGCAGGGCAATGTTTCTAGGTCAACATGCTGCTCTCAAACAGCACATTCAAGGTGTGTGGGTTTTGGGGGTTTTTATATGTGGGATTTTTTTGGTTTTATTTTTTCCTTTTAAATCTAGAGAGGTTTGCCTGCAAAATAAAAGACTGAAGTGCTTGCAAGGGTGATTTAAAACTGTGTGTGGTTATAACTAAGTTTTTTATATCCAGCTCTGCCCTTCCTCAATCCGTGTCAGTTCTTTCACATGAATGCTAATATCCAAATACCAAAAGAGGGTTTTCTAGTATCTCGTAGGTCACGCTCTCGTAGGTAAATGTAGCTCTGGGTATTGGAGGGTTAGAGTGAGAGTTGCATTAGCTTGACCGTATTTACCTCTCAGATGAAGACAGTGGTTTGGTTTGATTCTGTTGGCTGTGGGTGTTTACAAAGGAACTGTTTTCTCCCATAATTCGCTAGGAGAGTTAGGAACTTGTGTTAATATTTTGCAGTCATTTGTTTTTATTTTTCCTCCAGTTTTTTTTCCTCCCTTTGAGTTTGCTGTTTCCCACCCTTAGCTGCTCTTGCTTTGGTCCTTAATCCTTTTGGCTCCTGAATTGGGCCTTATTCTACAACCCTTAGCTGCTCTTGCTTTGGTCTGTCCTTAATCCTTTTGGCTCCTGAATTGGGCCTTATTCTACACAAGACTGAGCGAGGTCTTCTGTCTTGTAATCCTGTTCATAAGTATTTTGGCTTCTGTTTTAAAATATATTCGATATTGCCTCCCATTAAGAATACAAAGTGTTAAAAACTAATTTTCTGTGATGTTTACAAATCTTTCTCAAATTTCCTGTCAAATTCTGGGCTAATTCTTCTCGTCTTTCTTTTTATAGTTTTCCTCTTTCCTATGTTAGCATCCAGTGTACCACGTTTTGTGCTCTTTCTGTTGCATAGGAAACTCAAGGAGGAACACTTAACTTGACCTGCTCTGGTTTTTAATGTGATGAGTAGTAATAAAAACTTTTTTGAATCAACTTTGACATCTGTCATTGCTGTAAAACTTGAATGCTGGCACTAAGCATGTGTAAGAGGCAGTTCAATGTACAGCTATGGACTTCAGGTGTTTTTTATTCAGAATAAAACATTGGGTTTTTTTCTGTAAAAGTTGGGCCACTGGTTAATTTAAGGAACTTTTATTTTTTCTAAACCTGGTACCCTAGTGCATCATGCAGTTTGAGTAATTGCGCTCCTAATTTTTAGGAGTCCCCACAGCACCTCACCTAAGGCTCAACAATTCCTGTCAGGCTGTTTCTGTGAGACTGTTTCTTTCTGTTGAGATCTCCGTACAGAAGTAATGGTTAGTTGTTGGTTCCCTGTCTGCATTCATCTAATTCCTGCTGATTTTTAAGTTTCAGTTATTTAAAATCTTCTCTCTGGAACTTTCTTGGCAGTGAGAGCCTGGTGTAGGGTAACGTTTTGTGCATGTCTTGCCTTTGTTTTGTTTACATAGTTTTGTTCTGTAGCAAATGTTTCTCATGTTATTTGTAAATGTGCCTTTTCTCCAGGAACTTTATATGTTGCATAAGAGTCAATTATTTTAGTTCCCAACCGCAAATGTGCTGCTGGTTCAACAACTGCTGCTTTATCTCTTTCAGTCACTGTCGTGGGTATGAGCTTCCGACCCGTTGTGTCATGGTCTTGAGGTGAGAGTCCAGTCAGCCACTAAATCAAACACTAATGATCTTTGAACGCACAGCTGTCATGTCACATACACCGATGGTATATTTAATGGTAAATCATGCACTTGATGTAGGTCTTTTCAGCTTTTTCTTTTAGAGTTCCAGGTAAAAAAAATAGTTTGGAAAAATCTGGTTGTTAGCTATCTATTCAGAGAGTCATAAGATCAGACAGTTCTTTGCCATGTGTTTAATTATAGTACCATATGGTCAAATAAAGTTGGTTTTTCAGTGCAGTGGATTGTTGGAACCCAGTGTGACCCTTTGCTTTCAGGCTGTAGAAGTCACTTGAAAAAAATGTATTAATAAGGACAGAACAGTATTAATTTTAATGTGTATATACTATACTAAAAGGGTTTCTGGAAAATTTCCAAACAAACATAAAATAGAGTATCTCAAGATTTCCACAAAAGTCTCCATTACTCTACTCTCTTCTACCAGAAGCTAGATTTGGATGAGACAGCAAATATGCAGCGTAAGGGTGAAGGATCAGTGAAGTAAGGTCTAGAGATGCTTCAGGCTTTGCTGAAGAAGACCAGTTTATATGTGATGAGGATGCCTCCCCAGACATGAGTTTTGTTTTTGAAACTGGGCTCTGGGTAATCATTGTCTGGCACATATAAGATGTTTGTAAGCAGTGGGGCAGCAGGCAGGAGTTGGTATGGGATGATGAGTTATTTTTGCCTGTGTCATCCTGGGTTTCTCTCCCTTCCCACCTCTTGGTCAAGCCCAAGACTCGCTTTTGGCTCTGTCTCAGACCCATGATTTTGAAGTGGGATTGGTTTTTTGACAAGGGGATGATTTCTGCTTCCTGTGAATGTGAACGTTTTTACTGATTGTGCCTTCTCAATACTAATTTGTTGTGCTCATCTGTTTCTTAGAAAGTCTTCTACTTTGGTTTTTAGGATCAGACATCACTAAATTTTGCAGCTGAGAGCTGTAGAGGGAGGGGATTATGTCCTGTCTAAAATTTTTTAAGTAGCAACCCTAATCTAGGATAGAAAAGATAATCCTCAACAGGCTTGTAATAACTATATTAAAAAACTGTGCGGTGGAGGAAGAAAGTGCTTCTGCTTGTCTTTGAAAATGTAGCACTACAAGCTGTTAGAGGCTGGCTGATGTATGCTAAATTATCCAGTTTACACTGATGTAGCTGATGCCATGCAAGTCCTAATTGTGTAAATGTGCCAAACTGGCACGTGTGTGTCACAGGGAGTTAATCAAGGCACCTGCCTGCATCAGCGTGGAAAATAAAATCTCACCCTATGGCCAAACACAAGTCTGTGTAATGTCTGTAGCTTTAAATCTCGTGTTTGAGCCCAGTGTCCTTCTTGAGATGATTAAGAAGGAAGGGTGGTGTTCTCTACTAGAAAATACTCTCAGCTGAAGAGGTTAATTCTGAGTGCCTGCTTTGTGCTGAAGCTACACTTCATCTGTTCTTAGCTTCCTGTTGACTTTTGGCTAAGTAGCGGTAAGTCAGCCTGATGTAATGCAAATATTGTAAAACAATGTATTTTAATATCCTTATTGTGAGATGCTGCAACAAGAAAAAAATGTTTTATCATCCCCTTTGAAGCATCTTCTATGTTTCTGGCCCTGAGTGACTGCACACCTGAGTAAGGTAAGGTGTTTGAATCCCACAGCTGATTCACTGGGCAAAGGACAAGCTTTCAGACTTCAGGAGTAACATGTTCATTTTCCCCCCTACCTCTTCTTTTTTTTTTTTTTTTCATGCAACAATTGCAGCAAAAAGAGCGAGAAAACTTGGAAGCTGTCAATGGCTACATGGTGGTATAAATTTTACAGTCTCCCCTGTGCTGTATGTACTTCCTATAGTGGGCAGGTTCTGTGGCTGAGAAATAAAATTTTTCACTCCCTTGTATTTGCAAACAACGCAAGGTATGGCATTCAGATACACCTCATGCCTTGCACTGTTAAACTTCTGGAATTTTGCATGCAATCCAAAAGGCTTTATACTTTTGTCTGTGTTGCTCTTAAACAAAGCAGGAAGGAAGGAGATGAGGGAGAAGGTGATTCTCTATCCAATTTCCATTTCCTACTGTCTTTAGAAGGTTTGTAATAATGTTGCTGTGTACATGCAAATGATGTTAATCAGGAGATTTTCGTATCAGCTTTGTCAACGTTTACATTCACTTTACACATTGAATTTGCATTTGAAAAGGGCTGTTATAATCAACATTTAAGGGATAACATAGTCAAATTTACATTTGATTGAGTAGAAATGTTAAGTAATTTTAGCTGAGCTGTTGCTAGGAAACAAGCCAATGTTTTTGTAATTTTTTTTTTCTTAATCCATACTGTCTTTCTATTTAATTGGCAATTCATCTGGTAATACAAGAACACCAACACTCAAACAGTATAACTAATGTCTTTGCTACATTTCTAGACGCATAGTTTCCCTACTCAGAACTTAAGGTGAAGTTTTGGAGAATTGTGCTTGTAAATGCTCTAACAGTCATCTGTGACTTTTTGTGTGTGTGATTATGGGTAAGATCAGCTGTTTTGACTTGTTTAAGAAAACCCCATAAATTCTGGATGTTTTTTATGATAAGCTATCTTTTTGGAAGTATATTAATGCACTTCCTTTTTTTTATGGTCGATGTTTATAATGTTAGTCACCATTCAAAGAACATCATGCAGCTGCCCAAGAATTCAGCAGAGCTTTATGTAGGACTCCTCAGGGTTTGTGTAGGACGCTGGGCTTGTCCTTCTCCCGGGTGATCATTTTGACAATTGCGTTATTTTCATTCAAGTGGGCAAAAGGAATCGTAGCTGCAAAAGGAAATCTCCTGATTTTGGGTATGCTCTGGCCATCAGTTGTGTATCGCTTGGGACTTGCAGGAGGACTCCACAGCTTGGCACTTCGCAGCAGTGTTCATCTGGCAAAAATGCTAATTAAAGGGAAGAATAGTTCCTATTCATATCAGTCCCAAAGCATTTCAAGTGCATTATCTGTGTGGCGCATATAAATGTGGCTATCCCCTGAAACTTGTTACAAGGCAGTTGAAGGAATGTGGCTCCTTACAAGGCCAAATAGAGACTCTCATGCCTCCCGCCCAATCAGACAGAATGCAATTTTGCTGTAGATACACCGTCCTTCTCGCTTTGTGTGCCCCAAGGCAGTCAGTCAGAGGCTGGTGGTACAGTCACTGTAGCCAAAGATAGCTGTTACTCACACATCTATAGCTCACCAGCATCCCTGGGTGTCCAAACTGGATCCAAACCCCGTCCCAATATTATCCCTTCTTTAATCCCTTCCAAAAGCAGTGGTAATTCTTGTCTTTCTGCCTTCGTGGTGAAGTGAGGTGGGCAGATGGGCATCTACCTTGGGCAGGGAACTCAAAGGGTTCAAGTCTCAGCGTGATGTGTAAACCTTGTGGCTTTCTGGCTGGAGCTGGGAATGCTACTGGCTTTAATCATATCGACAGTAGTTTTGGGGCTACTATTATTGTAACGCTGCGTAAACAGTGCAGGCATTCCAGATCCATGCTGCAGGAAAGACCGCGGATTCCTTATATTTTTATGGTCTCCCAGCGGTATAGGCTGCATTCCTCAGATTCTGAGTAATCCCTGCATGTGCAAAATATGTATTATAAAATCTGATCAGGCAGGGCCTGCCACTGCAGTGGAGCAGATGTGGGTTTCCTGCAGCTCTTAGCACCTGTTGCATTCCTTACTGGAAAATACTGGTGAAAACAGCTTTTTCTCACTATTCATTTTATATATATATTCATTAACTTGATGGAAGAAGGTGGAGAAAGAACAGAGAAGGAGTGTATCTGTATGTCAACGTAACAGTTCTTGTTCATACAACAGGAATAGGAAGAACAACCCCCCATACTTATGTGTAGTGAATCCGAGTAACTTTATAAGAAGAATTCAGATGCTGTGCTCATCTTTTGAAGCAGTTAGCCTTGTAACGTGCTCAGGCAGAGTACAGAAAAACCTAAATGAGCAAATTTGAAGAGAGTATTGAGGAGTTGAGTGTGGAGGGTGCAGTCCAGCCTGTGTGTGCGTGGGTGGGAGCTTGTGTGTCTCACTGGTGTCCCCCTCTTTTCAAGCCATAGCTTCATTTAGCTCTCTCAGCATGAAATCCTGGTGGAGACAGAATGCACCTAGAGATGTCAACTGTGCGTACATAAAACTTCTTGTAAATGGCCATCTTCATGGAGAAATTATTTTGTTTTTTTTAAAGCCTTACAGCCTTAAGGTATGGACAAGGTTTCAGGTGAGGTGCATAACAAAGGCCAGGAGCTATTACTTAGCAAAGCTGTCTGCTAGTTCTGTTTAACTGTTGCTTTTAATGACTGTTATTTTCCAAGAAACTTTTAATACCTTCTACTGCTTCCATGTTTTCTGTGAAATGTTCAAATAGCATAGGCCATTGCCTTTTGGGATGCTGGCCATTGATGCCACACCTGAGTTACGGTCATGCGAGATCTCTGTGTACCATTGCCTTGAGCTATCTGGATGTTTACAACTCCTTTAGGCTTTTAGGACTTCTATTCCCCCCCCCCCCCCCCCTTTTTTTTTTTTTCTCCTGGAGCAGTGATTGCAGCACAGAAGAGGTGTGGGGCTTTGTTTTGGGTTTGTTTTTTTTTTCCTGGACAGTATTGTACTAGAGATTGAAACACTGTCTGATTTTGAAAGGCATAAAGATGCACTTTTTTGTCCTTACCTGATTAATTCTGTGTGCTAAACTTATATTCTGGGTGCTGGATTGAATGTTTTGGCATATATTTAAATATTGTCCATTGCTCACCTGTTTTCTGGGGGGGGGGGAATAACCTAAAGATGGATGCACAAATGCAACTTGTGTGATACTCCTCCTCTCTAGAAAGGCTTCTTGACCTAGCAGAGTCTCTCTTTAAGTAGGTGAACTTACCTCTCAATTTTCATCATTAACATGAACATCCCTGTTCAATATTTTTCTTAAAATTGATCTCAGTGCCATCTCTGAACTTCTTTATAGTTCCTTTCCTGGGTATACAGCAGTCCTCATTCACTTATGTATTCCCTGTGCTTTATCTTCAGGAAAGAAGCCCAGGACTTGCTACATGGTCTTAGTTGTGCTGCTCCTTCAGTGTTTTACTGGCTGTGTATTTTCATGTGCTTGTAGACCCATCCATTTTCTTACTTACAACTTTGTTTTAGCTTCTAAGAACTCTCCTTGTTACTCCTATATCTTGCCAATTAGCTTCCATTGCTATAGTAATTACTGAGGTTGCTTACTGTCAAGTGATGCTGCTGGATTTACTTTCTCTCCATGCTTACTGTATAGTTGTTTTCATTGTGTTAAATTTGCAGGTGTCTCTATGCACCTCCTTCATGAGAGTTTGCAGTGATGAACCCTTGCGAGGTGCTGGCAGGTAGGAGTTTACGTGACTTAAGAAAGGCTAATTTCTTTGTGGGTGTCCTTCTGCAGAACAAATAAAAGCACAGCAGCAGTGGACAGCCAAGGGGTCTCCTAATATAATTGAAAAAATTATGTAGATTCTTGAATGTTCACTGCAGTTGTCAGGTTTTTAAGAGTAATGACCTACTGGTTCTGTTATAGCAGTATTTTAAATGTGGGGGGAACGATTTTTTTCATTTTTATTTTTTCTATGAGTGTGTAATCTTTGTGTCTCATCAGTGTATTCCTTTGTGTTAAGCCTCTTTGTAGGAGGCTAAGCATGAATCCATAGCCCTAAAAGCAGATATTCATCCTTCTTGGTGATAGGTTAATTAATTGTTAACAGCAATTTAAATATATCATGGAACTGTGTGCGTCTTGAGAAATCCAGCATATTTTGAGTGACTGCAACGTAGAAAGTACAGTCTGACATGGAAGTAAAAAGATTTCTAACTTCCTTCCCCATAAAATGTTGCAGCTTAATGTGTAAAGGAACAGTCTGCTCAGGTTCCTAAGTCTGATGCAGCAACATCAGTATCTCTGTTCGAAATCAAGGTCTGTAAAATTGAGCTCCGTGGGTACCTCAAGGTCCACAGAAAGAAAAGAAAAAAATCTTTAAGTCTCAATAAATCTCCTGTAGCTGATTCTTGGTCAGAGCTGACCTCTCCAAAGCTCTCATGTGTACTGTTAATACTAGAGGCAGGTTGTGTTTGACCAAGGTCTTCAATTTACGGAAGAGGAAGAAGGCTGATTATTGAAGGCAGGTACATTGGCTCCATTATAATGATGAAAATCCATGAGTGGATGAGATTAGGAGCAAAATTATATTAGTTCTAGTGATGTTCAGTTAATAGTTTTTATTTGCTTGGGTTTCTTGTGTCTCTGCAGCTTTTTCCTCAGAAGGCAGCGCAAGTTCCTGAACATGGTTGATAATTTGTAAGTAGGTATTGAGAATAGGCTGAAAAAAGGAAGAAGAGGAGGAGGAGACAGAAAGAGAACTTTTTCTATCATTTCTCAATATCACAAAATACTGTTGATCGGATGTTTGCTGGATTCAAAAATTGACATGTGTTTGGGTTTGGCTCCTGTGACATTACACAAAACATAGTTTTTCCAGCTTCATTCAAAAGTATATTTTGCCAAATCATATTTTAATTCATAGACATGTGTGTGTTATGACTTAACGTTAAGTCAGCATCCTTATGCTTGTTTCTTTGTAGGAGCTCTAACTATAATCTGAACTTCTTTTATTAGAGGAACGAAGAGGTTGCTGAAGGTGATTTTGCTAAATCATTACTTACGTCATTCTCTTGCTGTATTGCCAAGAGAGTGATTTGTGACACCCTGGTATGAAAAGTATTATTGAAGAGTATTTTTGTATCCAGTTTCTGTGGCAGTCCCAAAAGCAGCCAGAAGCGCGGTGCCCGCTCTGGACCCCATCGCAGCTGCAGACAGTGGGTGATGAAGGTGACAGGTCTCTCTGCTCCTCAGTCGGGCTGTTCATACATTGAACTGAACTGCTTTGCTGCTCAGCAGCAAATGTTGCCCAACAGTGCAGATTTGTCAATAAAACAGTGCCTCGTAATGGGGAATCCTCAGTAATTAAATGTCACAGGTAGCAAATGGAATATAGACTTGAATTTTTTTTTTTTTTTTTATGTGAGTAGAGCCGAAAGACTTTGGTTCTGGATTCCTGCTCTGGCCAACAACACACAAAACCAACTGGTGAGTCCGTGTTGCTGCCCCTCGTGCAGAGTAGGAACGATGAGAAGAGTTGCAAAGCCACACGAGTGGGCTGGAGAGAAGTGAACTGCGGGGGATTCATTAGTGCTCTGACTTTTATTAAGTTGCTCTTTTTATTCTGATCTTTCTGCACTCATCTGGGCTGTCATTGAGAAGGGTCACTACAAGTTGCACCTAGAACATCCAAGCCCTGCTTTTCAGTGTGGCTTCCGACAGCACATAAGTCTTTTTTTGTTGGGAGTGATGGTGAGGTGTTTCTGTTTGCTTGGCTTTTTGAGGTTTTTTTTGTGTGTGTTGTGGTTTTGTTGTTTTTTGGTTGGTTTTTTTTTCCTCTCCAGCAGCATATTGCCAGTAGAAATCTGTTAAATGAAGGGAAGTGTAAAAACAACAACAAAAAAATCCTAAATTTAAAAGCTAGAAGGTCTTCCTCCTACTTGCTGTGGCTCCTTGGCTGCTGGGACTCTGTCATGTTGCAAATGCTCAGTAAAGTAAGCGTGAGGCACTCACTATAAATCACTCACTGGGGCAGAGCTGGCTTGGTCCTCTCCAGGGTTATGATGACACTACTGAAAAGTGAGGAACTTCTTCAAATTACTGCTGGGATCTGAAGCCCACTCAGGCTGTTTTCTCCATTCTCTTCTCATTACTGTCCATTGTCTTCTTCTGACCCTCTGTGCCCGGTGGGTAGCATGGAGAGCCATGAGTCCAGCTGTGCTGGGAGCAGCGTTTCAGTGCAGTTGTGGCAGCCTTTATTTCAAGATGTGAACAAATGGAGAGGTCCACCTCAATCTGGGGAGGTGAAGAGTCTGCCTTTGTGCTTCAGAACCTGCCCTCTGTATCAGCAAGATGTTTCAGGCAGAAACTGGTATTTTGTGTCTTTTAAATACAGGATAGCACAGACTCTTTCTTCTTTGCAGCTGACATGATTCAGCCTGTACTGATCCATAACTGCATTCTCCCCCCACAGCGTGTGATGCCAAAGATGCCACTTGACACTTCATTGGCAGCATCTGAACCTTTTCTTGGGAGCTGGGGAAGGGGATGGAGGTGAAGCCTCTTGACAGCAAAATGTGTTTAAAACAGATGGTTTTATGGGGGAAGAAGCCTGCCTTTCAGTGTCTGCTGCTGACAAAAGTGATCTGACACTGTGATTCAGTAGGGCACTGAATTAAAACATTGTGACAGCAAACTCGTGTTCCTGTGGGTAAGATCTTCATGTTCAGTTTGGTCTAGAGCAGTATGAAATGGTACAACTCACCCCTGGACCCTGCATGTGCCTACGTGCATTGCTGTGCCACACTGCCCCTTACCTTTTCAGAGACGGAGTTGGATAGTTTTTGATCAGAAGTGTTTGGTTCTCATCTCTTATTTGTTTTGATGCGTTACTACTTTTCAATCTGAACACAGGTCATTGAACTTTCTTTTTTCCCTGGCGTTTTTTGAAGCCTAAATCTCAACTTAGTGTTTTGAGGAGAAGAGCCATAAGCTGGCAGCCTCACTTTTTACCTTGAGCTCAATAACCACTGCCAGACCGCAAGGCCATTTTCCTAAACGAGCAGGAGCAACGCTGAGCCTAATGATCGATGGCAAACAGCCGAGAAATTCAATCATTTACCGTTCCACGAGGCAATGCGCCTTTAGAACGGCGTGTTGTGATTGTCATGTTTACCTCGTTCGCTTACGGAGGGTATTATTATATACATATTATTACTATTATGGAGGGGGTGTGTGTATATATATAAATATATAGATATTGCCTTTAAGAGTCTCTTATCGAGGGCGCCGCGGCGCGGGCGGAGGGCGCCCCCTTGTGGCGGCGGAGGGGGACAGCGCTCCGCCGGCGGCCGCCCCGCACCGCCCCGCGCACCGTCCCGCACCTCCCGCTCCGCGCCCAGCGCTGGGGGCTCGTCTCACCCCTGCCGGGGGAGAGGGGGGAGGCTGGTAAAGCCAGCATGTAGTTGCTGTTGATAACAATTCTGGTTTTCTATTTTTTGGGGGTTTTTTTTCCTCTTGGCTTGGTGGTTGGTGACACGGCAGGTTATTATGGAGGGGGTGTGTGTATATATATAAATATATAGATATTGCCTTTAAGAGTCTCTTATCGAGGGCGCCGCGGCGCGGGCGGAGGGCGCCCCCTTGTGGCGGCGGAGGGGGACAGCGCTCCGCCGGCGGCCGCCCCGCACCGCCCCGCGCACCGCCCCGCGCACCGTCCCGCACCTCCCGCTCCGCGCCCAGCGCTGGGGGCTCGTCTCACCCCTGCCGGGGGAGAGGGGGGAGGCTGGTAAAGCCAGCATGTAGTTGCTGTTGATAACAATTCTGGTTTTCTATTTTTTGGGGGTTTTTTTTCCTCTTGGCTTGGTGGTTGGTGACACGGCAGGTGAAGGAAGCCGTGGTTAAGGCACCGTGAGATTTATTCCCTCTGCTTCCCAAACAAACTGGTTTTACAAAGCGGGAGCATGTAATTTCTTCACTTCAGAATGCTCATTATATTTTGCCTTTGTCTGATTTATTACAGCGCCTGTGCTAGGTATAAATATTAAAGCGATTTATCATAAATTGAGTGTTGTGAAGCCAACATCTGGTTTAGATAATGGTTTTTTTTTTTTTTTTTAGGCTAAACTTTCACTTTATTCCGTACAGTTCATAAACTACACACAGATTTTAAGTCCCTTTCTTTAAACCCAGGTCTTTCGTTCTGTTGTTGAGTGGACTGACACTTGCGATATTTATTAAAGTATTTGTATGCTCTGTTATGGCTTTAGTGTATGTTTTTGGAGCCGAAACGTTAAAATTCCTCAGGTAATGTGTGGGATGCACTTTATAACGAGACTGCTGGGTCCGTTACTGCTCGCTCTGCTCTGGCTCTGACTGTTTGGTGTGAGGTGTTTCTCTCTCGGGCCGAGTTTGGGTGTTGTGGAAGGGTTTATGTCACTCTGGTACCGCCATAAAAACTGACACCACCACCAGCTCACACCTAGCCCTCAATTCTCTACTTACACTGATAAAATCCTAAGGAGAATCATCCATTTATATGCTGTGAATCAGTTTAATAGCTTAAAAAAAAGGAGTAAAGGCTCTTCTTTCCTGTTTCTCCTTTACAGAAAGAAATAGGTGGCTGGATTGACAGTTCAGTGTATTATAATGGGTTCTTCTCCAGATTTGAACTTCTGTAATAGAACAAGTGTTTCTGTCATACGCTGTAATCCTGCTCTCTCAGGAGAGATCCTGAGAAACCTCAGAAATAGCATATCAAAATTGTAAACCACAAAGCGTAACCCCTAATACAGCCCTGGGGCAAACCTCTGTCTTCTGAATTGCATGGCACCACGGAGATCATAGAATAAAAGAATGTTTTGCCTTGGAGGGTTTTTCCCTTCCTTTTCCAAGCCAGTTCTAGTATTTACAGTATCTCTGTTCTCTGCAGATTTAATTGAGTCAATTAAGATTCTTAGTCTTGATTCCCCCAGGTGTAGGTTAAAAGTTTCTCTCTTTTTTTTTTTTTTTCCTTCCCCTCCCTCCTCCTTCTCACCAGCTGCTTGTTCTCTCCTGGTTGTACAGGAGGCAGCTACCTGGGATTTTGGTACAATTTGAAAAGCTCCCTCAATTGCAAGGAGGTTATCTACTGTATGGGCAAGCATGAATAATGCCTGACTTTATTAGCTTTTATTTCTGGTGCCTTTTCTGCCCTTTACAGTCTTTCAGCTTTTTGAACTGTGTCTTTGCAGGGTTTTTTTTTCTGTATGTAGAAAACAGTCTTTATGTTTTTCATTAGTCTTAGCAGTTTAAAGAGTTGATGATTTCTTATGCCTTGCCACAAGAGCTGGCAGTGGGGATGCCTGTATTTCAGTCTGTCCCATAGTCAGTTCTGTTCCTCATCATCACTGTTGCCAAGGAGCTCAGCTGGTAAATTCATGCAACTGTTGATGATCAGTGATGTTTAAGCAGCAAAACCTTTCTCAGGTCCATACTCTGTAAACCATGTGGTCTTTTAGATACCTCTGTTCTCTGTTAGCAATGTGGTTTCTCTCCCTTCTTATTTGGCTTCTTGTTTTGCTTTTGGGCTAACTGAAAATAGCCAGGTACACCCACAGACTGCGTTTTCTTGTGCGCTCAGGCACATGCCAGGCTCCTGTTGAAGTGCAGCTGTCAAAGCTTAGTTACTTTGAGGAGGTTTGGTTGGCATCCATGGCTCGTACATCAGATGGGATGCTGCCAATGAGCATTGCCTTGGGAGCCCAGAGTAAGAAGTGACTGTGGGTACCAGGAACGTTTTTAGTCCATGCACACAAAAAAGCACTTTCTCTTCTCTGAGTATGGTCTTCTTCATTTGGCACAAAGAACAACATTGTTCTCGGTGGTTACAATGTGACTTGGATTCTTGTATTTGAGCAATTTTTTTATGTCAGTCGTGGTATTTTAAATATATGTTGTCAGAGCTCCACAGTCTCTTGTTTGGGGAAAAACTGAATTCACATATGGTTTTCAAGAAAGTACGACTCTGTATATTGATGCTCATTTGGATTACCTAAACTGATTGTTAACGTGACAAATTTAGCTGGCAATAATGTAACTTCAAAGGAGTATTGGTGGGAGTCTGTGTCATGGCTTTAATCCCAAGAAGAATGTCTTAAAGCAAACCTTGGTGGGGGTCTTAGCATATCCAGTAGGTCCAGGCAATAATGAGAAGTCTGGACTTGGCGCCTTGTGCAGAGGCCAAGTTAATGCCTTATTTTCGGTTACTCCATCTTTGGCTAAAGACTTGAGAACAGCTCACTTCTCCTAAATTTCTTGCATAGGAAAGATCACTAAAGGTATTTGGTAAGCGTGATACTGGATTGGCAAGAGGAGAGGGTGATAACTCTGCTCCAGACAGGAACGGGGAAGAGCCAGTGCCCAGAAGACCCCTGGATGTGGTCACAGTGTGTGTAAAGACTCTGGATTTGCCATGTTCTGGCTTGGAGTGGTGTTATGGTTTGAGGAAACCCATAACAATCTATTGTCATTTAGACAATTATTCTATCATGTGATGACCCCTCCCCACCCAGAAGAGGGAATTGGGGAACATAAAGAAACACAAGTGTTGAAATATAAATAGATTTAATAGACTGAGACTAAATAATTAACAATAATACTAAAGAACTAGTATTAATCCTGATACTGTATAAGATATACGAGAGTTACACTCAGCCAATTCTATCAGGGGGGAGCTGTGCACTCCCAGCAGGGACAGCAGATGTCAGACACTGCCAGCGCAATGGCTTCAGGAGGAAGGGAAGGCCTCAGGGGTCCAGCACTGGGGCAAGGAGCTGTCTGGACCCACCCCATCGAGGGAGAGAGAGCTACACAGCAAACTTTTCTAATTTATATTGAATGTGACGTTCATGGTATGAAATAATCCTGTTGGGCAGCCTACGTCGAATGTCCAGGCCTTGCTCCTCCTTGTCCCTGCACCTGGTAAGGCTCAAAAACACTAACCTTGAATCCCACAGAGCCTGGCTGGCTGTAAAGTAAATATTTTCACAAATTCAGACACTATAGTCTTCTAAAAGTGCAGTTTTCCCCAGTATTAGAAGAAAAGTTAGTCCTGTGTCTCTCAACCCAGGACAAGTGGTCTTCTGGACGAATGTGAGCTAGATCTCGAACTTTGCTAGGGATTAGATGCTGCTTTGAGAGTTTTGTTTCTGTGCATAACCTGGCATGAAAATCAGCAAGGTTCCCAGCTCTGGCTTCTACACTGTTAAATACTGTTATGAGTTTTTAACATTATGTCATTAAAAAATGACAGCTGTCAAAACCAACCAGCACATGCTTGTCGTGGACTTCTTTTTAGTTATTTGGGTATTTCACTGTGGCAAAACTGAGCTGTTAGAAATCTGTTCTCCTCACTTAATAATGAAGATTGGCAAAGCTTTGCAGCATGTTGGGGAAAAAAAACCCCACCCCAAAACAAACACCTGATTTTGAGCAAATGATAGGCTTGAGTGTCCTGCTGCATGTGTGGCAGCAAAATCTGTATGTTCTATCAAGAGCTTGAATTTCTCTCAAAGGACCAAACTTGTTGGAGCAAGATGACTTCTGGAGAAGAAGAGCATTGTAACCACTGTGCCGATAGCTTGGGTACACGTGGGAATGCATAAGCAGAAAGATAAATATTTGCAATGGGTTTTAGTCCCAGTGAAGTACTTGCTTTCTTGTGTGCAGGCATTTCCGTGTCATCACAGGGAGGGTCCAGAAGTGTGGTGGAGTTGGGTGGCTTTGGTCGGCGTAGGGTGAGGGCGGAAGAGGTTCATGGCTGTGCGATGTGGGTTCTTCTGACTGTTTTTGTTGTGGTGGTGTTGCAAACTGGGTGTTGCAAATGAGTAAAATAAGTAACACTGTGCTATTCAGTGGGATTCCCCAGTCTGTCAGATTGGCTTGCTTCAAAATGGCTAAGTCTTATTTATTTGTTTGTTTGTTTATTTATTGGTTTTGGATTCCTGTTGCGTAAGGGAAGTCTCGGCTCTTCCAGTGCTGACCCCGTGCTCCGGAGAAATGAGTTGTGGGGTAAGAATTTCCTGGGCTTGGCAGTGCCTTGGAGCAGCAGGAGTTTTAGCTCCGTTCAACGTGCTTCTGTAGATAATCCTGGTTCAGAGGCACAGATAAAAGGGACTGTGTACAACTGTGATTTATGTTTGGGCTTCGGAGCCCAGTACTAGCCAGCTGTTTGTTCTTCCCTTGGGTGCAGCGGCTGCTTCAGGTTTGAAATTCTTACTTTAAAAAAAAAAAAACAAAACACTGCTATCAAAATTTGGTTTGCAGACCAGGAAACTTCACTGTGTTGATCTGCTCTGAGCCTCTTGCACAGCACTGATTACAAGACCTCTTCACCCTAATACTTTCTGCAAGCATGTATCCTCTGGTCTTGAGCTTAACATTTGTAGTATCCAGTCATCTTCATACGTGGTAAGCTCTTCCAGTGGGTTATTCTCACTATTAAAAACATTTTGACTCCTGTGAGTTAAAATTTGAGATCTTTCTCTTCCAGCCTTCCTGCCCCACTGCCTACCAGCTCTCCACCTGATTCCCTCGTCTTTGCAAAACAAATGTTTCCTGGACAGACATTCCCTCTCCACCATGTTGTTAGTGTTGCGGGTGTTCTTGAGGTGACTTCTGACACATGGACCAGTTTTGGTTTCCTTCATCCTTCATCAGCAACATTCTGCAATTTCTCTCTTTATCTCAGGATTTGTATCCTCAGCAAACATGTCAGTAGTAACTTGCTTAATGACATAAACTTTTAAAAGTTGCATAATAAGGCTCTGAGAACAATGATACTGCTATAGAAGCTCAGCTGCTTGTGATGACTTCTCAGTTATAGGGACCTTTTCAGACTTGCAACCAGTCTTTGGTTTGTTCAGTCAGTGAAGTGGGGAGTTGAGTTTAAAACTATTAAAAAATGTATACAGCACTGTGGTAGGACGTTTAGCTGAGTAACGAGCATCCTCAAATGTTAGGGTAGAAGAGAATTATTAAGATTTTATGATGGGCAATTATTTTTTGTGGGTTTTTTTTGTTGTTGTTGAGGGGGCTGGGTGGTGTGTGAGAGAGAATGGGAGAGAATGAAGTATTACAGACTGAATCCAGCGTGGATGAAGCAAGTGTTTTTTGGCACCTTACTTCTAGTTGATAGAGAAATAACGTGGTTTCAGTTCCTCAGCCAAGAAGGGCTGTGTTCCCTCCATGCTGGTGTGTGGAGCAGAGTTCTCAGTGGCCATGTCCTACCCTTGTGGTGAGCAGGAGCTCGTGGCTGTACTGGGTGTCTGTGCATGGCTTGGCTATGACGAGTCGAGGAAGCAGACAGAGAAGTCAGCCCCGTGGCTCAGGTTGTCCATCCCTGCTTTGGTTGGTGCCAAGGAGAGCAGCCACCATGCTTCATGGACAGGAAGGGAATCAGTGAGCCTGGTCTCATGGGTTCCCCTTACTGAAGAACTGTAGTCTGTCCCCCACCCCATGGTGCAGAGGAGGGGACATGCAAATTGTACCTGCAGAGTAGATTGTGTTTGGCATTCAGGCACTTCTCCAGCAGAGCGCATTCTGGTGGTGCTAGACTCGGGCAGGCTGTGTTGGTGCTACTTGAATGAAGGAAGACTTTATTTTGGCTGTTGCAATGCTCAGTATGTCTGGGTCAGGACAGTCTCTCTGCCAACAGATCTTCATTTCTGTTTGCCCAGGCAGAGAGCTGGGGGAGATACACTCCTTTCAGCCTGCAGCCCTTAGGGACAAGGCTGTGACTGAAGGATTCTCTTTCAGGGTTTCTGGTTCTCTTTTTGTCCTCCCTTTTCCTCGCTCTTGTGCATCCCTGGATCTCAGCAGAAGCACCTACCATGGGGTTTCATTTGTGACTTAAATGGTACTGACTTAAGTGAACAAGAAGCTTAACTTTTTCAGAGCAATGAGAAAGCTATGCAGTAGTTGGACTCCATCTTCTTTCTGTAAATCTGTAGTGATTGGCATTGATTACATTCTCTTCCTTTATATCTTTACATACAGAATGCTGCTTTGGTCAGTGTCAGGTTAATGTGTTCATTACACATATTGCCCTTCTTTAAATGTTTTCTTTCAAAATTTCCAAAACTTTTTTCTATGTTCTTTCACTTGATGAAAATAAGTTGCAATGGCAAAGGGAAGATCTTATTTATTTGTTTATTTTAAACTCACAGTGAAGAGGAGCTGTTAAGAGCTAAGCAGCATTTGACGTTTCATAAGCAGACATCGAAAAAAGTCTTGAGATGGTGCTGAACTCTGATTTGTTCTGTGTCCCCAATGAATACATCTGCTGTATCAGTAGCAACTAGGAGAGTTTCCAAAAGAAATTTCCTGAAGGCTATGTTGGAGAAGAGTATTTCTGAAGTGACTTTACATACCTTTCAGCAGGGCTTCCACCACACCATCTCTTGGTGATCCCCAGGCACATTGATATGACAGGATAAAGCTCTCCGTTGGGTCAGGGGCCATGTGGGGTGGTCACTCTGCTCCCTCACTTCAGGTTTAATATCTGATGTAGTGTGGCATCCTGGTTTGAGGACCTGGCGGTCACTCAGCGGCCGTTCTGTCTGTGCTCACTGCTTTCTCTCTAACATGAATGAAATTCTGCTTCCTTGCTTCACACTAGTGCTGAAGAAGATGAATGCTTTGGTATGTTTGGGGTTAGCAGTGACGACCAAAGAGAGCTGTTACTGTGTTTGTCAGCTTTAAGAAGGCATGATTTTAAAACTGGTTCATGTTATAAATGCAGAGTTAAGAGCAGCCACATGTCCCATTGGCAAAATGTTACTGGAGCTGTGAAAATTAAGCATGTTTTCAAAAACTTTCTCCTTGACATGGCAGGGGGAATAAATGTTCTTTACGCTGACATAAGTCCCTTCTGTAGCCCCAGACAGATGGGTACTCACAGCTTTCTGAAGATACTTGAAGATGGTTCAGCTAAATTGGGATGAATGTCTTTTTAATTTATTTCTGCTAACAGATGTCATGCATATGAAAGACCTGTAAATTGCCTAGTCCTAACGTTACGTTTAAAAAAGAAATTCCAAAATACCACCCCTAATGGAATTTGATTACTAATAGCGAGACAAATTTCAATGTCACTGTTAAATGTTGTTAATGCTTAAGAAACTCGCATGCATTCTTTAAAAAACAAAACAAAAACCAAAAACAACCAAAAAAAAACCCAAACCAAATGACTTTGCCCCAGAAGACCAGCAGATGTTTTGGTAAGGTATTTGTATGAAGACTTTTATCTGTTTCAGGTTTTGCTTTATTGCCATTTAAAGACTTAAAAATTTTACTTCTTTTTTTTTTTTTTAACTTCTGTTTGAGGGATTTATAATTATCCTTAAAAAAAAAAAATCCAGTGAATGGATATTGGGCATGTCCTTTTAACTCAGCAGAAAAATAAAGGAAAGACTGAGAGTTAAAAAGTGGTGAATTTTCTCTCTTTTTTTTTTTTAAAGTCCTGTTTTGCCTAGTTTCAAAACATGATTGGTTGCTGCTGTTTTGGTAATGATGAAGTATTGTGAAATGCTCATGCTATTTGAAAGATAGAAGCTTATTTGAATTGCCACCCCACCTCTTTACCTCCTTCCCCCATTACCCCCTTCTCATTTCCTACAACTTTCTTGAGATATTTTTTTCCATCACTTTGACCCTAAATACTGTCAAAGTAGATGTTCGGCTGGTCTGGCAGATACATACAAACCAGTAATGTGCCTATTATGGTAATACAAGGAGACCCAGCTTCTGAATTTACACTTGCAACTAGAAAAAAAAAATCCCAGTTTTCAGTTGGAGTGTTGAATGTGATGAAAAGCCTTTCCTTTTTCACCAGTTTAAATTGCAGTCTGATCACGCTGGATTCCAGTTCTGTCTTAATGCAGTAGTTTATTTTTAAGCTGTGGAGCACAGACAGCCCTATTCTTATGGCTTAGAACATGAAGGTCAGGTTGGTCATTTTAGACGATGTGTCCTGTCCAGGGAGGAGACGCTCTGCAGGTAGTCAGGGTGTTTAAAAGCAGATGAAGAATCAGCGCTCTGTCTCCTCAGCTTCTGTGTTTGCTCTTTAGGGCAGTGTATGGGAACAAAGATTTCCATTTTCCTCCTAAACAGCGTAGAAAAAGTGTCTTAGATTAAAGTACGGACATGGTACAATTTTAAGTGCTGTCTGTGTACTTCCAGTTACTCTTCGAACACCTTAATTTCCAAAGGCAAAACTTCTCCATTTTGCAGGGGTGGAGGGAACTGCCCTGCGACATGATGCACAGCTGTAGAGTCTTTGGGGTTGAAGAACTGCACGTCTCTGTTTTGGACCATTTGGTGTGAATTAGGGCAGTTTCAAAAATCTAATGGAATCAGGAAGTAAATAGTATTGTGAGATAATGTAGCCAAGCAGAGTTTTAATCCAGCCTTCTTTGGTATCAAACCCGCCAGCGCCGCGGAGGAAATGAGTTCAGTGCAGCGAGTCCTGCGGGCGCCCCTGGGACCTCCTGAGGCACGGCTGGGGCTGGCGCCTCGGCGGTTTCATAGCTCTTGCTGCCCCACTCTCTGCTTGGCCATGTCCACGTGCCTGGCAATGCCACCTCTGATGGCACACGGAACCGCGGTGACAGCTGGCTAGCTCATGTTCATGCAGTGGTCATGAGGCGTTAGGGATCAGTGATGCATGCAATGCTTTTTTTTTTCCTTTATTTATTGCACTTAATTATCTTTTCAGCAAAGCTACAGCAACTTTGAGGACAGAAAGGGAAAAGCCCTTGGTGGTAAAGCTTTATAGTGCAGCCATATAGCTCGCTGTGAATTCCTTCTTCCCAGAGTTGTGGGCTGATGGACTTAAGAGTGAGAAACATCTTCCATGCTGTGGGGATTTCTTGGGTGGTTTTTTGTTTGTTTGTTTTAAAAATTATTTTATGTATGAACTTGAGAAGACTGCTTCCAAGTTTTTTAATTGTCTTAAAGAAAAGAAAAAGGGGAAAAAATGAAACTCTTCCCCAAATACCTTAACAGTAACTCCTTTGATTGAGTAAAAGGTGGGACAGGAAGATACTGATGTGGAAGAACAGATAGTGCTGGAATTCCAAGTGTTTGCTGGTCCTTCTGAGAGTCACCCTCTCAGCGATGGGGAATGATCTGTCAGTTCTCAACTTTTATATTTCAAGCTGCAGTTAGTCACTGAGACTTACTGTGATAAAGTTCCTGCTGTAATGGTTGTGGTTATCGTAGCATTAGTTTTATTTACTTAAAAGTTTAAGAACACTGCTTGCAACTCCTGCTTTTGAGATGATTATTCTTCATGTGTAACGTACTGTCTTCATGTGTGGCTTATAGCCTCAGCTTTATGGGAGAGAAGAAAAGGAATTATTGTTCCTGCTACTTTTCTACATTCATTACTCTGGGGAAGATGGAGAAAAATCTCTTCCTGCCCTTTTTATTAGAACATGTTTCAGTGAAGTATGACCATATCTCTTCCATCACTGCCTTCCTCTCCAGGCTGTTGCTCTGCTTATGGATAGGGGCCACCAGCCAGACTGGGCTGGATGCTGTGCCTTGATGCTCAGAAGGGGAACATTTTGCACAGTTCTGCAAAATGGCATCTTAAAAACATGCATTTTAGTGCCTGATGTGTTAAAATGTGTGTGCTTTGTCACACAAATGATGGATTCTTGTGTTTTACTTATTTTTGTTTCTGTTCTGCAACCCACCAAAGTTAACAGCGTTCTTTACAGTTCATTAATAATCATTTTAGAAAGTGATCTTTTTTCATTTTTCTTTTTTTTTTTTAAACTTTTTTTCTTCCGTTATTGAATTGCCTGGATGTTCACAGTTATAAAATACAAATACAGTGACTGCAATTCATCTGACATTACTAGCAGTTTTATTGTCTGTTTTACAAAGATTCTGTCATGTTTTTGCTCTCTGGAATTCTGAAGAAACACTGAAATAATGCAATTGAAAAGAATTATTGTAAGAGGAAGAAACATTATTTTACAATGCTGGAACATCTTTCACTGAAGTGGAAGAAGCATTTAGTGGAAGTAGTTGTGGCAGTAACTGAAAGACATGTTTCGTGTTTCACTAGATGCAAGTAAAATGCACACAGCTTGGGAAAGGAATTAAAATTTTGTTCAGTGTAGGAAGAGAACAAATATTAAGAGATAATGTAATAATTTCAATTATAGGTTGAACAATTTGATTATTCCAGAAGCCCTAAATACCCGTGCCTGCCACTGCTTGCAGCTTCAAGTGCACATAATTTGTGATTTGAGAATCTTCTGGCATAACTAAATTTAGAAATAGTATTCTTTTCATTTAAATGCATGTTCAGCAATAAGCTTCAATAAGCTTAGCCTTCTGAAGTAATTTGCAACAACATTAGTGGCTAATGTCTCTGCTCCAGCCTTGGTGGGAAAACTTGGCTTAATGTTGAAAAAAATATACAACCTTCCCATGTGACTGCAGCAAACTTGAGATACACAGGAAGAAAGTTGCATTAGGCCATTTTTATATTTTTTTTTAAATGGTTGCTTTGAACGTTCACAGAATCATTTAGGTTGGAAAAGACCCTTAAGACCACCAAGTCCAACTGTAAACCTAACACTGCCAGATCCTCCACTAAACCATGTCCCCCAGCACCATGTTTATGCATCTTTTAAGTATCTCCAGGGATGGTGACTCAACCACTTCCCTGGGCAGCCTGTTCCAATGCTTGACAACCATTTTGGTAAAGAAATTTCTGCTTATATCCAATCTAAACCTCCCCTAGTATGACTTGAGGCTATTTCCTTTTGTGCTATTGCTTGTTACTTGGGAGAAGAGACCAACCCTCACCTCTCTTCACCCTCCATTCAGGTAGTTGTAGAGAAGGATAAGGTGTCCCCTCAGCCTCCTTTTCTCCAGGCTGAATGACCCAGTTCCCTCAGCTGTTCCTCATAAGACTTGTTCTCCAGACCCTTCACCAGCTCTGTTGCCCTTCTCTGGATGCACTCCAGCACCTCCATGTCTGTCTTGTTGTGAGGGGCCCAAAATATTCCCGGCATTCCCTCTTTGTTGAGGGAGGTGGAGGAGGCTCCCAATAGCAATTCCAAGCCAAAGCTTTATCTGGCTGGGTGTGTTGTCACGAGCACGTGGGCTGGCTTCATCTCCTCTGCAGGATCCAGGGACCGTATAGCCCTTCATCCTTGTGCTAGCGACAGTATTGCCCTTGACTTTAGGGACTGAAGGACCACTGCTGGCTGCTCCTGGCCTTCACCACAGAAGTGCTCAGCTTTGTGTGGGCAGGGGTACTGGACGGGTGCCTCCTTCCTGAAGAACTGGAGGTGCTTCCACAGGGCAAATGGGCCCCTGGGGTGCTGAGCCATGCCTGGATTTTTACCTCGAGATGTGGCATGAGCTGGTGGAGTACAAAGGCAAAGCAAACCAAAGGGAGATAGCCCCCGTGTGTGGGTGGGGGAAGCGGACTGTACTGCATGTGGATGGCTGGATCCAGTCTTTCCAAACTACCCTGAGGGGCCTTCAGGAGAAGGACTTTAGATAGATGATGTTTTTAATTTGGAGCTAAATACAATTTCTTATTGTCCCTTTGTGTTGTTTCGAAAGCATCTCTTGTAGTTCTGAGAGTATCCTGTTGAAAGCATCCATCTGTCTGTATTGCTCATTTAATTATCTCTTTTTTTTCTTTTAAAAATCACAACACGACTGGCATTAAAATAAAGCATTCTTAAATTTCTGTCTTATGATTAAGGTTATGGGTGTTTATCAGTCTTGCAGCTGGGAAGAGCCTGATTGTGTCCTTTGTAGCTTCCAAAACCTAAGAGAAATATGGGACTTGGAGTTTTGTGAACAGGTGGAAATATAATTCTGACTTTCCTTTGTTGTATATTTTTATATTCTGGGATAATTTGCTGGATGCTTCCTTTTCAGGAAACAGTTGTGCTGTAGGTTTATATTTCCTTCTGGAATTTTGTTCAAGTGGCGCCTTGTGCAATTTAGTGCTTTTCCCACAGTTATGCTTTTTACAGTAAATATGTGCGTGTGTGATGATACAGAGGCTGGAGAATTTTCGAGAGGGGCTTTATGACACCCGAGTTTGATTCTCTTGCCCGAGATGTTCCACTTCTCTGGGAGCAGCACCAGAGGGCACTGCAAGGCAGCGGATTGCCCTGCGCTGCCGCCTGGCAAAACGCACCTCCTCCCGCTCCTTAAATCTCTTCCTTTTGCTACCAGCTTCCTAATTAGCTTTTAAAATGCTGATAGCTGCTCAGTTCCTTCAATATTATAGCTCTGTCTTGGAAACTGCAAGTCTGTTTCAAGGCTGATACTACCTATACTTCTAGATTTCAAGTTTTTGTGGAGCTTCAAAAATAGTTTGCAATTAATTATTAAAAAGAAAACCCCTGTATTTACAGTTTAGTTTTATTTATCACCTCAAAATATCACCCTGAGGTCACTGACAAAAATAGGTCTGACAGGAAAAGACAGACTGGGCAGTTATGATGATGCCACATTAGAAGCCTGCCTACATATTAAAACACTGCTTCCACTTTTATTCATGAGCAGAGCAAATGTGCAGTGTGTTTATAATCTTGCTTTCTGTGAGTATTGTAACCACTTCTGAGAATTTTTTATAGCTGGAAACTATAGTCTTTCCTGTACTGTTTACAACAACATGATTAAATTGGAGATTTAGTTAATTAATTGAGAAAACTGTAAATTAATACCTTTTTTTTAAAAATTATTTTAAACTTGATTTACTTTCATGAAATTTACTGACCAAATCTGACTAAGCAATTGAGTTTTAAAACGTGCAGGGTTTTGTGGGGAGAGTGTTGGATCACATGTATTACCACTTGTGCTATCAAACTGACTTAGACGAAACTAAATATAGTTGTTTTAAAATTGGATCATATTTAAAAATAGATATGTTTTTGCAGATTTTGATAATTGTTCCCATTTTACTTGTGTAATCAGTATTAGATGATCTGTTTCTAGAACTTCTTGATTCACTTCAGCACATTTAAAATTAGACTGGCAGTGCTTTAGAGTGAAGAAATTCTACAGGTACTAGGAATCTGTTCCTGCTGATACTCATGAAAGCAAAGGCTTTGGCATTTTTTAGTGAGCTTTGGTTTAATATCCTGCTGTCTTTCTACCTACATTTTATGATGATGTTTGACTGTGTGTGGTACTTCACTAATCCCCTGAAAGGCGAGGCAGTTTTAGCAAAGCATGTGATTCAGAGGAGGTTTTTTCTGCATATTTAAATAGTGCCTATATGCTGCCCTCCTCAGGGCACTGCTGGCTGGTGGGGATGCAAAGCAGGTAATTTTCTTTGAGCTCCCTGTATGCCCGTGTCTGCGAGTCCTGCACTACTATTTTATTTTGCCTGCAAAGTAATGCCTTCAAAAAAAGTAAACATATGCCATGTTTAATTTCAGATTATGGAGTCACAGTAATTGATGATGGCTTTTTAAATTGGCACATGGAATATACTTTTGCTCTGGTTTCAAAAATTCGTTATTTCTTTATTTCTCCCCCTATTCTTAAGTCTGTGCAAAAGCTACAGAACAAGCAGAGGTTGCAGTTTAGTTGTGGCTCAATCTCATCCATTTCAGTGATGCCTTCCCATTAATGCTGTCAGACCTCCACACATTTCCCAGGTTAAACTTCTGACTGGAGCTTCAAAAGAGTTCAGAAAACAAATCTGTTTATCAAAGAGCCTGTTATGCTGAACTTGAGGCACTGGGAAGGAGAAAAATGTGTCTCTACAGTCACCCACCCCCTGATGCAATGGGTTCTTGGTGTGGCTGCTTTGCTGTGAGCTTTGATGCAGAATTGGCCATAGTAAACCTAAGGGTCCTGTTAAGCAGCATTTTGGCCCAGGCTTCATTGAGGATCCCTCTCTGGTCTGTAGGAATGGGGGAAGCTTGTTTTTGATCCTGCTGGAGAATGTTTTCCCAGTCACCCACAAATTGTGGCTTAAGGCCTTCCTGAGCCAAAGTGGATCTCTGTATGGTTTGCAAGTAGGAAAGGGAAACTAACTTGTGAGCATCTAAAAAATATCCATGTCTCCAGTTTCCATTTTCCAGCAGTGAAGCCTCATGTGAGAGAACAACTTTATAATGCAGTGGAGAAGCTGAGGGCCACGCGAGGCCTCAGGACTCACCTGCAGGGAATGGGATGGTTCTTCTGGCCCCGAGTTCCTCAGGTCCCTGGTGGTAGCTTTGCCTTCTGAGAAAATTCTGGTGAGAAGCAGGGTTGGAGGTTTCCTGGTGCTCTCTGGGCTCAACTTCAGGCTGTGTAGGAGTAAGATTCACACATGAAAACATGTATGAGGACAAGAGGGCAGGAGGGTGCACCCAAGTGTGCCTGTGTACCCACGCAGAAGACTCTCTGGGTTGACACCCCTCATCTGCAGTGGTGTCACTCCACAAAACCTTCCTCCTGTCACCTAAACCACAGGCATTAGCAGCACTTTGCATGTTCTGCATCCACTTCAACAGAAACACGGCTTTTAAAATTAGTGTAAATGGGCTTAAGTCAGCTTGATTTTTAAAAAAGAAATTCTCAGATAATTTTTAAAAAATATCAGCATGTTATGGAAAACACATTCACAACAGTCTGGACTCTCAGAGGGATGGAGGGAGGATGACATGGTGGCATTTCAATTCTTATTCTACATTTATATATAGATAAAAACTTTGAACCCAGATTTTCCATTTTCAGAACAGCTTGACTCAAGCCCAGCTAACCCTGTGACTGAACTGGAAAACTGTTCTGCAAACATATAACAATTTCTTACTTTTCCTATTGTACTTCTCTGACAAGTTGAAAAATAGAGACACTGGGTCCTGTGAGTTCAGAGTCCTCCCGAAAGTGCGTGTAAGGCGGGGGGAAGTCTGCGGGTTATCGGTCAGTAATAGTCAGACCATGGAACAGCTGAAAACATGGAAACAATTTCCTCCCTAATTTGGGCAGATTGGAATGCATCCCCAAAATCCAAACGGAAATAGTAAAATTTAAAAACTTTTTATTAGTACCTAACCCAGCTGCACCTGGCCGGCCTAATTGCCTTCAACCTGGTCATTACTCAAAGGCATGAAGTTTAGCCACCAACAGCACTTATTAATGTATAATAGGAATTTACTTGTAAAACAGAATTATTGGAACGGTGTGATATCATAAAGACTGAGGTGCTGACATTTTAGATTGTTTTATATAGGGATGTTGAGTTATAATTTAGGAGTTGGATATTCTTTGGGTGATTAATCATTCTTAGGTATAATTTTAAATGTCTGGTGGATATACGTAGAATTAATGTTTTGTAATGACCAGCTCATGGAGCATACTTACGTGGATAAGGTCACATTTGGTTTCTGGACAATCTACTTCTCTAGCATTTTGCCAAAGATTGGTGCAAACCCTAGAAATGCTGAGGCAGCAGACGAATGAATGTTTCAGCAAGACAGCCCCTCGCTGATTTCTGTAAAGATGTCAAAGCCGAAGCCCATAAAAGTGCCTGCAAATTCTCCCCTTCATATCAATGGTGTGAGAAACTGAATACATTAATTCTGTTGGACCTCAAACTTAGAATCTGTCAATATGGTTCCAGTGATTGATGGTTACAGACTTTTACCTACCTCATAAATATAATGTGCCTTGATTACAGAGGCACTGCTAGTGCCGCTATAGTTAGTTATGTCAGCACTTCCATTGTAAACCCTGTTTCTTTAGGGGTTTATAACTCCATCATAAAAATTCACTCTGGGATGAAATTTATACCATAGGCTTCTACACTGTAAGCAAGTAATTTAAAATACAGATATATTAAAAAAAATATATCAGTTGAACAAAGGCAAAACCCCCAGACTTGCTAATATTTTCATCTGTATGTGGTATTTCTGTAGCTGAGAAATGACTTTGGTTTTGAGATGAAAGGCTGCTACCTTTTGCTCCCTGGTGGAAGTTAGGCTCTGTGTGGGTGTCTATACGTAACCACAGACATACATGTATATACTTCTGTCATAAATATTTTTAGAACCTGGTATGTGTGCAATAACATTTTTAAAAAAATCTTGTAGTGTTAATACTTTGAAGGTTTTATCCACAACATAAACCAACACTAAACACCAATTTATAGATAAAATATAATTGCTGCAACGGAGTGTGAAGGTCAGGGGGAAAAGCATTAAAAACATATTCAGTTAAATACAGGGATTTGGGCATGATCCTCACCTGGGCTAAGTTAACTTCAGTAACCCTAAATGGACTTCTACAAACAAAATATCAGTGACCCCTTGTGTGATCTTTTTTTCAAATACTGAATTTTTAAAAGCTTATTTTAAACAGGCTCTAATGTGTTATCTTAAAAACACAACATTTTTTTAATACTTTATTAAAACCTGCTAGAGGTTTTATTTTAGTAATGTTTTGTGTTTCTTGTGTCTAATTCAGTAGAAGAGACCCACAGAGGTTTCTATGTTGATGGTGGTAAACAGCACTGAAAGGTGTGAATTTTCTTTAATTACAGTAGAGTTTTGAATGCTTCTTAGTGGTCTTTAATTCAATATTAAATATATTTGTGTGTTTTGGGGTTTTTAACAATACATATTTGTGGTTTGGGGTTTTTCCCCCCCCTTGCTTTTACACATTGTAAAGCCAGTGTTTGGATTTCAAAGGAAACTGAAAAGAGTATATGTAACGTTACCAGAATGGTGTTTCCATACTGAAAGCTGGTGATATGGTAAATAATGATTGAACCTTAATATGTAACACATCTTCCCAATGAGGATGTATTTCAAAGTAGTGTAAAATTGGTCCACTACCATATAATTAGTTAATGTGTCTAAAATTGTATTAATCTTTTGTTACTGTGCACTTAACTGCTTTTCAAAGACTACTGAAAAAGAGAAAAGGAAAACTTCATTTACTTCTTTTCCCCATTTTTTCCCATTGGTGGTTAAAATTAAGAGGTCTAGCTAGTTATTTTTATGAATTATTGATAGAAATAGCAGAGGAGGAATCCATTAAAAGGTATTTCTTTCTCAAAGTACCTAAATACCTTTAAAAAAAAATCAGTCTGAGATGATGGTTGTTTCTGTTACTAAAAGTTCTGCTGCTTTGAAATATCACAGCTTCTGATAAAGAATTGAGCCTAGCCTTTTTTTGTTTTAAAGATATAAGTTAACCTCAGATGGATACCTTCATTTTGTTTACTGACATTAGCTCTCCTGTTTGTTCACTGTTGGGTTTTTGGCATAGAATTTCTAGCATGACCGTGATTTTTAGGAGCCTACAGTTTTTCTCTTTGTAATAGGAACTGAAGCTACTTAGTTCTGATTCTCTCCCTCCTGCCTCCCCCTACCCTTACCCCCTCCCTATCTGCAAATAAAAAGACCAATCCTCCCAAAAAGCAGCTTGTATATATCAAAGAAGGAACCTGGAATCCTGAATAACTTTATTTATGAAAGAAGAGGGAGTGGGTGGTGGGACGCTAGCACTAAACCTTTTGAGGGCGAGCATCCGGCTCTCACAGTTTACTTGGCTGGTTGGATATCTTGAAAGCCTTAATTTAAACGTCATCTTACAATCCTTTTAATTGGCTCCAAAGTAAGTAGTTGAGCATTTGTTCTGATAAGGAGGTTTTTGGCTCTACGTGTGCCATAAAATCAGCAAAAAGAGGGATCTGTTTAATACAACAATGATGCTGGGCTTTTTTGTTTCTAGGGTTTGCCCTAAACAGGATTTACCCCTTAAGGCAGCAGTAGCACACCATAAAAAGGCCATTCTTTTACTCCACAGCAGCAAGGCTTTAACTTTCTGGTTTTCAGATTTCTTTTTTTAATAGGCAGCAATAACAAGACTTCCATAGGGTGGCTGCTATAAGTACTGTACGTGGTGTCTGAGATCAGAATGCTTTGCCTACAATGTTTTATTGCTTTTGGTTTATGAAGGCCTGGGAAAGAGCATCTAACAAACTTCAAGGTTCAGCTTGTGTTTCTGGAAACTTTTTTGGGTGGTGAAAGCTTGTAGATGGAATAAAGTCAACCAGGTTGTGCTGACTTACATTATTGCTTCGGAGTTCTCAAATCTGTGTACTCCCAAACCCTCACAAATATCCTGAGTAGTTTGCATTGTAACCAAAAAAACAAACAGTGAAAGCCAGAAAATTTAATTGAAAAGGTGGAATTAAATACTTCCACGCACCATTAACTCTGTTGCTATAGAAATGTCAGCCTTTCTTTGCTCCCACGTATCTATTCATTAAGTAGATGTGTTTTTTATCTGAGGACTTGTTCCTGCTTCCCCAGGAACTTGAAATCTAGTTTACAGCTGTGGAGGGTATTTATTTGGAGAAGCTAGTTACTTTGTACCACCCTCTCAGTTCCTTTTATCATCTGTATTTTCACAAGGTTTTTAAAGTCTCCTGACTCAGCTGTGGGCGGTCTGCTTTGACAGGTAGTGTGTAGAGCAGACACACACACGTACACACCACTGTCTAGTTCATGTGTTCAGTGTGTGTGATGTGAAATTTCATGTTAGTCCTATGCTGTTATAATTTGCTTGTTTGCATAAAAACATTGGTTTACCTCTCCAGCAGATCGGTTGCAATCGTTCATTACCTGTACAGTCAAATTCCATTGGTAAACTGTTTGTCTAATAGTGAATTAACGTTGTGGAAGTCTGACTTTTCTGGATTTCTGTGATTTTGTGACACTATTTTAGCAGGATGAGGGTCCTGTAATGGTGGTGGTGGTCAGAGGAACCATCTTCAGATGCTGCTGAAGCACGTTTGAAGATGCAGTCATGCTCCTGGGATAGGAAAGTTTTTCCTCTCCTGCCGTGTCAGCCCAGCGTCCCGAGAGCTCGTGGTGCAGTAGATAATGCTGATAAAAAGACAGCAATTTCAAAGGGAAAAAGGCTGTCCCTGGGAAGTTGAAGCTGTATGATCTCCTGTCTTTTGATGCTTGTTTGCTCGTTCACACCCAGTTTCTCATGGTTTTCATTTGTACTGATTGATTCGGAAAATGTGGCAGACTTTTTCTGATGTTTGTTTGAACCAGGTCATCTTATTGCCATGAAGTTCCTTGGAAGGGAAAGACTAGCAAATCAAGAGAGACAATCACACTGGTACAGATGAAGCAATGCATCTTTCCCTTTCCCCATTAAAAACAGGTCCCCTGGCTCTCCCTGCTGTCTTCCTTAATTCTCTTAAAGGATTAGTGTGTCTGCTTTCTTTGTGCCTAGAGGTACAGTGGGCTTGCAGGAAGGAGTGGTTATATTCATTCCCTCAGTGGGAGCTATCTTGGAGTACTACGTGGTGCGTGCCCTGTTTCTTGCTCCTGTGGTGGGGTGTAGGCTGAGCCTGCGTCTTGGAAGTGGTGAGATTATTCAGAGGTCATATGCCAAAGCACACGTGAGGTCTGGGAAAAGAGTGGTATCAGTCTGCAGTCCTTCAAACTGGTCACTCTGAGAAAAACTGGCCCTGTTTGGGAACTTGCGTGATACTTAAAACAGCAGAACTGACCTCTAGTGCAGCCCATGCTGCTTATTTTCTCCTTTCTCTTTAAAATTGAGGATGCTGGGAGCCTTGAGCTACGTGGCGTAGCGGCTTCTCCTTCCTCCATAAGGCTGTGTGGATGTGCTGTGACAGCTCTGCACGGTGCCAGAAGGAACGGTGTACCTGACTAGGGAGCAGATGCTTTTTCTCTCTTTCAGTCCCTCAACCCCAGCGTAACGTAATTCTGTTGCTGGATCTAGCAACAAAATGGCCTGTCAAAATGTCTTCTGGTGACACTTAACTTCAAAAAATTTTGGTGACATTTGGCATACAGTGTTAACAGTGAGAACCTGAAGAGCGTATCTGAAAGGTCATTTAGATATATAAGAACAATGTGTCAGAATCTAATGATCTTTCAGATGATTGTGAGGGGCTCAAAGAGTCTGTAGGAAGGTAATCTGGGTGCTAATGAACTTTACAAACTGTCCAGCTCTGCGGAGGTTGCTTTAATGCCCCAGTTAACCGGTGCATTTCTGTTAATTCTGAAGTATGGATGTCACTTGAATGCTGACAAAATACAGGGGAGAACTTCAGTGGCTTTGAGGCTTTTCTTTATTCTTTTTGTGAAATCAGGGACTTTTTTATAGAGGGTAGCTCCTTCATTAGGTTGATGGACTATTCTGACATTCTTAACTCAAGAATAACTATGTCCTTTTCCCCTCTCCAAAGCTGTTCATATGCAGTAGATTCGCCATGCCTTTCAAGCTAGGTATTTTTTTGGAGGGCCTTGGGGCCTGAAATTCTTGAGATAGTGGAAGAATTAAATACTGATGGTCTATACTTTAAAAGGAGTGAGGATGGAGTGAGGACGTCTGTGTGTGTATGTACATACATGTGTGCATACGTGCAGTCTCCCATACAAAAACTGACTTTCAGGTCATTTAGAATATGGAAAATACTTCTTTGGTGACCGTAAAGTGGACATAAAAATGTTGAAGCTTCTTTTACAGAATCACAGAATGGTTGAGTTTGGAAGGTTCCTCTGGAGGTCAGCTGGTCCAACGCCCTGCTCAAGCAGGGTCACCTAGAGCAGGCTGCCCAGGACCATGTCCAGATGGCTTTTGACCAGCTGTAAGCATGGGGACTCCACAGCCTCCACGGGCATCCTGTGCCAGTGCTTGGTCACCCTCACAGTAAAAAATGTTTCCTGATGTTTGGACAGAGCCTCCTGTGCTTCATTTTTGTGCCTATTGCCTCTGGTCATGTCACTGGCTGAGAAGTGCCTGGCTCCGTCCTCTTGGCACCCTCCCTTCTGATACTTACCCACATTGATGAGACCCTTCTGAACAGTCTCAGCTCTCTCAGCCTTTCCTCATAGGAGAAATGCTCCAGTCCCTTTGTCATCTTAGTGGACCTTTGTTGGACTCTTTTAGTATGTCCATGTCTCCCTTGTACTGGTGAGCCCAAAACTGGACATAGTACCCCAGGGGTGGCCTCACCAGTGCCAAGTAGAGGGGAAGGACCTCTGCTCAGCATTGCTGGCAATACTTTGTCTAATGCAGCCCAGGATACCGTTTGCCTTTGCCACTAGGGCACATTACTGGCTTACGTTCAACTTGGTGTCCACCAGGACCCTTAGGTCCTTTTCTGCCAAGCTGCCTTCCAGCTGGGTGGCCACCAGCATGCATTGGTACCTGGGGTGGTTGTTCCGCAGGTGCAGGACTTTGTACTTCATGAAGTTAAGGCTTCTGTGAACATCCTACATAAGTTTCATAAGCTGAAAATACTTTCCAGGCTCTGCTATAAAGTATGCTCTATTTGGCTTCATTTTAGTATGTCCAAATGTTAAACCAGTTGAAATTTTTCAGTGTTTCTGGCGGCTGAAGGGGAAGGCATGAACTTTTTCTTTGTTAACTAGTGCTATTATGAAAGTTTTTAGCAAGTCATAAATATATACTGTATTTTTTTCTCATGCAAACAGTTTGTACAAAAATAAATCCCATAGGATCTGGCTATAAATGTTTGCTTTTAAACTGATACAGCTTAATATTTTCAAGGACAGTAGATAAACTATTGTGTCTGTATTACCCTCAGGTTTCCACATTTTCTCAAAGAGCATGGAGCTGCTGATAAATTAACCTACCACATGTAGTGACACAGAAGTAAATGAAGCATCGTCCTTCTGATCTTTGAATGTTCTTCATATTGCCTTTATTTTGTATGTGGCTACTGGTGTATCGTTGAGTCTCTGAATTTTCTAAAAGCTGTGGCTAGCAACAGATTGTAGGCAAAGGTCAGACTAAAAGGATCAGAATGTTCTTTGATTTTGTTTCTCAGCTGTTCCTTCTGAAAAGGGAAGAAGGAATGTCTGTTTGATAAACTGAATTTATTTAGAAGACTTCTAAATGCTACAGTAAAATTTGCTGTGTTCCCAAATGAGTAGACAGAGCTCTACAGGTTTTGTCGTACTGTGATGTCAAAGGGGTAGATAATGCCAAACAAGAAAAAAAGATGAAGTTGGTTAACTTTTGTTAGTACTCCTGTAGATTTAATTGTTTTACCTTTGAGTCCAGTGTTGGATTTTATTCTGCTGTCATCATTCACAAGATGATGGTAAGAATCTTGCAAGTAGCTTGTGGTCCAGAAATCTGCTCAAAGCTTAGGGTGAAGAGGGCCAGGTGGAACTGCTGAAGCTGTAAGGGAAAATGTGGCATTGGTGTGTTTGTCTAAAAAGACAGATGCTTTTTAAAAATACAGTAGATGGAATACTTCATTAAAAACACATCAAGCATGGTTATTATATTGCAAGAATTTGTTAATGTGTTTTTTCAGGTACTGTGGCCTGTAAGAATGTTCCTTGCAATTCTGCCGCGCGTTACTGTTCATGGCACTTTTAAGAGTCAAATGTACTAGCTATTTTAATCGGGATAATAATTTAGAGTGTCAAAAGGGTAGTGTACTTTCTCAGCATTTCCATTTGGTATTATTTTATTCCTTTAATAGTACTTTATAGTTCCCAACCTTACCTCAATTAGCAGTACTGACAGATGCTAGTTCAGCGTTTTACCTCTAGCCAGTAGGGCTTTCTTTAGAATAAATGTCAGTAATTTTATGTTGCTAATTTGAGGTGATATACCTACATGTAAAATTACATTTTAACTTTCTTGTTATACTTGCAGTGAGAGATGGCAGCATAAAGAAATATAAGTGAATGCGCCTGAGAGATAGTTCAGGACTGCAAGGTTCATTATGGAACTTTATAGCTCATTTTGAGGGGTACTGCAGGTTTTGTTAACTCTTTCTTCCACTATCCATCTATTTCTCCTGACACATCTTCCCTTTTTCCTCCTGTTTGTTTGTTTGTTTAAAAAAACCTGTTTATTTCATTAGAGGCTTTGGGGAAACATTGGGTAGGGATTTGGGTTTTTAAAGAGCTTTAAATGCTGCTTCTTAATAACAACCAAAGCTCGTTTAGTAAAAAAAAGACACTTGTTAGTACACTAACATTTCTATCTGAAAAACGTCAATATAAGTGTTATGTTGGTGAAATCAGGAAACATGATGTTTCTTAAACTCAGGCTGTTCTTGAGAAAGACCTTAGGGAAGCTTGTCCCAGTTAAGAGGAAGCAAGCAGAGGGGAAATATTTCTGAGAAATGTGCTGCTGATCAGCACAATAGCCATGACAGTGCTGATGATTGGGATCAGCAGACGCCATGGAGAAGAGTCTGTGCTTGGGCATTGTTCTCTAATTTACCGTGCAGAATAGAGGGGAAATTGCATGAGAAGGCAGAGCTGCAGCTTAAGATTACAAGAAATTGCAGTATTAACTGTTCCATAAGTTACTTGGGATTCATTTTTAAAGGTGGTGTATTTTTACCTGTATAGTGAGCTATTTCAGTCTTTCTTAAATGGGGTCTTTTTTTAGTAGTTTGAATTGTACTGCAGATTCTCTCAGCCAGTTACTAAATTGCACTTTTATCCATTTGGTAAAGAAAAATGCCACATGTGTGCATACTAATAACTTTATATGAGGCAGCAAATCTCGCCATCCATACTGATTGGAAAGTAAGCCAGTAATTGCCAAGCAGGAGGAAATAGATGCTTTCTACTGCAGTACAAAAGCCAGTATAGTGAATAATGAATTTACTTTCTCTTTTTCAGTGTATTCTTACACCTAAATAGAAATTCCCAAGGCGGAGAACTCAGATCTTAAATTAGTACAGAATTGCTTAATGTGGATTAATTTGTTCCTTGGTTTTGTGACACACATTTAAATTGTTCCTAAATGCTGTTACTTATAAAGAGTTAATTGACTTTTCCTATGTCATTGCATAGTTTTGAGTTTTTCTGCGGTCTTTGCTTTACTGTGTGGGTATGCATTGCTTACTGGGAAGCAATTTCAGTGTTTCAGTTTCTAATATAAAAACCGCTTAATGCACTGTCTAATACTCAGTTATTCTGTACATGAGGAATATTCTATAAATTTACATAACGACTGTAATTTTAATTTAGTTGTAGCTGCAGAAATAAACTTGGCCTTATTTTGAGTTGAAGAAGAGTGTCGTGTTCATAAAGGTTCGATTGAAAATAGCAATGGTATTTTTCAAAGAAATTGACAAACATTATTAAAGCCCCTTTAACACTGTAATAAATTTCTCAATAATTATTCACTCATCTCTCACTACTGATCTGAAGATTTTATAATATTGGCCTGTGTGCGGCTCCCCCTCTACTTATTTGATTTTAACATTATTGTGGGGTGGACAAACCAGACAAATTAACATAAAAAGTAGAAAAAAATTCTTTTCATATCACTTGTTATTCTGCCAAAGCTGAAATGTGCCACCCCTTTTGGGTGGAATGGGTGGTACTACTTGTAGTCATCTAACATAGGATGAAATTAAATATGTCATTTTTAATAAAAGATCAGCAATTCTTTCACAAAGTTATAGAGACTTTTTTTTCTCTTCCAAACTAGCTACACAGATTTCTTCTTTTCTCTGCCTTGAACTTTTGGCCTTGCCCTCAAGAATATGGGTGGTATATGTTTTAAAATTGATATATTAATGTTGAATTTTTATTGTCACCGTTTCTGTTCGTGCGCCTTTCAAATCCTTCATTTGTTTGTTTCTGAACTTTGGACATATCGTAAAAATGTCACCATTGTGGCTGAACATTAAGCACCTTCCCATTTTGCTCTGGGCCGTTGAAATAAATTTGGACCAGGTGCTCCTCTCATAACAGAAGTCCTTGATGTGCCCTGATAGCGAGCGGGAGAGCGGAAGCTGTCAGCCTTCAGCTGGCTTGAAGAATGCAATTAGAACAGTTTTAATACTGTTGAGGGACCCCATCCAATCAAAGCTGTTTGAGTTAAGCCAAGTCTAGAATCCTAAACATGTACTTTAAACACGTCAACTTTGTCTTTTTAGTTGGAGAGGATCTGTCATTCCCACACATTATGTGAGGGTGGTTTGGGTTTTTTTATTTTATTTTTTTAAATTTTTTTCATACTGGAAGAGATACTCCCATTCCTTACCAACTTGCTGTTGTTTTATCTGTTCGCTTTGTCTTTATGGCATTGTTAATACTTGCGGTTCAAAGCATTTATTGTCAAATTAAGGCTTAAAGTGCTTTTTTAAATGTCAAAAGTGCCTATGCCTTTACATAAACCCTAGATGAGGTAAATTCATAAGCAGTTCATCACTGGGTTTTCTAGATTTGGCTGGTGAAAGGAAAGGGAACATCAGTACATACCAGAACACGTGAAATACGTAGAAAAAAACCCTAGAAAGCAGGCAGTACTACAATAAGGTGCTATTTTTACTGAAGACTTAGCTCGAGTTAATTTCAAAACTGGATGTGATTCATTGATACTGAAAGCAAAGGGCTGGAAAACTTGCAGGCTCATCCTTTTTTTTTTTTTTTTTTCTTTTCCTTCCTTCTTCTTTGTTTAATTAGGATTTTCAAGTTTGCTTGTTGCTTCCTCCATGGCTCAGTGTTAGGGCTGACTTGACTGGAATTAATGCTTCCCTGAGGGGTGCTCCTCAGCTGGATGTTTCATTTGTTTCCCTGCTTTTCCTTAGTTGGTAAAGTTGTGGCTCAGTTGCCTGTTTTGAGCCTCACTAGGTTGCAGAGTAAATAATAAAAGTAGATAATGTGAAGAGTTTTTTGGCAAACTGTTTATTAGGGATTTTTTTTTTTTTTTCATTGGTTGTGTTTTGGGGCCTACAGGATGGTCCATTTCATAGTCTGACTATAAAGATCTACCTAAAGAACAAACTACCAGTAACAACTGTCTGCTCTGATGCCTCCCCGGGTAAATTCTAGCTTTTCAGATGAAGATGGGGAAGGGAGTAGAAAGTGAACTTAGTTTGCGGGGGATTTGATAGACCAAATTGTGTTTTGCTATGTCTTTGGTTAAATCAATGGCACTAGTGGCTTAAAAATATATGATTATCTTCTTAGGAGTTATGATTGCTTAGTATGAAAACTCTTTAATTGTGATCATAACTTACTGCATAAAGACATTTCCAAGGCTTTGTTCTTTGTCCTGAGTTGGAAAGGGAAGTACTTTGTGCTTTCTAAGTAACTGTCACACATTTTAGGAATTTTTATATATGTAAACTAGAAAAAAGCTTGACTTGACTGAGTACATCTTAAAAGGCTGAAAGGAGCAATTACAAACCAGGTATCTTAATTTTGGTTCCTCAGAAGATACTGGAATAAATAATTGAATAACAGAGTAACAGCAAACTGTGGTGTTTGTTCTCAGCTAATGTCTACTTGTTCTCCACCAGGAGCATCTCTTCCTTCTCCCTTGTGTTGTCCACATTCAGCCTTTTCACACAGCTTCTAAAATGAGAGTGCCACGGTGTAGACAAAAGGACTGTAAGAGGAATGCCAAACGAGCAGGGAATTGGCTCCAAGCAGACAGTGATGGGCAGACTGGGTGCTGGAGAGCTTGGTTCTGGACCCAAACTCTCATTCTGTGCTTTCGTTTGCAATGCTGCAGGAGGTGTGAATGTAGGGAGCAAATCAGTAACCTCCTCTCTGCCATTAGTTCCTACTGCCGTTGACGAATTCTTGACCCTTTCCAGTGGTGTCTGGCCTCTTTCCCCTCAGCCTGAGATGCAGAGCAGAGTCTGCATTTCGCTGCTGTTAGTGGTGCTGGGAAGGCCAGAGCTGAAATGGTTAAGTCCAGTTTTGAGTCAACAAAAGAAGTGGGGCAGCCGAGCTTGGTCCGAGCTCTCAGTGGGTCAGACCTGATGCTTTGTCAGAATCTGGAAGAAACTTATGTCCTTTTGAACCCCCACAGATGCATATTTGGATAAAAAGTGACCACCTGAATTTGCAGTAAGAAATATTTAGTGTGATGGAAATAGTTTGAGACTGGTACCTCTGTGGAGGTTGTTCAAGGAATGATACAGCTCATCGTTTTGGCAGATGAGTGGACTAGTTAACCACCTGAGGTCTCCTCTCATATTTTTTGGTCTCATCTTTTGGCCAGTTGTAACCAAGTTTGTGATTGGAATGAAGATGTCAGAGAGATGGTGTTCCTATTACATTTTCTGGAGAAAGACTCCTTTTATACCTCCAGGTGATGGAATGGCTGCGCAGGGAACCTGTCACCTTGTCATCTGGTGTGATAGAGAGGTGAGGAGTGCTGTAAGGACGGGGAAGTGTTCAGGAGGAATTAGTGCTGTGTTAAGTATCAAAGAGTGGACTTCCCAAGTAGTCTTCCTCTCCATACTGATCCTCTGGTGTTCATTCATGTTTTCATCTCAGTCAAAACTTCTCCTGCCAGCAGAGGTGAGTTTGTGGGAAGTTTCTGAGCCTCACTGAAGCTTGTGAAGCGTGGCTGGTTTGCTCTTCATTGCAGAGAACCTGTCCTTTGTAAGAACTGTGTGTCAGCTGTACCACAGGATGTCTTGAAAACCAGTACTGTGAGCCTAGCTTGGGTAAGACTGCAAGTGAAGCCAGTAGCCCATTTTTAGGTCTGGATAAGGCGTTGCCTGGCACAGGGCCTCACAACGGGCTGGAGCAGCTGGAGAATTGTCAAAGCCAGCACATTGGCCACAGGCACAGGGCCTACATCGAAAAAGTGCTATCAGTCTCCCATTAAAAAAAGAAACAACAAAGAAAACGGGGAAAAAAAAAAAGTATGTATTGAAATGTCATTACATCTCCCTAAAGCAATTATTGTTTTAAAGTGTAGAAATCAGATTATTTTTTTTAAGCCTAATATAATTTAAACAAATATTAAATTAAATAATTGGATGAGTTTTAGACAAGGGTAATACTAAATCTATTTCTGTAGAAGAAAAAAATTACTTGCTGCATTTAACTTGACTTCCTTCACTCTGGTGATTACTGAGAATTTTAAATATGCAAGAGCTATATCCCATCTGTAATTACAATTATTTGCTTTCCAGATGCATTGAGGAGGGTGAAGGTAATGATTCTACAGCAAATTTAAAGCAGGTTCTGCTCATAAATTATTTTCCTTCTCTGTTGCAGACCTGTTCTTGTGAGCTGTCTGTGGTTTGAGCGTATTTTTGTCATCACTTGCAAACACTTTAATCAGCCCCAAGTGCTTTTACTGTGGATTAGAATATTTGCAGAGCAGGAGGGCACAAAAAGAGGAGAGGAATTGCAGGAAAAGTATTTGGAAGCAGCAGAGAAGTAGCTTCGATGTGTCAAGTCACCAGTTCTTCCACACTCTAAAGCAAATGAAGTGCTGTAGCTCTGCAGAGAAATGTACTCAGGTTCTGTGGTCATAACTTTCTTGCAGCAGAAACTGCAGAGCAGAGAGGTGGCTGCCAAACTGCTGCTTGTCTGATGCAGAGATGGGATGTTTCCCTGAGTGGCAGAAAGGAGGAGGGTGTGAGAGGAGGCAGCCCCATGTGCCTTTTAGTGAGTTAAGAGAGGAAAATGGGAAGTCCCTTCCTTGCTGAGTATGGCACAGGGCTTAGGGCGGTTGTTTGCCTGGTATCAGTCGACATGGTGAATTCAGGTCCAGGGTTTTACTCTCATACTGGGTTCCTGTCCCACATGCAGGCCTGTGTGTGGAAGGGTTGACTGTCTTCTCTTTAATCTCTTTGCTGAACTTGACAGCAGTTAATACAGCCTAAGCAGTAGCTCTGGAGGATACATAGGTAATAGCTTTACGTAACACTTAATGTTGCCTTTTCTGCAGTAGCAGAAAATCTGCCTGTGCCTTATGCTTTGTGTACCACAGTGCTAGGGAACCCTGCGTGCATGCTGTTGTGTGGCTGGGCTTAAGCATCTGCAGAAGTACAAATGGTACTTGATTTAGCATTGCAGGGCAGCCAGACCTTGATGAAACACGCAAGCCCTTCTTCTTAATACTACTGTGAGAGAGATCTCTGAAGGTATTATATCTAATGTACTGACCTTCCCTCACAGGCATACCTATACAATGTTTGAACTCTTAGTTCAGTTTTATACCTCAATAAAAGCTGGAAGTTATTGAAATAGTAAAGACAGAAATCCTCAGTCTGTATTTTCTAAGGTTCCACATTTATATTCTGCCCTTTGTTCAGCTCCTGTACCCCAGGAATGCTATGTCTTCGTGCCTAAAACGCTGTCTGTGTTCCTGTAATTCTCTTAATGGTGTCCTGAAAACATGGGGCTTATGAAGTAGGTCATTTACCTATGAATGAATGTGTGCATGCACATGTAGATGTGTGTAAATACATCTGTATATCTTGTCTGTACACATGCACATATATATATACACACAAATGTAGTGTATGTGTGCATATACATATATGTATCTATATCTACACACAGAGAATTTGCTACCAAGTGAAGAGACAGTATGATATGCAGTGTTTTATATCTACCTGTAAATATGGGGCACCGAGACAGAGAATACAGCCAGGGTAGGATGTAAGAATATGATCATGTGAGATCACACTAGAAGCCTTTCTGCTTGTGGGCTGGATAAACAAGGAGCTTGCTTCATTCATCAGTGCAAGTTCAGTGGAACAAAAGCCCATTGGCTTAATTTGGTGTCTCAAAAACCAGAATAACCTTCTTCAGTTGTGATACGCCGTGCACAACAAAAACAAATGAAGTCTGTTGTCGTGTGCAGCAATCCTGGGTACGGACTGTGCCGTTGCACATTGAAGGCAACTGCTGATGTCCATAAGGGATGGATTTCTGAGTTCTTTTTTTTTTCCCCCTACCCAGATAAATAATAGTTGGCAACTTGGTAGCCACCCAAACAGCCCATGAGTTTTCAGTTCCTGGATATCTGAAGTAACCTCCTTCATAAACCTCTTTAAACTATATGAATACAAGACTCGGAGAGTTTCGACCTCTTGAAACTCTCTGAGGCTTGAACTCGTATCATTTAAACTGTGGAATCATGTCCTCTCCCTCATAACAGTTAAAAATTCTCCTGACTTACACTGAACAAAGCTTTCTGCACAGCGTCTGTCAATGACCGCTCACTCTTAGAATAAGTACCCTTTATTTACTGTTCAAAAAACCCCAAGAATAAAAAAAATCACAACCTTCTTGTGGAATAGTGGTAAATATTTGAGATTTTTTCTATAAGAACAGGTAGCAAGGTCTGTAGTTGTATTTGGCGTAGCTGTTGCTGTTACTTTGAGACTAGGTTTTATGACAAAAATAATTTGATAAGCTATCAAAATAAAGTTCTATAAATCGGAAGACCAGGCATGTATTCTTATCAGTGGTAAACCAATAAGAGAATTAAATTAGGTGAATAATAATGAATAGATTAAAAAACCAAGATCAGTACAAGTAAGAAACAAAACAAAAAGCTAAATTCAGCAACAGTAACTATTAGCACACTGTTAAAACATAAAGTTGTGGTTTTTATTCTATTGTTCAAAAATAGTAAATGCAGGAATCCCATGAGGAAGTACTGCTGTCAGTATTACTCTTATGAAAATAGGATATATGGTTATTATGCTTTATAATCTACAGGTTGAGGTTTTTTGTGGAGTTCTGTTTTTTTGTGTTGTGTTTGGTTTTTTTTACAGTGTCTACTTTCCAGTAGGTATCTTTAATTTTAACTTTAGAAATTAAAGAATTCTTTCAAATTCTGGATTGATGGTATGTCCTTGCATGCAATCTTTTCATGCTCACCAGCCTCAGGGGTAGTGTATGCACACGTATTTGTAAAGAGACAGTCAGTCTATCGTTCATATTGACTGTTGAAGACCAAAGTGGACTTCAAACTATAGGGGAGTGCCTAAGTTTTTGTGCACGTAGCTGACTGCAAATACTAATCTTTATGGTAGAAAGAGATGGTTCCGTGTGGCTTATTAAGGTCCATCAAGCATTTCCATTTAGAGAGTTCCAATGTTCATCTTCTCTTCTTTTCTCTCGGAACCAAACAAGAGAGGGCTTGTGTTGTGTAGCTTGGCCATGTATCTCACATGAGCACGCGGAACTCTGCTCCAGTGGGTGAGAGCTGGCCCTTTTAGGTGGAAAACCAGAACAGAGGAAGCAGGGAAGGTAGTAGTAAAGATCTGAGTGGGAGAGACATACTGACATTTGCAAGAAAAGACCCATATTCAAGTCAAAATCATGGTGGTTATTTTAAGTGTAAAATGCCAGAGATCAAAACCAAGGCATCACTGAGCATGATTAGTTAATAAACCAATTAATAACTTTTAAAGTCAGATAAGCTTGGGTTTATATTGTTTTCCTTTTTACCCAGTGTCTCCAATTGGTAGGAAGGCTGTTAACAAGAACATGAGATTATATTTTTTCTTATTTACTTTCTTGTTATGTTCCATGCTAGAGGAGAATTGACACCAGTAAACTGGGTGGAGTCAGATGGAATTGAAATAAGAGTAGAGGATGCCTCACTGGAAACAATGTCTCATAGCTCAGATGGGTCAGTTGGAAAAAATGTTTGTTTTTCTTGGCAACTCTGTTTATTATTTCAAGAGGAAATCAGGTAATAATAACAAATAATAGCTTTTCTGCAGGTAGGTACTGAAATGCTATCAATCAGTGCCTAGCAGTCTCCTGTTTGAGACACTAGAAGGTTTCAAGGTGAACTTTAAGCTAGAATAAGCAATGGAAATATTAGAAGAAATATATTCAGTAGGCAGGTTCAGAACAGATATATTGGATACTGGCAATGTGCTCACACTAAGGAGATGTGTGGTGGTGCTAGATGTCACTCAAAAAGTTTAAGGCGTTCATTTTGTAAAAGCTGTTGTGAAACCAATTTGAAAATTAGAGTGCAGAGAAGTACATTATTCATAACAAAGTTTATGCCAGTTACCAAAAGATAGATAAACATTAATTAAAGATATGCTTCTTTGTTAGTTGTTACAAAAATCTCTCAACTTAAGTCTTCAAACTCCAAAGTTATTTCAAAATACCAGGAAGTAGCAGGCTTGCCAAGATGCATTAAAGTGATAAAGACACTTGAAAGAAATTCAGAAGGAAAGATAACCTTCAAGGCAATAAAAGCATTCACATTGGTGTAACTCCAAAAATAGATTGTATGGAGATAAATATGTATAAGGTCTTTCATAAACCTGTGTGGACCTGTGCTTCTGTGGGAGAACATTGGTATGTGATCTATAAGTGAATACTCCAAATTGGTGTGAAATGTGATTTGCCTTTTGTGAGAGCTTCTGGTAAACATGCTAGCAGCAAACGAAAAAAGAAAAGGAAATAAGTAGAGTCGCCCCTTGTGCAAAATTTACTGGTAGTTCTTACTTGGGGAGGAAGTTCTCCGATGAAAGAGGAAAAGATGTTTTTGAATTGTGAAATGTTCGCTAAAAAGATGGGTGCTTGCTGTCATAATTTGTCTGTATTGTAAAAACATTTATTTACATATTAATTTGAAAAATACTCCTGGGAGGATAAATAGGTCATTAGGTGCTTGGTTTTTTTCTGTTGAGTGAACACAGCATTCTGAACATTACACTTCCCATCACTAATAAAGCAACCTCCTGTTGAACTGCTTGATTGTTACTTTACTGTATCATGTCTCTTTTAGACAAAAATAAGCTGTGATAGCGATTTTTTTTTTGTTTTGCTGTTTAGGTAGTAACAATATGTACACCAGCTAACTTTGTGTGCTTTGGAATAGCTGGCTTCTTCCTTGGTTTCATCCATCCACTTTCACCTCTTCAAACAGGAAGAAAGATCCAATGGTGGATATGGATAGGAGGCTTCTGCTTCTTTTAAGATGTTTTTTATTCAGGTGAAATTATAAGACTGCTTAGAATTTTGCATTAAACTGTGCATGGATGTGTAGGGTGTTTGTTGGTTTTAGTATTTTGGAGCTGGTTAGCACTTAAACATTGTCAGCATCGTACTGCAGTACCTGAATCTCTTGTTCTGTCTGGTAGCGCGGCTGAAAACGACTGCTCTTTCTAAGGAATTGTCTTTTAGCCTTGAACTACAGTTTCAAAGCTGCGACATTGCTTTGAAGTTTCCTGTTCATATATTATCACGGGGGAAGCTGCCATGGTGTTTGACAGGGACGGTGGGGTGAAGGACTCGGGGTCGGGGGGCTGCTTTTTCTCTGGACACAGTTTTGCACCTCAAATGAACATTCTTTTCCTGGTTGCTTTTGGGGCACTTCTTGGTGAGCAATTCATAGTAGGCATAAAATTTCAGCACAGGCTATCTAAATTGCTGCTTTTATTCTTGCTTGTTAACTCTCACAATTGAAACCCTAAGGAATATTTGAAAAGTGCTGGTCACAATTTCGCAGGTAATAGGATCATAAATAAACATCTATATGCAGATAAGGACTTAACAGAAATCCATCCCTTGAAGGAAAGCCTACTCTGCAGCTCTAAATTGCTGGATTTATCTCAATAACATGCAAAGTGCTACAAAATACATGTGCACAATACCCCCTAAACAATCTGTCCTGTTGTGGTAGGATTTAGGATTGGAAAGCTGAGCTTAGATTGTTTAGATATTATGGGGGAAGGGGAATCTTCAGAATGTGTTCTACCTGGAGTGACTTTATATTTTTTTCTTTGAGGTGATAAACACCTGCAGTTCCCATTGAATTGCCCTCTAAGAATCACTCTAACCAAAATATGATTGAACTACACACACCTCTCCAAAAAAAAAAAAAAAAAAGTTAAAGCTTTGCATACATTTTAACTCTGGTGTAATTCTGTCATATTAGCATGCAGATAAACATAAACTTTCACATACGCACATGAAAAAGTAGGTAGCAAAAAATTGTAAAATCTGTCTTTGGTTGTTCACACCAAAGTAATTGCAGAAACCACTGTTGCTCAGATTTTTTGATAAATTGTTAGGAACTGTTTGCATAGCTGAAATCCCAGATACATTTTTTTTTTTTAAAAAATCAAGGAAAATATATTTTAGATAGGTAGTACAAAACGATACATATAAAATGTATATATGGGTTGAAGGGTTGTGGGTTTTTTTAGTCTTTGTTTTCCTGCTCTCTGGTAGATGAACAAAAGGTACACTTTTTTACATATACCCAGACAGAAATAAATGCACCTTTAGTAGCTAAAACACCCACAAATGCTTGTTCAAGTTTTCCTTGGAATTATTTGGTGAAGATATTTTTGTGTTTTGTTTTTTTTTCTCTGTTTGTGTGTACTTGTTCTGTGCCTGTTACTTCATACACCACCCAAACTTAATCCTATTACTATTTTAAGTATGAATCTCTTTCCACTTGTAGTGTATTTCCACTTGTGCCTGTTCTGTCTTGAGAGGAGGAATTTTCTCCTCTTACTCCGTTTGCCTGAAAGCCAAAAATTTTAGCAGCATTTGCAACCCTTTTAGCATGAACATTTCTAAATTATCCCCTTATGTTTTTTTCATTCCCATTAGTGTGAGCGAGTGGGCAGGAGGTCATATTTGAGGACCTTGGTAATTTCATCACATTATTTTAATACTGTTTACAACTGAAATGATTATAAAGACCTCTGTAATTTGTAGGCTGATTTTTCTTTTGCAATTTCACTTTTTTTGAAATGCTACAGCAAATTCTTGCGTAACATGTCTAAACCAATTATAATTTCTCTATACATTAGATACCTAATTGTTCAAGCCTCTAATATTTGTTGTAATCTTTAGTACTTCTAATGTTTTTCTGTAACATAAATATTTACTTGAAACACTACCTTTAATTTTAACAATGTAAGTACAAAACGAGTACTTGCAGGTTTCTTCTTTTATTCTGCAACTGCACCTGAGTCTTGCGAAATACTACTTTTATTCTCTCGATTTGGTGCTCTCTTGAGCAGAGACTGCCAAATAGTACAAAAAAGGGATGAGGAATTTGAACTGTGTCTGTAGATGCGGTGCTACTGCTCCTTGCTTTCTGCATTCATCCTAGAAGGAAATTCCCTCCCTTCCTGCCCTCTCCTGGATACTGTCAGTACGTGGATAACTGTAATATTTGAAATACCAAGCAAATCCGTCCCGTTACAGACTAGACTGATGGGAGCTGTGATGTTCTTTCAAGACAGGATATCCCATGCCCTTCTTTACCAGCTCATCTGTGTTGTGAGAGGAAAAAACAGTAAGCCTTTACGTGAATCCCGAGAAGATCCACCTTCCAACTCTTAACAGCTATTGTAAGGCTGGAGACAGTAGCACCAGCACTAACATCTGCAGCAGGGCAGGGTGTGCAACCCCGTATCACAGTAGTACCTCATTCAAAGTTTCTTAGGTGTGTTTTGTAGCTTTCTAGTCTGCAGAATTAAAGCCAGAAGAAGGGAAGCATTAAACATGTCTACACTTGCGATTTAGGGTGAGTTTGGCCCAAAATAAATAAAGCATGCGTGTTGTGGGATAGTTCTCCTACTCACAAGAAGCAGCATATTCCCTCCTTGTAGAACACCTCCTTTAGTCATAAGATGCTGTAGTCAGCTGAACCCTGTGGGCTGGCTGGTTAGAATCTCCCTCCTTAATGCTTTGAAGGAAAATAAGACCTGTAATCAGAGAAAATAACTAATGCTTCACAATACATGCTTCACTGTTGTGCTTGTAGGTATTTAGCAAACAGCACAGTTTTTTGCTCTTCAAAATATAATTTACTTAGTAACACTTACTGCTTCTGTCTGTATGTTCTAAATTTAAACAGGGTTTGCAAAATCTAATTATTGCCAGGTTTTTTAATTTCTTCAGTAACCCCATCGTGCCTGTTTGCACAATGTCTATTGCTGAGAGTTTCCCAACTAAGAGTTGTTCTTAAGTCTTTGCAGTCTTTCAAAATGAGGTCTCCACTACTTCTGAAGGGGAAAAAAATGGAATTAGAAGTTGAATCAATTTAATTACCTTCAAGTCACAGAATACACAAATAACATGCTCTGAACATGCTAAAAATGATGCTTCATATGTTTGGGTTTGATTTTAAGTCTGTTGGGTGACCCAAGGATTTCAGTAGAAATAGAGTTATGTTTTGGTATTTTTCTAATATTCTGATTTTTATATACTGAGAAGTAATTAATTTTTTCTGTTCCACTACAGTTGCTGGGACTATTTTGAGGCATTGACACACTGATCAGAGCAAAGAGAAAACACTTGAAATCTGAGCTGTCCCATCAGTAGGAGAGTCCCCACTAGAATAGCCCCCCTGTTTTAACCCAATAGAGTTAACTTACAGGGGATGAATTTCTGCTGCTGCTGAAGTCAGCATGAGTTTACTAGGACAATGTTTTCAGACGAATTACCTAAAATAAGATTATTTTTTAATTGCCATTTCTCATATACCATGTGTGATCCCAGATTGCGTAAGCGTTAATTCTTTCATTTCTAAGATTTTCTCCTTTGTCCAGAAATTATCAACAGTATTTTAATGGAGCATTAGCATTTATTGGTTATTTTTTATTAGTAGGTCTACTTACGTGATGTACTTTACTCATGCTATTTTCTGTATTCAAAGAAAAAGGAATGTCTGTTTCTAGACAATATTTTATTCTGAACAGTATGTTTCTAACTGGTGAAATCTCCCTTTTCCCCATAGGAACTGTAAAACTCCTACACTGTATATAACTGTCCAACACTGAGTAGTCATTGTATGTTTGACATCAACAACTGTTGGCCATTTTCATATTATTGCAGCTGCTCCAACTGCAGATGCTGGTTATATTGTTTTTCAATTCACTTTTTAATTAAAAAATTAATAATGAAATATGTTGCCTGTTGATTTCCAGAGTCTCCTCATTATGTCCTGGTAAGGAGTTTGCGTGTAGAAATATACATTTAACTTATATTGTATTCCATATGTCCTTATCTCCTCAGTTTCTTTTTTTGTTTGACCCTCTGTGTGTAGTAATGTAAATGTGTAATTTTGTTACTATATAAAGTGCGCTAAATTCTTGTTTGCTTGTGGTTTTTTAGTATATGGAAAGTCAAATTCACAGTAGAAATGCTAAGGTTTTAGAACTGCTACAGCAGAAAAATACCATTCTGTGATCAATATATTTAAGTTGTTATGGCATTTCCATCCAGTCTTTATTCTATCAAATTTTTGTAATTTGCTGTCTAACCAGGCTTGTTAAACATATTCCCTAAAAAGCTGTGTTTGATTTTTTTAATAGATTAACCTTTTAGTTTTGGGCTTTTTTTTGTTGTTGTTGTTTTTTTTTTGTTTTTTTTTTTTTTAAAGTGTCTCTAGTACATTATGATTTGCAGTAACAGTAATCTCTTATGAAGACTGCAAAATGCAAAAATTTGTCGTTCATCATGGAATGAAAATTTCAAATATGGCAAACAACATTAGTAGCTAATTAATGCTATATTAAATTGGTGGTAATACTTCAAGTTACTATCTTTCCCAAGCTGACATTGTGATGGATGACTATTTTTGAGATATACGTGGTAGCTGAATGTCAATTCCTGTTGATTTTATTGAGTCTTTGGAATTTAATTAGTGTTGTGCTCTTGAAAATGTCCATAATAAACACTCCCATTCTGTACATACTTGGCAAAGGAATGTATGGTAGCACTTAAACACAGTATGGTAAACCCATGGATAAGAATGGAGCATGTTTAATAACATTGTAGTGATTTCTTTTTAAATTCCACAACCTTACTCAGGATCTACATTTTGCCATTGTTGATACTGGAGTTGTTATAATTGTCAAATGTTCCCTATTTTTAGAGCACTAAAAGAGGAAAGTCCATTTTATACTAAAATTTCTGGAGATAACAGACAAGTCTTTCTAGGATTACCTGCCAAACAAAGCTTTTATGATTATTGCAGGGTTGTAATAAATCCAACGTCATTATTTGCATACATTTTTAAGGAGCTGGGGACTTCACTGTGGGGGAACTGTTAGGTTTGTTCAGCAGTGACTTCCAGCGTTAAGTCTAACCAGCTGAATTCTGTATGTAAATAACATCCTGGAGTTACTGCTGGGAAAAAAAAAGGTTATTTTTTGTCAGATCAAATTCCCTGCACAGTGGCCCATACACCTACCTGAGCACGTAAGGCAGACATTTCTATGTGAGAGGAGAAGGTGGTGTTGAGATACCTGGATGCTATAAATTCACAGCTAATAGAGTGTGGTGGCTTGGAAAAGCTCAAGACTGTGTCGTCTACTTCCATGGGGACAATCACAGATTCTCCTCTTGAATCAATTAAGCTCTCAGATTTCCAAACTGTTAAGGAAATGCATTGTTGGTATCCTATAGGCAGAAGCATTCATAGGACTGTTGTCTAGGGCTGAAGTGACCGTGGGTGCTGTTATTTAAATTCACAGTTCCTGGTTTCATGTTTTGTTTTTTTTTTTTTCCTTTGTTCTGTTTTGGTTTGGTTTTTTATATCAGAAGAACTAAAGAGCACGGCATTAGGTGAAGTCTAGAGGTTTGATGAAACTAACTTGAATGTGAATTTGGAATAATTTAAATTTCTAAGGCTGTAATATGTGGCCATTGTTAATACCACTAGCAAGCTAGCCATCTTTCAATGTTGACATGATTTACAGTATTGGTATTAAGCTTTGCACTGTACCAAAGGTAAAGGTGATTTACCAGCTTCTAGTTAAGATGTTTCTTCTGGTTATGCAAGAAATATTTCATATTCTGTGACAGATTAGGGTGAATCATTTATCATTAGCAAATATTTCTCTATTAAAAGAAAGAGGAGGGCAATAATACCAGGAAAGAAATCCTGGCAAACCCCTGTAAGTGGAAACTGGGATATGAACCAAGATTCAAGGGGAATATTGGTAATTTAGAGACTGATGTAAATCACCATATCCAAATACAGGTTCCTTATCCATAAACCGTATTGGTGCTCTGAGCAAGATTAAAGGAGTCTAATAATGAAACTACCCGTTTAGCAAGCTGGTTTTCAATATTAAATTACTCTTCCCTTTCTCTTACACTTCTCCTGAAGGTAAAATTTAAAAATGTTGAACGTTTTCATTTATGAACAGCTAAATTACCATAGATTACTATTAAGGCTTGATATCAGGCCAAGATTCATTTTTACTTGATGTCTAGTGTTTAAGAACAGGAGATGTCTGATGGGGTACCCACTCTTTCTTGAGTGCCTGCCAAATCTTGTATGTCAGCATTCCCTCTGATCTTTTAATGGGGGTTAAAAGGAGAAAACCAAGGTTTTTATTGCAAGTGAAAAGTAGTTTGCAATAGAGAGATTTAGTTTTCTTTTAGTTATTGTAATGATGGTAGTGCATCAAATACCGCTTTATTTTTATAGGAGCTTTTTTTTTTTCTTAAGAAAAAACCCTCAGAAATACAGTAAAAAAATAGGAAGAGGGAAACCTCTCAGAATTTTTGTTAGATAATGAAATACTTGAAAAATATTCTTTGAAGTTTACAAATGAATGTTGGACTGAGCTTCACAGTTGTTTTGGGATATCATGAAAGGCAACACTTTGGCACCTTCTTAAAATACCTTTGTTAGCGCTGGGGATGTGTTGTCTGGTGTCTGCACCCACTCTCGTCACGGGAGCTGTTTGACCCCTTCAGTGGAATGTGCTGGGAAGCAGCCAGTGAACTGCAATGCAAATCTCCGTGGCTTTTCTTCCTCTATGCTTTCTGTAATGGCAAAGCCTGGGCAAGTTAACAGGGCATAGATGTACTTACTGAAAAATTATGCTATCTTTTTCTATAGTGCTTAATTGAGACACTAATTCCCTCAAGGATTTAGCATCTTTTTTAATCTATTAATGCTATTTTCTGTTCTATTACGCTCTACTCCTGAATAATATTACTATTTCATCTGAATTAAATCCTTCAGGTTTGGGTGGTTTTGATTGGTTTCCCCCCCTGTCTAATTATGGGGATTCAGATTTGTCTTCCATTGTACAATCCTGTGTGTCTTCACGTCCCTTTACAGCCAGCTCAGCTCTAGCACTAACGCTGCCACCAGCAAGAAAGGAGGCTGCCAGCCCGGGAGCCTGCAGCTCTCCCTGGCAGCTCTGGAAATCCATGATCTCTTTCTCTGACCAAATGACCTGAGATGGGAGAGAGCTGAAGTTGCTTCTGCAAGTGTGTTTTTCTGTGACATGTAATGGCTATGCTTTGTCAATTCAAAATCTACCTTTTCAGGCAAAAATAGGGGTTTTTTTTTGACTACCAGTGAATAGTGGATGAGAATTCACTGTGCGCGCTTTAAAAGCAGTAACTGACAGCATCAAAATTTATGCAGAGTATGTCAAACAGCAATTGTTGTTAAAATTGCATAAAAAAAAAACCAAAAAAAAAAACCAAACCAAAACACAAACAAAACAACCAGACTGATGTTTAACCTCAGGAAAATAATTTAGTCTCCTGTAGGTGGGGGAATGATGGAATCACCCACACAGATTCCTTCCACAATTTTTTCTTTTTTTCCCTCTTTTCTTTTCAGATGAGGTAGGGAAAATATAACCTGGAAGTGCTGTTTTTCCTACATGTGTATATTCCCCATTCTGGTCCGTTTGGCCTGAGAATAAGCATTGCAGGTTTATGAGAATTTTTGTGAGGATTTTGCTGTACCTTATTGATCAAACCACTAACGTTGGAGAAAACAGATCAGATTATGAGATTTCTGGTTAAGCAGTTCAAACTATTCTTTCCGTAAAATCTGTGTATTTAGAAGGACTATACCCTTCCTAAGGATGCATTAATGCTACTAAAGACTTTGAACCTTGTCAGTTCATGGGGTTTTAATACCCATACATTAAAATAATTCTGCCTGAATCTCATGACCCTCCATATTCCAATAAATCGGCAGTGTAACTTCTAACACAAAAGAACGTGGAATTCTCTTGCTGCTGTTTGATTTTAAGGGGTAGAGGGATGGCAAGAAGTTTAAGCAGGAAGCAAACACACTGAATAAAACCTTGGAAATACCTGTGGGAGGCAGCAGTGACTCAGGTCATTCGGGAATAGGACTGTAATTCCGGCAAGGACTACCTTTGTGTCTAGCCAGAGTTGAAAAAAAGCACCTTAATATAAAAAAAATAGATTAATGAAGAGCACTGAGATGTTTTGGGTCTTGGGAAACCTTTTCTTTTCTCTTGGGCTCCCTAACTGCTGCTCCTGCTGTATGCTGGCCCAAGCAAGCAGGACGGGCACCTTTTGAATTTTGCCTCCAAGAAGCTGCTGGAATAGCTGCTGTTCTGACCTTCCTGCAGCTCTGGTGAAGATCTGATTTTATCTTCAAGGGCAGCCGGACTGCTTGAATCCGTTCTGCTGTCAGTGAGCTTGTATGTCTCCCTTTGTTGGTAGACAACGAGGCAAGAGTAATTTGTGTGGATGGAGAGGAAGACAGGAGTCGTATGAAGTGCGCGGGTGATGTAATGTGGGTCAAAGCCCTGCAGAAAGAGGTGTCAGAGATGTAATGTTGATTTTATGTGCCATAGGTTTTTCTTCTCTGGATGCAGTTCCCATTGTACAAAGTTGGGAGGAGGAGATGCCTAATTTTTAATACGAGCAGTTTACAACCATTCACAGTTAAACAGTTTATAGGATTCTTGGTAACAAAAGGTGGTCTAATTATAGAGGAAAGGAAAACAATATAGTGAGGATATTTACAATGTGTGACCTATTTGAATTATGATCTTGTTAACTATGCAAAAATGACAAAAACCAGAACCATCCCAGTGAATTAAACGTTTAGCCTTTCATTAATGAACTTTTTTAATATAGAAGATATGGAGGAGGTTAATTTTTTTCCCTTTAACATCAAAAGAAGCTTGCACTTTGGGTGAACCTGTACTTTCTTAAGATTCAGCACACTAGACTTCAAACTGGAAAAAAAATGACAATATTTTTTCTTTACAACTAGCCCACACTAGAGTGTTTAGTTTCTGCCAGTAAATCACATGCCAGGGTTTCTACTGCCCTTTTAAATCAATTGAAGGTGTGATTCCTTTCCCTGTGATTTTTGTTTAACTTCCCTTTTGTAGTTGATCTTAATTGTTCTTATTTGCAGGCTTTAAATGTTGATGGACTGTGTCATTTATAACCCTTTTTCATTGCACAGTGACCTTCATAGGGAAATTTCATACATGTTTTCATTGGGCTTTGGTGGTGTTTTTGTTTTATGCATGTTAAGTGAAACTGGCAATAAAAATTAGTACGCAGAAGTACGGCTTTCTGATTAAAGCAAGGCTATTAAAAAATCTGGTTACACTATAGATAGAAACATTTCAAAACGTTTTGGAAACCTACACTGAAGCTGTGCTAACACAGATTGCCAAACATAGTGTCCCCAGTGAATGAAATTTCAGATTTTTTCCTGGACAAAAGCAACCAGCTGTGCATTTTGTCCCTAGACTAACACTTCATGTGATCTCAGCTGCAGTGCTTCTTCCCATTGTGTCTTCTTATTGCTGTGCTTGGTGGGAGGAGTTGTACCCTGTACAAACTGAGGTGCCCATGTCTCCTGTCAGAGGGTTTATTGGTCACCCTGTGAGGATGAGTTTCACCCATGATATCCTGTCTTTGTTCTTCCATGAAGCTGCTGCTGAGTGAACAAGGTGGCAGGGGTGTGAAGAGCTGATGGGAGAAAGAGGAATGGTGTTTGCTACAGTGCGTTATAGTAGCGTGTAATAAAGTTATGGTAGCTTTAGATCTGCCGAGCTCAAGTGTAGTAGCAGAAATGTCCCCGTGTTGTCACCATGTGGCTGGGCACAGGCTGCAGGAACATAAACCAAAGCAGAGTAAATTAGATTTAACCTCCAGGATGGCCACAACCATCTTACTGTTGGCTTGTAGATTAAATTAGACGTGGAAGTCCAGAACTAATGGTTTGCTCTGATTATTTTCAATAGCAGTGGTCAAAAAGACCACTTTTGTATGTTCTTGCTTATTTGCCTTAGTTGAAGTTGATGTTTTCAAAAGGATATGAAATAGGTAAGCATTGACAGTCCTTTGTGGCTTTTTTTTTGGCCCCGTCCAGTCCATGCAATTTCTGAATCCCAGACTTTCTGGCATATAAGGCAGGTCATGTGAAAACTTTAGCACTTGGACTTGGATGTTGTAACTAGTGTGAATTTGCCTTCTTTGCTGAAGGTTGATAAACATCAGCAGCTCCTCTCCGGGAACAAGATGACCCTCTTCCCCTCTGGGAAAGATGCAACTCAACAGTTTCAAGTTAGAAAAACATGAACTAATTTGGGTTTAGCTAATTTACGGCTGTACAAGAACAGAACTTTCTCATCTTAGTTCTTCCTCGCTGTACTTTTGATAAGCCTTTTCCAACCTTTTTTTTGCCCTATTTTGGCCAGGATGACATTAGCTGACTCTTGTTATTGTTTGTTTTCTACTTTTTAGGAAGCAAGGCAAATCCCATGCGTTATCACTCCTTTTCTTTTTCTCCTTCCACTTCAAACATTTAAATACATTGGCTGCTTTCAGACAACCAACCCTGATTCAAGAGTAGAAATATCAGAGATGTAGCATTCCCTTAAGTTGCATTTTAAAATGTAAATTTAAAAAAAAGGTGGGGTGTAGGAGGGATAAAGAAGAGAGATGCTGTTTTTCGGGATGAAGAGACTACAGGAAGAAGGAAGGTGGCATAAGTTGAATTGTATACCAGAGAGTCCGAGGGGAGAAAAGCTTCTGTGGTACAAAGGAATTGGGGGTTCTTTTAATTCTAGTGTTCACAAAAGGCCTTGAACTTTGCATTTATATTTTCCTCATGGCTGCTGTTAGAGCTCTACTATGAACAACATCTTCTGGGTGGCAGCTCCAAATAAAATCTTCACCAGTTTCTCTTTGAGGAAGTTCTGTGCACTGCCTGAGAATAAATCAGATTGTAAAGATTATGCTTTTGATGCTGGGTTTCAAGTGAAAGTATCATTGGTAGCAGAAGTCCAGTACGAAATAGCAGAAATGGATTTTTTAGGCTACACATTATAAATAAGTGTTTCTGGCCTACTACTTAAAGGGATGGCTGCTGTCTCAGGTATTAAACAGAATAACTTCTGACAGTGATTTGGAAGAAGGTATCCAAAAGTGATAGAGATTTGTTCTTCAGTGGTATGTGAGCTGAGTGACGCAGAGGCTGCAGGATTTGCTCTTAGATGTGAATGCTGTCAGTAGCGCTGGGAGCGTGCTCTTACGTAGCAAAATACTATCTGCTTCTAAACTTAATCAGAAGGTACTCTTTGGGGCTAAAGGGGAAGTTAAACATGTGTGCTGCTGATGCTTACACTGGTATTGCATTTCCTGTTGAGTAATTCCCAGGTATATCTGTGTTTTAAAGGAAAAAATACCAAAAACTAGTCTGCAGTTCTGTCACAGAGCAGGTTAGAGGGCAACATGAGGAAATTCCATTTGATCTCTCTGCTCCCCCCATTCTTTCTGCTTAGTAGCTCCACTGTGTCCTGTTCTCCCTTTCTCTGAGGGAAAATGTGAAAATACTATGGTCTAGGGATACAACCACTAGAAAAGTTGAACTAACATAGTTGGCTCATAATAACATTTCCTTCTGTAATAGGGTCTCACTCCATCCACCCTCTCATCAATTAAGCTACTTTTGAATGGGGTGGGTAGCGTTTAGGATCTTTTTGAGGTAGAGCAAATGCAAGAAGTTTGTCCTAGCTGTTTAGAATGGGCAGATTAAAGTTGAACCATGGTCCTCTAATTTCCACACTAGTCCTGACTCACTGGTCTTTTTCTTATCTTCCTTATACTACTGCACTTTCTTTCATGCTAACTTTATTGGCCAGACATGGAAATGGCCATTATACTTTGTCCTAAACAGACTTAGCTAGACCACAAGGCTGGATTTTGTTTGAAAGTAGCCAAAACCATAAAGGTTTACACTATGGGAGTCAGATTTGTTCTGAATAGTTCATTTAAAGCTCACTTAAAACTGTGGTACATGTCATAGATCTTGAAGTAGTCTGTGTTAATGAAACAATTTAATATAGCTTTAAGAGTTCTCTGCCTCAGGTTCTTAATTTAGAACATAAAGGAGTTTGCCTTAAGAGTTAGGTGGAATAATTAGTCTTCCAGGTAATTTTATTTTAAATTGAATTGCTTTTGTTGCCTCATATGTTGCTGGTGGTATGATATTAGGTAGAGTCCTAATGGAGAACCTTTTATAGGACTCAAATTTTTACTATGAGGTCTTGTACTTAACCTCAGAGTCTGAATTGTCGAACCATTAACATGATTGCTTTCCCAAAATGTTGATTAGATTTGGAAAGAAGAAGGAATCAGTGAAAAGGAGCTTAATTATAATTCATTCTTCTTCTTCATATTGCCATTTCATTGTTTCACTAGTTCTTTGTCACTGTGGTCTGCTAGAATTGACAAGACCTGAATTAATTTTAAAACTTGAGCCATGATCCCTTTTCTCCCATAGCTTTTATCATCTATTTAAGGGTGTTTTTTCCTTAGTGCATTGCTCCAAAGCTGAAGTGTTAAGCAAGAGAAGTGAGATGGAAAAAACCTGCTATGTCTTGTAGCATAAATACCCTATAACCTTTCACACAGTCTAGGTGTTCAGCTTCCCCCCCTTTTCCCCAAGTCTGTTTTGAAATTGTTCTTAGTTTGGTGTCTCACTAACAATCTGGTGGCTTCCCATGTCACTCTCTAACCTAACACAGCTGGAAGGAAGCCAGGGCTATTGGGAATCATATGCAGCTTAATAACCTTGGCTACGTGTCATGAGTGTTTGTCCCCCATCGGCAGTTTCACGTTCCAGCACCAAAAGTCTGAATTCTTACAAATGATTTGCAACAAGTAGCAGTCTTGTCATTAGGTATTTGTCGTGCAATTACAGGAAGTGAATGGGGTGTATGAGGACAGCAAGAGAAAAGTGACTGAAAACATGCAACAGCTGGAACAATTTTTCAGTGTTAGTGTGGTTGAACATTCAGTTCTGTTTGCCTTTAAAAACAGGAAGAGTGATCTTGCTGCATTTGCAGCAGGAACGAAACGCTACCGTGTGAGCGCTCCGAGCGATGGAGGCTTCCACCGTACAGCAAATGTACGGGAAATCATCCCAAGGACGGCAGTTCTGGGGTGCTGCAGAGGTGCTTGGGGAATGAGATGCTGCCAGAGAAGGCTATTGATGATTTTTAGGTTTTAAATGTTGCTCCTTTTGTCCTTATAGTTATGCTCCAGTGGGTCATGGGGAAGCCACATCAGGGTCAAGTCACCATTGCTTCTACATTCTCTACAAAGCTTATCGATAGAGGAATTAATAAAACCATGAAGGTGGTAACATGCTAAGCAATTTTTTCTTTTTTTTTTTTTTTTTTATTTTTTTTTTATTATGAATGTTTTATATTGAAGAAAAAAATGATTTTTCTACCTGTTGTTGAACTCGCAACTCTTGGAGATTTTTAGCCAGAGGTGCAAAGGTTCGTCTTCCCGGGGGCCCTCCCGTCCCACCGGGGGTCGGTCGGTCCCGGCGCCGCGTCTGCGGGAGGGCGGAGGG
>NW_015090803.1:9795218-9897054 GCF_001431845.1 Calidris pugnax
TGGTTCAGGGTTTCAGGGTATTAAATCTGGGTTTGCCATTAGTTCCCTGAGTGGTTTTTGGTTGAATAACTCATCATTTAATTTTGCCTCTGTGTGCCTGAGAATGTAAAGACTGGAAGGGTCATTGTATGCAAAGCTAAAGAGATCCTCAGCATTTGTGTTTGTGTTCCTGTCCTGAAGGTCTCTTTGATTGCCAGCCACCTTGGCAGAGCATGTCATGATCACGGAAATTTCTTTTCTTTCTTGCAAGGACACAACTTTAGGTGATGAGTTGGCTCAGTCAAATTTTTGGGCAGGCAGCAATTTTTTTTTTTTTTTTTTTTTTTTTTTTTTTTTTTTAATGTAGGCACATGTTTAATTGCAGCAAATCTTACCCAGCCCTTCCTGGAAGATGGCAGCAATTGGTTACTTTCTTAGGTTCACGAGGAACAAAAGTTAAAGGCCACAGTATCTCCTTCTAATGGCTTTTGAATGTGTTGGCAGGTGTGTGCTACAACCCAGCAGTGGGGTTGAAATCTCACTCAAAGATAGTCAGTTTCCAGAAACTTTGTGCAAACTTTTGGAGGTAAGGGATATTATTGCCTCTGCAGAGTAAGCGATGGGGAAAACTGTGGAGCTTCCCCCCTTTCTTTGGCAGTGGCTCGGCATGCACGGAGCTCAACCAGGGCTGCTTCTGCCTGGCCGGTACCAGGCACAGGGTTGTGTATGTAAAGGAGTGGGATGTGCTGGGGCTCTGTGTGGAAGCTGAGGATGGCACAGGTGGGATTTAGAGTGGGTGCACTGGAAGTGGCAGGGAGGACTCTGAGGACAGTAGAGGTACTACTGTGGAAGGCAGGGTGGCCTCTTGAAGTGGAGACAGAAGGTCTAAGTTTCATTCTAGAAAGGCCATTCCAGATGTAGCTACGGAGGTGCTTTTTAGAGGTAATGATGAATGAATGCAGAATTTGGTCTCTGAGGCTAAAAGCAGGGGACACGCTAGTGAATTTAAAGCGCTATAAGATTCTGCTATTGAGGGATACAATTACACTGCTCAGATATGCCCCAGTACTTGGAAACAAGTCTTCCCATGTAACTGCTGGAAACTGCAAAGTGAGATTACTGGTTAGAGTTTTTCTTAATCAATAATAGAGCTACTGCTTTATTTACAGTTCCCTGGATCAAATTCTTATAGAATTAGATACCTCATCCTCTAAAACATTCCTACATTACAAGTAACTTGCTAGATTGATGCTGTTTAATTAATTTTGTGCAAGAGAATGTGCAAAACAGTCTCTTGAGAACTGCTAAAGTATGGTTACAGAAGGGCTGAATCCATTAGGTTTAGCCCCGGTTTATGAGAGTTCATGGGGGTAAGGAGCAGTTGTTACTATGAATGCGTTTGTCAACTTCATAAAGTTTGTAATTACAACTGGCATTTCTTAGCCTGTTGATATCTGAAAAGAGATATTATTTGTGATGCTTGTAGTTGGAGAGTTCAGGGCAGGGGAATGTAAACCACTTGATTAAAACCTGCTGTGCTAATTGTTCTACTCTTGGGGGAAAAATACATTCATGTTTTACTTGAAAATATTTCCTTTAAAAATGTTAACTTTCAGAGGAATGTTGGATGACTTTAAATAAATACAACTGAGCTGTGCTAATTACATCTTCTGTTTGGCTCTTGAGTGCACGTATTTCAGTTTAAAATGGCTACAAATTGAATCTGAGCAACTTTTACCTTTCCTTATTGTAATAACTACATCTTATTCCTTCAGAACTCTTATGCAGCTGGTTTAAATAAAATAAATGCAGATTTCCTTTAATAGCCTTCCAATGTATTTAACTACTATTAGACTTTTCTGAGGCTTCTTGATGTGAAGTTCCCTTGCACCATCATTAATGTAATTGCAACAGGGAATTACTGTATTTAGTGCTCCCTAAATTGTTTTAATAGGTTTCGAGTATGTGTTTGTTCTTCTTGAAACTCCATTTGAATTTCTAACTTCCTTGGGTACCTGAAGAGAGACTTAATAACTGTGTAAGTCTCCTGAGGCATGATCCCAAGCTGAATCCAACACACTTGCTGACTTTGAGTTTCAAACCAGGCTGCTGTGGGAGAGTTCATATTTTAGCCAACAGCTTTGCTAGCATTAGTTGTGTACAGTTACCTGTTACTACCATGGTAACAGGTATGAGATTACTTAAACTGAAAAGAGAGATCTTACTCATCTGTTATCATAGATTTACTTCTGTAACATCTTTTCTGGGAAATAAAGGTTAGTAGTATTCTATCCCGTGTCACGTAATACATCAGAATAAAATATATACATTTACCTTAGCAGTATAATGGTTGTCTTGAGTCGAATGTTACAACTCAACCTGGAAATGTGAAGTGTTGTAGTGCTAGTGGACGAGGAGAGGGGAGTGAACAAAGGGATCTGTGACTGAAAGACAGCAAGTTTTGTTGTTGTTGTTGTCTCTCTGTGGCTTGTACAGCAGATGTCTAATTTGATTTCTCCTTTGTCTGTCTCACCTTGTGTCAAGATTCTATTTGGAGTCTTGAGCTCTGATGTGGAGCAAGGTTTTTGAAAGAAATGCTGGCAAGAAAGTTAAAACTCGTTGTCTGAGAATGTGACTGCTTTGGAAATTGAGGTAATTTTAACCTTGGGCAACATATAACCATAGTTACATATTTATGTAACTATGTTCTTTTCTCAGAGATGAACCCATAGTTCCTTTATACACCTACTGAGAAGCATCATGTTGTGCCTGTGATGTGGCTCCTGGCTGCATTAAATTACAACTCTGTGGTTTATAATGTGCAGTTCTCTGTAATCTGTGTAGAACAGATTATTTGGCTTGCCCTAAGAATATCTTGTACAGATGGTGGGTTATCTCCACATCATGATTCTTAAAAATTAAGTCTGTTGAGCATCCTAAAAGGTTTTCTCATTCCTAAGAAGAAGAGCAGATGGTGTTTGTACAAACTGGTTGTGTTTGCTCATTTCTGAATTCTTCAAATCGGGTATTTGAGGTATTAATCTTAAAAGAAACCCCATATAAAAGAGGAAAATTATTTCATGTGGTATTACCTCTAGATGACTTCGGAGAAGGGTTAATGAACTTCTTTCATATGTAAAATGTACCAAATATATATATGTAAAACCACAAGTTATTAAGAACTACAGGTAGTTTTTTTTTTTTCCTCAATAGTTTTTTGCATTATACTAGAATTCAGAGTTTTGACTATTGTTTTGAGACTCCTACAGGGGCTTAGCATGTGAACTCTAAAAGAAAATTAAATGCTAGGAATACATGTGGGGAAAGTAGCGGGAAGAGTGTGAAAATAAAATCCAGAAAAAAAATTACCAACTGCATAAAGTAGTATCTGACGTTTTCAGTTAAAACAATTCAGAGTGTTGTCACTTACTCCCTGAAATACTACGTTTTCCTAAAGAAGTTACCTTTGGGACATACTGTAGCATCTCTAGGTCTGTGTCACAGATCTGTCTTTTGAAATGTAACCATGAAGAATGGCTAATCACTTGATCAATCTTCATCTGATTCTGCTGTGTTCCTTAAAACAATATTTTGCTCCAAAGTGTTAAATTCAAGGTTTCAAAACCTATTAACAAAGCACCTAAGTGCCTATGTTGTCAAAACATCATAACTAGATTCCATTGCTAATCCCATGAAAAACTGGAAGTGCATTTTTTTTCTGGTAAATCCCAAATGCTTCTGTAGTTGAAGATACTTTGTATCAGTTGGGTTCATATTGATTCTTAGCACTGTCAAGTTAGTATCTATTTTTTAGAGGTAATAAAAGTCATTGAAATACCTCATTGTTGTCTCCCAAACTCGACGACGTATTTATCTTCATCCTTCTTCTAAAATACTATGCAGTCATCATGTTTAACACATCTGAAACGTGCTGTCACCATGGAGATATCCTGCTAGTGGTCTCTGAGGAGTGCCACTGCCTCAGTGCTCTTTGGTCACCCAAACAATGTCCGGTGCAAAAGGAGATTGCTGGAACATACCCATTTGCAGTATGTTCATAAAGAAAACAAACGAGCTGAAACGAGGCATTCTTTAGATGGCATTTTTTGCCTATGTGGAAGTAAGGAGCGGGACATACATGGCAAGATGTCTAACAGAAATCAGATCAGTGCCCCCAGTAGTGAAAATTCGAGTAATGAACCCTTCTGAAAAGAACATGAGCAATCATAGTGAAAACACTTTATTCATCTAAGGTGTGTGGTCTTGTAACTTCCACAGCTGCTTGTTTTCTGAGCCACTGGTAAAGCAATGCGAAGTGGGACCACTCCGGATACATCCGTCCTCTGGTTTTATGTGAAACAGTTGCGATGTGAATGTGTGTTGACAGCAGGTACTTCCATCTTTGCAATGATTCATGAAGCCCTGCAGTTCTCTACTGAAAGCCTTAAGACAAGCCATTTAAACTCAAAAATGCTTTGTTGAAAGATGTCATAATCCTGCACTGAAAGGTGCAAGGCCATGGCAGGAGTTCAGGCAGCTGTGGAGCGCTATCCTGAACCGCACGGAGAGGTTGAATGTATGAACTTTCTCACTTCCACAGGAGTGGTTCTGTTGAATAAGTAAGAAGTGGAAAATGAATGGAAAGCATGAAAGTGGGACAAAACTTAACACTTTGTGCAAAATTCAGGGTCATGATAGCTGATGAGCTCACAAGATTTATGGGTATACTTGTGTATCTCAGTGCTTGTATTAGCCAGCTGTGGTCCCTGGTGATAATTTCCTTGACATTACTTTTTTGGGCTACTGGTTTCCTGTTCCTTAATAATGATGTGCTCTCATTTTCTTGCAAGTTCTCACCTGCATCACCTTTCACTGTGCAATCGTTTAGCACAAATGTAAGCAGATGTAAGAATTTTAACTTTCTTCTTAGCTGAATCTTTGAGTGAATTCTGACTCAGAAGTAAGCTTGTTCTCGGAGGCACTGCAACCCTTGTCCTCTCTTCGCCGCTATGTATTATGTACCAGAGGTCTTGTTTTTGCCTCATGAACTTTTCATGGAGCAAATTACCATTTATCTGAGGCTTCGCAGGGTACAGTTCCTACACGCTTCATTTTATCCTGGCTGATAAACTCAGTAATGACAAATTAATTGCTTCCATTTTTGACTGCTTTGCTAGAGAGGTCAGACCCCAGAGTCCTTTTGCATGACAGCAGTAATATTTTGAAAACTGAAATCTCTGCTCTGTTTCTGTAGCTGTGGCCCAGTGCAGTCTGCCTATTTTACAGTAAGGCAGCTATTTCAAGAGTTGAACTTTTACTGCACTGTTACCAATATGCTTCGGTGCTGTCTGGCTTGCAGTTTGGGGAAAGCAGTGCTTGATTTCACAGGGCAGCCTAGGTCTGCCTGCATCATTATTTCAGAGAGTGGGAGCATCTGATAAGAGCATTCTCTAACTTCAGCTTCTGTGTTCTGCTGCCAGTGCTGTCATGGTGGCTTGAAAGCCCCAAAGATGAATGTAATACATCACAAGAATTCTAAAAACAAGTGTCTTCAGTACTATTTGCACCTAGTTCTTAGCCAGTTAGACTTGGTTCTGCTCAGTTCACTTTGGTATCTGTCTATCTGAGTTATTTGATCTCAGGGCCTCCATTGTTTACTCTCTTATCGGTATGTTACTCCTCAAAGGCAGTAAGATTAAGCTGTGTGAAGAAGGGTTGTGGGATCAAGCCATTTGTTCTTCTAAGCTTATGCCAGAGGCTACAGCATATAAAACATATCCATCTTAATAACTGTCTAGAATATCTGGAAAATTGTTTTGTAAATACCTGTTCCTTTCTTGTATCTCTTATTTTCCGAGTTAATTTTGGTTTTGAATAGTACAGCTTACTCTCTCACCTCCTAGGAAAGTAACAGCAACAAAGATGAAAACAGTTTTCTATGTGACATGCAGAAATCTATCACTATATATAGCATGCTGTAAATTGAATTTGCATAGTTACATTCCTTCCAAACTTGTGATGGATGAAGTATCAAAGTACAAACAATTTTTTCCATAACTTTTTCTGTAGTTTTGAGTTGGTATGATGCACTTTCTTACTTCCAAAAGCCATGGGAAATGAAGGGTAAAATCTTATGCTCATCTTCAAACTACTTACTTTTAGGAGTTAAATTTGGCTTTGCAAAATTACTAAATTCAGAAAGCCTTTTTTTTCCCCTGTTTGTGTTCTCATCCTAGGCTATGGCTCTTCCACACTGTTTCTGTACCTTTTGTTCCTGTCCAGCATTATGTCTGGTTTATCTCTGAGGTCTCAAAAGACTGGCTGCTCATCTGAACAGGCAAGCTGCTCTCTGTCCTGGCAGCGTTTGAGAGTTCCAATGTCTGGCTTGTCTTTAGGTGACAGTACCTGTTCATTTGGCAGGTCAAATACAGACTTGAATTTTGGTTTTGAAGACCATTTTTTGTTGGTTCTCAGATTTCCTCTGAAGTTAAAAAACTGCTACATAGCAGCTGTAGGCAGGTTGGAGGGGGAAGAAAGGGAGAGACAGAGAACACATTAGAATGGGTAAAATAAACAAGAGTTATAGCAGTTCTCACATACAGCAGTATTTTCTGGTTGAGCTCGGTGCTTAATGCCAGTAGCTCGTTGGGTGCACGAAGTTCCAGACATAGTGAGACTTGAATGTACCTACTCCTGAAACTGGGAGTCCTCCCAGAAACAGTTGTGAGATGTGACTGGGGGTAGGGGGAAAGAAACGCTGCTGCTTATCCACTGGAGTGAGAGGTTCCTTATGGCCCAGTATTGCTGAGAATATGGGAGAACAGCTTCAAGGTCAGTCACCATGATGAGAGTGAAAGAATTTTACCTCCCTCTAGAAGATGCTCCAGTCTTCTAGAACTGGGATTATAAGTTTTGCAAAAAACAAACTCGGAGCAGTCATAAAGTTGAAAGAAATTTGGAAAAGAGTACAAGAAATAAATACTGATGGTGCCAGAGACTGGCACAAACTAAGCTGGGAAATTCTGGACTGGGGAGGGTTTAGTTTTCCCTTTCAGAGATTGGCTTCTATTAAATAGATAAGGTGCAAAGTTATCTGGCAGGTTTTTCTCTCCATTCTTGTTTCAAAGTAAAGGAGATGGGTTAAAGAAATACTTAGAAGAGCAGAAGAAAGAAAGGTTCTGCTAGATAGTATCTCCTTCTGTATTCATGTTGTCAAGATGCTCTTGTTTTGTCAACAAAACTATTTGTTTATGACAGTTCCTTGTTCTGTACCTGTTCAACAGATAACTTTTAAAATAATGAGCCCCTTGAGAACTGTAAAGAAATTGTGGTAAGACCTCACAATGAACTTCCACTTTCCATTTCTGTGGACATTTCTGTGTTCCATGTCTGGTTTTGGACATGTTCTTTGTTTGTCATTTTTAATAAAAAGTTTCATGTGATTTTTAAAGAAAATTAGGAAAAAATATATTCCCCTAATGCTAAAGAAAGAACACCCATTTCATCCAGATGATCCATGTCTCTGTTTTGGACCAAGTTTTAGAATCTAACAGTGGGAAAAGAGGACTGTTTTTTTAATTAAAACTGTTTAAATTTGGCCAGATTACAGGTCTCTGAAAACTGTTCGTTTTTTTAACACAGTGAATGTTTGTTAAGAGACTGTAAAGAAGCAAAAAGTTTCTAAAAATTCAAGTTGTCAAAGGCTGGTTGTTGAAGATGCTGAAAGATTACTTCCTTTCAACTCTTCTTATAGGTTGCTGGAGCCTCTTGGGCTCCAAGTATTGGAAGAGAGAACGGAAGGCTTTCTCTCGTTGCTCTATTTTCATCTGACCAAAACATGCACTTGAGCACAAACTACCTTTTGCTGACTGGTGAGGAGTGAAGGAGAGGAGGAGAAGGTGTTCATGCTTGAGTATAAAGGAGAATTGGAGGTTCAAGGAAACAGGCCAAGGTTTTAATTTATTATAGTGTTTTTCAAATCATCATCTTTGAGCTTTGAAGGCCCATTGCATCCAAACTCTATGCACAGTCTTGACAAGTGAAACCTGTGAGGTTGCCTTCACTGGGATAAAAATCTAGGAATGTGATTTTTCACTTGACTTATTTCCAGATCTGGCAAGATTTTTTTTTTTTTTTTTGTTTAATTATTACCTAAATACAACAAAGCAAGTTGTGTTTTTCATTTAAAAATACAAACTACATAAACCAACTTTTTCTGAAGTTGTCAGATTTATCTAACAGAAAGGCTTAGGACATAGACTCTTACTAGTTAAGTAGGAATTTTCTTACTGAAATTACAATCTACTTTAAAAAAAAACCACCCCAAACCAAAGCAAACAAACCACCAAAACAACAAAACCACACAACAGAGCTTGTTTCACACGTGCATCTTATATTACTGGGTATCAACACCAAAACTGATCTAGAGTTTTGTTCTGGTCCTTATAATTTTTCCTCCTATATTGTATGCATACAAAAGAAACTGTATAGAATATGATGGTATTTCTAGCTTGTGTGTGCCTCATTAGTAACTTTGAGGTCATCAATGATGGTTGTTTTTTTTTCCTAGTATAGCATCAGTCACTAGAAAAACAGCTCTTAGTGTAAGAGGTCAGTTCACAGAAGGAGCATGCAAATGAGTTGTGTATCTGTTCTGTCATGAAAACTATTCACATTTAACTGTGTGTACTTGGTGAGAAACAGCTTATTGCTTGTAAAAGAATAGTTCTTAAACTTGTGAGCAATACACAAATTGATTAAAAGAACAATTAGCAGTGCCTTTTCTTAAAGACTTCTAACTGCTGTATTTAATTACTCTGGTTTTACATTAAACTCATTGCTTGAAGGTATTTTTTCAGTCACGCAATGTAAGAACACTTCAGGATTTTGTGGCACACAAAAGTTTATAACCTAAACCATAAATCTCTATGCACACACCCACACCCTCCAATACAAAATAAACCAAACCTGAAGGTTAGATTGCAATAACAGCCATTACTTATGCAGACGTATCCATAACAACTAGTACTTACCTCAGTGCTTTCTACTGGAGGATGATGAGCATATATATACACTGTTTTTTCTCATCAAGGCATACTGTATCCCCTGTGTTTTCATAAAGCACTGTAATTGGACATAGTCTGACAGAAGCTTTCTAAGTCTTCATCTTGGCAATGAATCTGGCTGCAAAGTGATTCTAGTTGTATGAAGCATTTGAAACTGTTTATCTCTCATGGCTGGTGTTCATTGATTTGTTTGTATTTCTTCAGTGTCTCCTCTAGGCCTATAAAATTCTCTGCAGTGCCTCAGCAGACATTTTGCCAGGAACATGACAGTGAACTCAAACTGAGTTACTTCTTTTTGATTTTCAGGGTGGTGGTGGTGGTTTCGAGTGTCATCCTCCCCACCCACCCCAATCGCTCTGTTTTGGTGGCTCCAAATATTTGTAGATCATTTACTGTTTGGATGCAGACAGTGACTAGTTTTATATACACAGAATCTCTTGCATTTTCTCCTGAGCGTTGTACCTTACAGCTTCTTTGTGTCTTTACTTACAGTGGTAAACTGTAAAATAATGGTAATAAAACACTGGTAATAATGTAGGCAAATAGCATTTTGTTTTTGTTGGAACTGTGAAAAGAAATGTGTTTATGGCAAGATTTTAAAATAGAATTATAGAATGGTTAGAGTTGGAAGAGACCTTAAAGATCATGTAGTTCCAACCCCCCTGCCTTGGGCAGGGACAGTTATGCTCATATCTCACTGTCCGTAGATACTTAGTTGTGCCAGCAAATATGTAGTATAAGGAGTCTGACCTGGAAATGGAACTTGTAGCCTTTGATCCTGGTCAGTGGCAGAACATTCACTCTGTTATTTAAAATTTGGACCAAAATTAGATTTGGTACTTATTTCTTTAAGATAAGCTTTATCATTCATGATGGTGGGATAAAACAATACTTCGTGTGCAATGTTTTTCCAGTTACCTCATGATAATTCTTTTTCATTTTTCCTTTAAACCTGGAGGAATGAAGCTGCCATATTGTTATATGAAGATCTTCATACCTGCACAGAAAACAAGATCTAAAATGTTTTGATTATGCTGGAGACCAGGACGGTGTCCGGACTTGCTGTAAGAAACAGAAAAGGATATCATTTTCTATGTCATCTCCTAATCTGTTCAACAGAGTCCATGAAACTCACATCTGCTTCACTTCTTAGGGGTCCTGTCTTAGAGATCTGTGGCATAAGTTGTTACTGTCTCCATGCCCATTATTCCAGGCAATATGCTAGCTAGTAGGCTCCCTTCTGGCTTCATGTTGAGCATAACTGGACTTAAAGATAATTAACTGTCGTTCTTTTACTGATGGTGTCCATTCGGATTTCATAACATGTTGCTCTTCTGACATTCAGAGCCAAATTGTCAGTAAAAGCACTGAGCAATAGTTGCAGCTGTTGATCATCGTTACCCAGAGAATTCAAGGATCCTTTAATGGTCGTTTCCCCTTCCACTCCAAACCCGCTCTTAAATAACCAGATCTAGTGTACAGCAGAGATGCAGTTTGCATTGGTAACACGTGAGGGGAACTACAGCTGCTGTTCCATTGTAGAAAAAGGAGTCTGCTTTCCTTTTCGATAAACGAAGTGATCAGCTAGAGATTAGGAACCACTTGACTTCATATGAGAAAAGAAACTGATTAGCAATGACCTTTTTCATGCCTGTGTGAGGAAGAGGTAGGGTGTGGGTTCCCCAGACCTCTAGTTAGCATGCTGGTCCTTCCGCCAAATACCTCAAACTGGAGCCCCCACTGTTAACTTGACAGGCATTAATAGTAAAGGGTAGATGAGATCTGGAGATGTTCTTCAACCCAGTGTTTTGTCTTGTATTCTATTTGATGTTTTTGAATTGAAATTAAAATGTAATCTTTTTAAGAAACAGAGTTAAAACCTTTTGTTAAGAGCTGAATTTTTTCCTCATGGGTCTTACTGGCTTGATCTGTTAATTAAATAGTTCATACAGGTCTTTTTCATCTCCTGGAATAGAAACTAAAATTGAAGCTGCTATTTCACAGCTGTCTAATGTTCTCAGCAAAGCCTCACCGCTGCCTGATGCTGTTCAAAGGTGCATTGAGAAGAATTTATGATCTCGGTTCCTTTGCAGCTGGAGTGGCTTTTAATATTGCAAAACATGCTGATTTATAATCTTAGCTGGTAGCTGCAGAGAGGCCATTTATTGCATCGACATGGAGAATGGACTATTGTCTTCCCAGCAGACACTACCTCAGGCTGCATCATGACTGTAGTGCCAGTCTGCCTCCTGTCATCCTCCTCTGGCATAGCCCACTCATGATTTAGACTGAGGCACATTAGAGCATGCTGTACCTTCTTGTGCCGCCTTTCCACAGCCTGCTCTACCGGATTTATTTCTGTTGAAGTCAGATTGCAATGGGTTGTTGGAGTACTTGGGTCTCATCTTGTATTGGAATGATATGCCAGTACATGCCCTCAGACTTGGAAGCTGGAAAGTGTTTACCCCAGTGATACAACAATAGGAAAACTTAACATTTTGACTGCTCGTACTGAAATTCTGCTTACCAAGGCAATACAGAGGGCATTTTTTGGACAGCTATCAGTCTGGTACATTTAGTTGTCAGCAAATTTTGTAAAGTGTTTCCAAGTATGTAAAGGAGGAAAAGGTAGGTCTAATTAGGAAAAGATGTAAGCAAGGCTAATTGCCTCATCAAATTGGCAAGATTGGTTTCTGAGTTGATGCCGTGGTAAGGAGCGTCTGAAGCTTTTTATGATTCAGCCAAATTGTAGGACTCTGTTACCCATTTCAAAACAAAAACAAGAAATCTTCAACCCCGGCATTATACATTAGTACTTGGCATGGACAGATAGCAGTAAAAACAATCTTCTTTAGATACTTTTGTTTGTTTGTTTTGATTTCCACTCCCTTCTCCTCCCCAGAAAGAAGAAAAGCAAAAGAAAAGTTATGAATGTTTCTGGCTTCAGGCATGGCGCTGACATGGGAACCTTCGAACAATATGCAGCTTTTTCTTTGTTATGGGGCTTTTCTAAGCATCTTGTCTGCAGTTCGTTGGCAGACAGACAATGTCAGTCTCCCACTGAGGTAGTTTGTTTAAGGTGTTTATTTCCATACTCTTAATTCATGCCACCTTCCCTGGAGTTTTCTGTCATAGAAGGTATTTGTCTTCATTTTGACTAGGCTATTAGGTAGTCTACTGACTGTAGTGAAAAGCTTTAGAGCTAGAGTAAATTATGGAGGAGTTACCAGGCATTTCTCTGCTTCTCACTGCAAATCAATACCACTCTGTAGAGCAAGGGGTGAGCACACTGACACTGCATTAAGGAATTAATATTAAAAGCTGCTAAAATCCAAACTGAATGGAGAGGGAGATACTTTGCTTAGCCTTAGCAGATGTATTTATAAATAGGAGAGCAGGGAATAGAGAAGGCTCACTGGGAGGGGCAGGGAAAATGCTTTGGAGAGGGGAGTATTCATGCTGACGGTCTTAATTTCTCTTGTAGTCCAACTTCCATGCTTATTTACTCTATGTTAGTCCTGAATACGAGAGCTCAAAGCAACTTTAGCCAAATATCGTGAACTAATCCCAACAGGAACGCAGCTACATTGTCCTGATCCTGATATGCAGGTGTCTGTTGAACCTGGAGAAAGATTTTTGTTGCCAATTGGATTATTTTATTAGTTTGTTTAGAAATGGCAAACGAAACAAGCTCTTCCTCTTAACAAGTACCCTTTTAATAGGCCATATCCTTTTAAAGAAATGTTTGATGGAAACGTTTTAAAGAGTTTGGTTAAACTTTTTACACTATTTCTTGAGAAGACAGAAACAGATTACAAATGGGAAGCCATCTGCTGTTGCATGTAGTAACATACTTGGAAAGGTGATGTTATTTTTTTAAATGTTGTGGGAAATTACATTTGTGAGATGATTACTGAAATATGTTTTGAGAAAGAATTGTTATATTTAAAATTGAAAGTGTCTTTCTAGAGACTGGTAGTCTTTTTGGACCAAATTATTTCATGCTCTTTAGGGAATTTTTAGAAATTGTGTTTAAAAGTAACTCCCAACAGAGTACGTAACAGCATAGCTGAATAAAACATTGAGCCAAATTCATCAGTTTAAATTGTCCTTAATTCAGCATCAAAACCTTTATCTAGTGTCTCCATTTTATCAAATCTCTTGAATCATTTTGGTAAATGTGTGCTTTTTATTTCATAATCAGCTGTTGATCAGAGAAGGAACAGTACAGAATAAAAATAATATTAAGCTGTATTATTGTAATAGTGGACAATGCTACCAACTTCTAACAGTTAACTGCTGTTTAGTAGTAACAATAGTAGAATTTAGAAGGTACTAAACCATCGCTTTAGGAAGTAAATTTTTTTGGCAGCAATTAAATGTAAAATTAGCAGCCAAATTGTTTAGGGGAATGTGCATCTTTTCTTTGATGTACCAGGAAAGGTGTATATGGTAGATATTTATGTATCATGATACGAGAAGGCTTTGCTTAAGTTTTCAACATCCCTCTGTCCTCCTTTCCCACCTACCTGTTTCCAAGTTCTTAATGCTAGTTACTTACAATATGTAAAAAGAGCAAAATAACTGATGTTTTGGTGATTTGAATAATCCATTTTTCAAATGGCTACAGATTTGTAGCCATACAGTAAATTTAACACTGTTTTGAAACAGCAGCACTACCTTTTGAAGTTGTACTGAGCTAGCGGTGAATCATTGTTGTTTGCATTTTTACAAGACAACAGAAATACACAATGTAGCAAGTGCACGTGCACAAATGATTGAATGTATTTTTGTCATACATAATTCAGTGCAAAGAGACGTTTTACTCTCTGTAGGAAATTTTCTCTTTTGTGTCTTTTATCTTACCCTAAGTTAATTAAAAGATATTTTTGACATATTGGTGCATTTATTAGATTGCTTGATCCTCTTAGGTGTTCCTAAGCAGAACATGAGCTTTCTCTGCTGTGAAGCATTCCTGAGCTTGACTTGTATGAACCTGGAGCACCACTTCCACCTGCCAATAGTGCAGTGCCCTTCTGATGCTTTCTATTACATGAAACATTAAGGAAGTAAAGACGCTTCAGCTTAGGTGAATGTCAGGCAAAACTGCGGAGTTGAATGTAGTATTTTGTGAGCTTTTTTAGTCAGTAGTCTTTCTGTTATCTTACCTGTAAATACTTTTTTATTATTATAGTAAGCTAACTTTGTATTCATTGCTGTGACTATTTGATTAATAATTCTATATTCAAATTCTATGTGAGGGCAAAGAGAGTATTAGAATTTTAAAGGAATCGGTAACTTAACTGCATTTCCTTTGTGTTCATACTGAGGAATTAGTTTTTATTTGTTGAACACAGCATGTTTTAAATTGAGATAATAAAGTAAAAGTATAATGTGTAAGAATATGCCTTGGTCTTAAAACATCTTTGATTATTAAGCTCATTGATTTCGTCAACATTTTTAGGCTTATCTGAATTTATTTCTACTTGAAACTGATCATTCATCTCCCTTCCGCCTTAAGTTTTGTCTTTCGAAGACACTGAGGCTTAGTTTGATTAAATCTGATTTGCGATTTCTCTACATCAGGGCTGTTGGAAGTATCTCAATACCTTTCTGTTCTGAGGAAATGACTGAAATACCAGAAGAGGGGTGGCGCACTTAGTGTTTAAGCAGTGGATAGTATTGTAAATTCTAAGAGGAATGTTTTAATGGTAATAAGTGGTGATAAAGGCCGAGGCTGCTGCACACCCCTCTCAGCTGTGAAGGCGAACCAGCCTACCTGTGGTGTTCATCGGGGAAGCCATTTTGTGTGGGCTGCAGTCGCGGCGCTGGGGCCTTGTTATGGCACTCACAGTGCCCAGTGTTCCCCTGGAAGGTTGTCACCCTCAGGTTTCCTCTCAGTTGCTTGCTGATCTGATTGCTCCGGCTTCCCCTGACAGGGGGAAATTATTGTTATTGGTTATTGTTATTAAATGTGGTACCTCCCTACCATCCTTCCCATCACCACCGCCGTAGAGCACCTGAGGGGTTGCGTGCCCTCCAGAAATGACAGAAGAAACACAGAGGCTGCCGCCCGTGCCTTCTGAGGAGAAAACTCGAACGGTGAGAAAGGACTCGAACACCCCTCCTTTTGCGGGGAGGTGAAAATAATGTCTGTCAAACGGCGGCAGCCGCCGGCCGCTCCCGCACCTCAGCGGCGCCCGGGAAGGGAAATGGCGGCGGGCGAGCGGCGCCGGCGGCCGGTGGCGCGCTCTCGGTGCCGCCGTGAGGGGGCGCGGCGGACCCGGCTCTCCTCAGCGGCCGCTCGGTGCCTGTCGGTCTCTGCGGGCTGGGCGCGCCCTGCTCGCCCCTGCGTGGAAGGGCACGGGAGGTTTGCAAAGGCTGCGGTAAATACAGTGCAAACCGATCCTCGTCGCTTTAACGATCCGCCGCCGGTGGTCTGTCGTTTCACACCATATCTGAACGCCTCGCTTCTCTTGCATCTGCTGCTAAGGTCTCCGTACGAGGCGTTTCTTTCCCGCTCGTGTCTCCCCGGGAAGGAGCGGCCGCCGCTGCCTGTGGTGGAAAGGGTGGTCGGGGTAAGAGTTAAAAGCAACTTTGTGGGTTCTAGCTCTCCTCCCCTCCCGCCCCTGCCGATGGCACGCAGCAGGGTGCTTCAGCTTGTAGAAACCTTCAGTGACCTTAATGATGAGGAAAAAGTCATTTCGCTGTGCTGAAAACTCAGGTTTTCTCAACAGTTTCTCAAACTGGCCCAGCTTTCCCCAGGAGAGAAGATGTCTCCTGTCATCCCTCCGCCAGCCTCAGTTCATGAGTGGTTGGGCAAGGTTTTACCTTTGTTGTTGTATCAGTTCAGACCATTGTGCTGAGACGGCAAATTACGGGATCCAGTTCCAGTCAAGCTGTGAGAGCTTCCCAGCTCTGCAAACTCTTGCCCTGCAGGAGCTGGACTCAGGTGGCCAGATGTCAAACAATGGAGGGCACCAAACCACTTAACACACTTGGCTTCCAGTGGCTGGAGATCATAGAATCATACGATCATAGAATGGTTTAGTTTGGGAGGAACCTTAAAGATCATCTTGTTCCAACCCCCTGCCATGGGCAGGGACACCTACCACTAGACCAGGTTGCTCAAAGCCCCATCCACCCTGGACTTGAAACACATCCAGGGATGGGGTGTCCTCTGCTACGAGGACAGGCTGAGGGAGCTGGGGTTGTCCAGCCTGGAGAAGAGGAGGCTCTAGGGAGGCCTTCCAGTACCTGAGGGGTGCCTGCAGGAAGGCTGGGGAGAGCCTGTTTACAAAGGCCTGCAGTGACAGGACAGGGGCAATGGCTTTAAGTTGGGAAAGGGCAGTTTTAGATTGGATATTAGGAAAAAGTTCTTACTGTGAGGGTGGTGGAGCACTGGAACAGGTTGCCCAGGGAGGTAGTTGAGGCCCCTTCCCTGGAGATATTCAAGGTGAGGCTCGATGAGGCCCTGGGCAACCTTGTCTAGTTGGGGGTGTCCCTGCTGACTGTGGGGAGGCCGGACTAGATGACCTTTGGAGGTCCCTTCTGGCCTGGACCATTCTATGATTCTATTCTATGATTCTCTAGGAGATACTGGAACTGAGGTGGTAACTTCAGTTAGGTGAAATAATCTATTTCACCTTACTAGTTCTCAAGAGAAGATAATTTGAAGAGCAGGTATCAAAGGTATAAAAGTGTAGGGGATCTGCTCCACCATTAGTACTTAAGAGCAAACAAAATGACCTTGTTGCTTAAGGCTTATCGTTAACAGCATTTTAAGAATTTCTGACATACTAGGCCTTGTTATCTCAGTGATTAAATATTAGACTTTAAAAAGGTGCTCTAGAAGTGATGCTATAACCTAAATAAAAATAGTTGTCAGTTTGTTTTCGGAGTCGTAGATGCTTTGCCTTGCAATTGTGCACAAATGTGAACCTAATGTTTTCAGTGATGATGTTTTCCTCTTAGAGGGAAACCCTGCAAGAAATGTCCTGATAAACGATGTGTGTGTGTTTCTTGTTCCCCATGGGGTAGGCTTGTTGCTGGATGTTTTGTCTGTAGCACTGGTGACAACAGTGGTGGAGTTGTTCATAGTCTTGGATAAGGCGTGTTGGTGGTGAAATTATGAAAATTGTGTAAGACACAGTATGTCCAAATGAAATTTGGAAAAGACATTTGAGGAAGTAGAGGTTATGTCAGCACCTGGCATTCTTACGCAGTCGGTTCCTGTCCTTGCTCCACCAGCCATGGTTGCCATCTTCTGGAGGGGGCTTCTCTTGAGTAACGCTAAGTGGTGATGCCATTTCCTTCTTCCTTACAAGAAATTGCCTAGTTTTTTGCACTCCCGATTCCTGTCAGCAGGAAGTGAAGGTTAGGAATCCATTCTCCTATAAGACTGTGCAAAGTGGTGGCCCAGAAGTTAAGTTTCTTATAGCAATTTTAGTGACTCACATGAAAAATATGTATTGTTTCCTTCTAATACAACCCTCCCTCAAGAAATAAACCAAAAAAACCTACAACTGCTGTTTGCACAGGAGTGAAGACACAGTAAATAACTTACAGTAAAAAGCTTTCCTTTTTGATTCCTAGTAAAGATGAAGAGGTTTAATTTGTGAAATACTAGCTGCGCTGCCTATAGCGGTTCATTTTAGTGCTTTCAGCCAAAATTAGAAGTGGCCTGTTTTCAATGACACTTGAAAATTTAGTGCTATGTTGATAGTCTGAAATGGAGATCTTCTGACATTGCAGATGAAATATGTGCCACTGAAGTTCAGTTGTGGTTTAGCTGGCCATGGAGTTGGGATATAATCATATTATTTTAACTCCTGGAGATCATTACTACTTTGGGAAATAAAACCCCCAAGCATCAGAACTGTCAAGATATATATTTTGAACTTTTATTTAAAGTAATACTAGGTTTTATTTATTTTGGAATGTTTAGCCAGGTTTTCATTATTAAAACTAGATGAGAACAAGGGTTTGAGTATTTGAGTAATAATAATAAAAAGGCAAAACACAAGCCTATAAATTTTCAATTTTTTTTAATGGGAAAACTAGCTGTTTTGAAATAACTGCTTGCTTTATGCAAAACTGTTTATCCTAGAATATTGATTTAAGCGTGTACTCACATCCTTGTTTTGAAAAAACACAGACTTGTGGTTTATGTAAAGATGGCTCTTCTACTAGTAGTTAACCAGGTTTTCCCCAAAAAAGGCCAGATCTCCCAGTGGACTTGCCCAGGCTAGACCTGGGTTCTCGTAGAAACCCACTAAACTCAACCCTCAATCAGTCCCTTGCCAACTCCAAAAATTATGTCCGTGTAGTTTTGGCAAAACGCTGAACGCAAGATGAATGCTCCTCATTTTTCTTTTCTGTCGGCTTCCAAATGTAATGGGTAATGATGTGTACGACCTTAGAGAGGGAAGGAATGTGTGAATGTTGGAAACAGAGGTTTTTGACTGAACACCCAGAAAATCTGAGTGCAGGGCTGGGCCTGCGTTGGAAAGCACCCTCCAGCCCTTTCCCTCCTCTCTCTCCAGTCTGTCAGCGCAGAGAATGAACAAACACTTTCCCCGACAGACATCCCTATACCCGCTCGCCCACGGGGGCTCACAGCTATGTTGGCAGGGTGTTTTTATTGGCCTCCCGTGTCATCTGGGGAGGTGAAACAACTATGTCAACAAGAGAAATCCTTCTGATGTGCTCTTGCCACGTCCCCGTTAGAGCTCTGCCAACATAGCTGTGGTGGTGCCACTCAGGCAGAGGGCACGCAGTGTAGTCAAGACCTACAAAAGTGATTAAAAAGACCATGGCGCTGGTGTGTGCGTTTGGGGAGGGAGCTGCACATCACGAATGTGGTTTTATCATTGTTGCAGTATAGGATAATATCCCTAAATTTTGGACTTCTTTTTCTTTTAATTACTTTTAGGGACCTTCCCCAATTTGGGTGAATTAAAGGTGAGTGCCTTTCCACAGTACATGAGTTTTTAAAACGCTCGGACGAAGTGTCATCGTGTGGTGAAGAATAAAAATACTCATTTCATTACTGAAATGGGATCATTTTAGAGATTACTAATAATATATGTTATATCCTGTGTGCTTGACTGTTAAATGTGAATGGACCTTTTATTTTAACACTTGCCGGTGGCACCTCATGAGATTATTTGACTTGAATTAAATGTTGGGAAATTCTGTGAAAATGGCAGTCTAATTTTTCTCTATTTCAAGCTTCATTAAGTATATTTGCACTGAGGAGTTGCAAGCAAGATGTTAACATTTCAAATGATTAAAAATTGAATACATCTCACAATTTAAAAAGTAAAATAAAGTAGCAGCAGGCTTCTTTTTTTTCCTCCTCTGAAGGACCTTTCCAGCACTCTGCTGATCTCCTGTTGATTTGATTAATGAATATTTTACCTATTAAAAATAACCATTAATTATTGGATTTGGTTGCTGCAATAATTGTGTTTCAAATAAAAACTAATTAACATAATAAGTGGAAAAGCATCACGGCACATGAATTGTGCTTGCAGTTCACTGCACCTGAAAGATCACGAGACGCCTTTTTTGACATTTGTAGCTCTGCAGCCAGTTACCAGCAATTACATTCCGTTTGAATAGAAATTAAGTATCTGATTTACAGCATTACTTCTTATATTCTGAGATACGAGCTCCTGAGGATATTATGAGGGTGTCTGCAATCACAGTGCACAGTAATAGTCTCTTAATGAGTTAGGGTTATACCCTCCTACACACCTCCCTGCTCCGTAGTTGCTGCTGGAGTTTTGGTTGAGTTTTTGGAGGAAGGGGGCACATGGGAGTTGGCTTAAAAACTGATTGATCAGGTGCCATCCCTTCTGCCAGAGGCAGCCACCGGCTGTAGGTGGTAGCCTGTTTAGCTGTGCCGGAGGTCTGAGGGAGGTGCACGTAGGCTGGGCTCTATCTCTGTAACCAGCCCAGCTTCTAATGGGACCAGGAAAGGCCACAGCTTGAATTTCTCTGCTGAGAGAGGATGCTGCTTGTGCTCCTGTGCCAGAGAGAGGGGCTTCGGGTGCAGGATGGTTGCAGAGAGCTCAAGAGCTCACGCACCTTGTAAGGACAGGAAGGGAGCTGTGATGTTGATCCTCACAGGCTGCATATGACCTTCAAGCTTCCCACTGAGGATGCTTACAGTATATAATCTTTTTTTTTTTTTTTTTTTTTTTTTTTTTTTAAATAAAAAAAAAAAAAAAAAAAAAAAAAAAAAAAAAAAAAAAAAAAAAAGTTCTAGGAAAAATATTAAACCCCCACAGCTTGAATTTCTCTGCTGAGAGAGGATGCTGCTTGTGCTCCTGTGCCAGAGAGAGGGGCTTCGGGTGCAGGATGGTTGCAGAGAGCTCAAGAGCTCACGCACCTTGTAAGGACAGGAAGGGAGCTGTGATGTTGATCCTCACAGGCTGCATATGACCTTCAAGCTTCCCACTGAGGATGCTTACAGTATATAATCTTTTTTTTTTTTTTTTTTTTGTTATCTTGTAAATAAATAATTTCCCACATTCTGCACTTGGTTTACAGTACTGTAAATTTGTGTAAAGCAAGAAAGCAACTCTTAGAGCAACCTTAGGCAAGTTCTGGTCAGCTACATTGCTCCACTGAGAAACAAAGGACCAGATCAATTGCTTTGGTCTGTCCACTGCCTCACCGTTATCCTGGCACGTTTGATACTGTCCAGCCGTGGTTAATGCAAATTATTTTGGGGACAGAGAATGGAAAGTTCTTTTAATTTCTGGCCAGGGAAAACTCTTCCTAAGATTGTCTGTAATAAGTAGCAAACAATATATTTTCAAACAAACAGATGAAGGCATGACTAAGTTGATCAAGTGTTTGGGTTGAGAACTTCTGTCCTGTTCTTATTTGTGGGTTGTGTTATTTATATATAATATATGGCACGGGAAAGTTATGCACACTCTCATTTTTCACTTTAATTGCCTATTTGAAGACAGCATGACAGATCCAAAGGTTGCTTTCAGCAACTGAGGAGCACTGTGGTCACTTACTAGTGTGCAATAATTAACTTAATTGCAGAAATTAGAACACGTTAAAGATTCAGGATCCATGGTTGGACTCCATGCATTCTTTCTCTTTTCTGTTGTTCACATATGAACTATGTTTCTCTTACATATAGTTACATCATAATTTTATTTTTTTTAAATGAAAAATACTTTTCAGAAGATTTGCAAATCCTTGTGTTTACGTTTACTTGGCTATTTGATTTTTAAATTGGAACCTGAAAATGTCAAATGATCTGCTTAGCTGTGTTGCTGAGCTACCATTTTAACCTGAAATCCTTTCAGTAATTATGCATTAAATTAGTACATGTGAAGCTGTAATCAGAAACCTATATGGCTGGGCAAGGGGGAGGTAAGGGATAGCCTTTGCCTCTAAGAGTTCACAGTCTGAATTAAACAGTGGCAGCTTGCAAAGATGAAACAGGATTGCTCATTAATAGTGTTATATAAAAACGTTCTACTCTTCTGTTTGTTTATGTAAAAAAATGTTCTACTTTTCTGTTTCCTGTAAGACCAAAGCACAGATTTGTTTCTGTGTAGGTTACCTGAAGTAGCATATACTACCCTATCACCCAACAAGATACCATTTTCTTGTATGACAAAGCTCTGGGTTCTTGTGTCTCACAGAGTTTGTTCTATAAAATGGAGTTTCACATGTGCTGGTCTGCAGCAGTGAATGGGTGCTGTTGGTTATGGTGTTACTGGAGATTTTTGAGCTTTAATTTTCAGCAGGTTGCTTTTGAACTTCTGTAACCCCCATTTTTGTATGGTCCCTCTTGTAGCGATGTCCTAACTGCTGCTTAGAGCCTCTGTAGTCATTACACTCAGTGAAGGTAAAATGCTGGACTGGTGTCCTTGGGATCAGTGTGCATTTCCTATGAAGAGCCAGTTTTTACAAGTTCTTATTTTCTTCTGGAACTTTAATGAAGATTGCCTCGCTTCCCTGGGAGGGGCAGCTCTGTGAAGAGGCTAGTGTGTCCAAAACCAGGGTGTTAAGTCAGCACATGCTGTTTTCTCTGCCTTCCAGCTGCCTGTATGTCTATGCCCAATATATACTTGTTGACTTTTTTTCCTGGGGCAGCCTTCATTCAAATAAATCTTCTGTTTCATATTTCTTTTTGCTAACCACTTGCCTGCATCTGTAGTATGGAATTTGCAGTTGTTAAGACTGATGCTTTTTTGTGCTTGCAGGCTTTAGGAAAGGTCCACAGTAGTTTAAATGTGAAAGAATTTGGTAGCTAATCTGTTTCACACATTTTGATAAGTCCATCTCTGTGGCATTTAACACACTGATGTTGGAAAGAACCTTAAGGTGTGTGTAAATATTAAGGTGTTCTTGAAGTCAAGTAGGTTTAAAACTCTTGCAGAATCATGGCATTTATCCTCCAGTGCTCTGTCTTTGAAGTGTAGAGCATCATCTCCTTTTTGGAGATGAGGGAAAATATTTTTCTGTTAAAGACATAATTAGGGGACCGTGTTAATATCTGTAAAATAATAGTTGTCTGTGATCTTATCCTTTACATTTGTAAGAAGACCTGAATAACACTGCATTTGGAATTGAAACTGTGATATTCATAGTGGCTTCCTTGTAATGGAGGTTTTGGATGGGGAACAGTTTCCAGTAACATTGAATTTATCTGTTTCTGGCGTTTTAAGCTACATCCATGTTAAGAACAATTGCAGACTTTTGAGGAGGCCAACAGAAATGTTAGCCTTGGCATCATTAGTGAAGCGAGCTAGTTTCAGGGGAAGTGTAGGTTTTAATTAATTAGCTGAGCTGCCTTATATCAGCCAGCTTTCAAGGCCAAGTGAAACACAAGACAGGCACTCTGTGAACCTGGTGGTGGGTGATTGGAATGTGTGTACGGATGTTCTGACAAAGCCAGTTGTGAGTCTGGGGAACCTCTGGGCTGGCAGTTCATTCCGCTGTGATCTTGCACCGATGTTGCACCAAAAGGTGAGATCATAAACATCTCCAAGTTACTTGGGAGACAGATCATAATGCAAGTCCTTGGTCCTTGTAAATATGAGGTTTAGTGCTTTAAAATCCTTTGCAGGGCCATTATTTTTATAACATTTGAGGTGTTTTGTTACTCTTTTTGAAATGAAACAAATAACCCTTTTGGGCTGGCAAGGGGAGTTTGTCTTCGTGCTTTTGTTGCAACTATTTGGGTTAAGTAATGGCATGGCTGATAGAAGACATGTTTTTCAAACCTAAGTCTTTTTAAGATATGGAGAACACCCCTTCCCCCCATAATCCCATCTCCCCCCCAGTATAATATCTACATAATCAGTGAAATCTCTTGGAGGGACACAGCTACCAAAAAAATCTTGGAAATACAGTCACTTCATTAGTATGTGAGCAGGGATTCCTATGGCCGTCTTTTGGTACATGGACTCTTGTCAATCTTGATCTCAGCTTCTGCCTGTTAAGTGATGGCACACTGGCATAAAAGCAGCACTGGCTACTTCATATTCAAGATGTTGAGGAGTAATTTAAACTTTATCTCCTTTAAGTCATTATTTTTTCTTCTGAGACTATCTTTACCACTTTGCTAGCAGTAGTGACCTTTCCTAATCCCTGTAAGGGGGAAGCTTGCAGTTGTAAAATAATGCCACTGAAATTTGTTAGAGCTTTCCTGTGTGCCCTTTATAAGGTGAAAAGTGATTTTTCACAGAGATTTAAATGCAGGAACTTTATGAAAGTGAAGTTCTGATGTGAAGTTGCTTACGATAACTTTCTTGTATCTTTTAGGGCAAAACTTGTTGTTCCATTATATAGTAACAAAGACGTGGCATGTATTTTTGTGCAGAAACACTCATGTAGAATTAAGTTATATAATTGACGAAGACTGTACTTACACAGGATGCTTATGCCTTTTTTAATATTTGCTCTTTTTGAAATACTTTACCGGGTTAGGATTTTGCAGTCTTTTCAAGCTGTAGCTTATTTCTGCGTAGAGTGAGGTGATTTAGGGATCGTAGCTTGGTTCAGCAGTCAGGGATTTGTTTTGTTAGAATAAGCTCCACAGAAAATTCCTGACTTCCTCTGGGTAGTTCAAAGATGGCGTTCAAAGTACAATTTATGGTCTTAGTCTTAATTATACACTCATACTGCTTGTCTGGTTGCCCGGTATGAAACAGGTTGTGGATGTGAGAAATTGAAAGGGTCTAATCCTATGGATGATTAGTTGAGTAACTCTCTTGTGAGCATTAGCATCCACACTTTAGTCTTTTAATAATGAGATGGGGGGACCTGGAACAAAACCCGGGGGTAGTTTATATGAAATGAAAATTTTATTTTTATAACATGTCGTTAACGAAAACGAAAAAAGAGGGTTTCCAAAATCTTAACACCATAGCAAAATCAGAGAACATAGCTAAAAAACCTGAGAGCATTACAGAAAGTACATAGTGCTTTCTCTCTTCCCACTGTGGAATGAAATTAGTGGAATGTAACACTTATGAGACGAGACAAGTAATGAAGGCAGCTAATGTACAGTGGGTGGCAATTTGTTCTACCAGATTTAAAGTGTTACAGCAAAACTAATGAAGTAGTGAGTCTTCGATAGGCTGTGTTAATTCAAGAAGGAAGGGTAACTAGTTAAAGTAACGCTAATCAACCAATCCCTTTAAAATCTGTAGTTGTGCTGGTGTGTGTGCTGTCTGGATATTTTTCTTATAAGAAAGGGAGCTCAGATCAGCCCTAGGTTGTACTGCTTAAATACTTTTCAAGAAAAAGTTCTGTCATCTGTGAGTGTTTAATCCATTATAGGTGTCTGTTTGGAAACTCTTTAGGCTACTTTTGGCTGACTGACCAGCCTATGCCGGTTTGAAGAAACATTGAATAAACATTTTATGTTATTACAGGGCCATTTTGTGAGATTGACGAGAGATTTTTGCCTCCCCTGTTCCTCATCCTCTACTCATATAGTTGAGCGTTGGCTGATAGATAAAATCCTGGTCAGTGGGGTTAACACATGTTTGGAGGCTGTGGCTTTGGGCAGCCTGTGTTAGAGAATGGTGCTGGTGTCTGTATGAATGTGTTTAGGTGTGAGAGAGCAGAGCACTGGGAAGTCCAGACTTGAAGGTTCAGCATCAGGGAATACTACTATTTAATCTCCATGCAGCTGTGTTTGCTATCTTAAAAGAAGCTAATTATTCTAAGTTTTGTTTTGTTTTGTTTAGCAAGCTTGGGATGGTTGTGGTCTTTCTGTAGTTGTTAACAATGATGTAAATTCACCCTGTGCTCAAAGTGTGCTAACTAACATCAAGAAAGACAAGACTGTCTAAAATGTAAGATACAATAAGGGTGGGGAGTCAGGGGCGACAGGGAAGAGTGCAATACAGGGAAAGAACTGTATATATGTTCAGTCTAGTCCTGTGGTACAAGAGTGAACAAGCGGTTATAGATGTCTCCATGTGATTTTTAATTTGTTCGAATGTGGGGACATTTTGAGGGGAGAGGAGTGGGCAGCAAGGGCAGGAGAGAAGGACGGGGGAGGCAGGATGAGTAGCAAGAACCAGGGTTAGGAAGGGGCAGGAGAGAGGAAAGGTGCTGGCTGAGTTTGGGCAGAGGATGAAGAAGAAGGAACAGAGGTGGGAAGGAATGGACTGGTGGCATTCCAAGACAGCAAGAAGAAAGCTGGTAGCGGTGAGCAAAGTGTCCGTGTGCCCTGGAGAATGAGGCTGTGCCAGTCTCAGTGGGGCTGCTGGTGCGGCCTTTGTGCCTCTCTGCCTGGGGAAGGGCTGTGCCCGGTCCAGGTGGCTGCTCCTTTCTGATCTCCTCTGTGGGCTGTGCCATGGCCTCAGCACAAGTTTCTATGCTTTCTTTTTGTCTTCTGTTTCTATAGCTGGGAAGAGAAATAATATCTGGTGGTGTTATGCGTAGTTCCTCCTACAGTGCAGAAGTGAATGCGACGTTCTCATGATCGGCAACCCAGCAGCTGGTTGCAAGAGGAATAAAAATGCACCAAACATTTTGAGTGCTAAATTCATTCAAGATTTTCTTGACCACCTCCTGGACTATTTTTTGGTGGAATTGGGATATAAAATATACAACACAATCGACTTGAAATACTTGTGAAGCCTGTTCTGTGGAGGGGGAAAGGACTGATACGCTGAATAGAGACTGTGTGCAACGTGTCCCTCGTGTGTCAGGCAGCACCTGCTGAAAGACACGACTCTGCTTTGGGCAGGTGCCAGCAGGCAAATTTCTCTGTGCTTTGATAACCTGCTCCTACAGAAGTTATGGGGCTTTTGGGTTTTGTCTTTGCATTTTCATCTTCAGCTGGTGTTAGGGTGAGCTACTGGTGAGCAGCGGAAAGGTGGTAGACTCTTCATTAGAGCTTTCTCTTGTCCTCTCCCACGGATATATGCAGCATTCTGATGTAAACCAGCCCTGATGTTGTCTCCTTCAGTCAAAGAAACTGTTGTTTATAGATGGAGGTTAATCCCATTTAAGAACTGGATTAGTAGAGACGTAGTCATTTAACCACAGATGCCTAAACTTGGGTTGAGGTGGTTTTCAGATAGTCCTGGCTGGGATTAATGCTCTGCAGACATTCTGGATCGAGACAGTTTCATGGCAGGCCATGCACTGCCAAGGTGTAAATCTAACGGAGCTCACCGTGACAGCAGTTGTATGCTTGGCCTGCTAAATGACTGTGGGTTTTGTAGAAACAAAGGCAAGTAAAAAAAAATCTCTGTGTGTTGCATTAACCTAATTTTGCCTCAGAGAAGTGAATTATAAAGATAACACAGAAGATAGCTGATGCTTTCTTGTCTTTGGTTAGCTCAATACAGAGCAGAGGGTGGTATGCTGGTAATTACTGCAGAATTTCCCCAGGCACCACCAAGATTTGCTCCTTTTAAGGATAACAGGCTTGGGGTTGCTGGTTGGATTGGCAGTTTTGCTTTTATCCCTCTTCTCTGAACTTCCTGAAAGTTATTTATCTCTTTAGGGACATGTCGATAAAGGCATGTTAGGAAATCCTGGAGCCTGAGTTTTGCAGGTGCAGATGTAGGAAGAAAGATTAGAATCTTCGAGGGGGTGGGACCAGGGATTCCCTGCTCACTGAATGAAGACATTATCTATTTCAGGCAGTGGTGTGACAAATGCACCTACCTCGAGCACAGTCCCCATTCAGTTCAGTTAAAAAGGCAGGGCAGCAGAGACAGATTTCAAAATAATTGTATTGTGTTTTAAAAACAAAACAAAATCCATAAAAACCACCAAAACCACCAGAAGCAACTGATCAGGTTAAAAAAAAAAAAAGTGGTTATCAAGATAATGAACTTTTAAACATGAACGATGCTTGAAGTTGTAGGACAAAGCAAGAACAATCCAAAATATGGGTTTTGCTTGAGGTTCCTCTCCTCCCCTCCCCCAGCACAAAGTAGATGCTTCTCAGAACTAGAAGATGGATAGCAGCAGTGCTATGGGGAGCCATTTAGTAAAAGCAGTTTGTGTTCGTTATAGTTAAAATGCAGGAGTTGCACCCAGAATTGTTTTTAGAGTAATGCATAAAATATGTAGTTAATGACTGTGTAGTGGTAATCGGCACAGGCGTGATGCACGTTTTCCATTGGGAGCTTTTGAAGACTGTTTATGCTCAGCCCCTGAAGGTGCATTTCTACAATGTAGGGGAAGGCTGTATTTGAAACCTCAGTATAATCCTTTTTTTTTTTTCTTTCCATAAGAAAAGTGCATAAACTATGGGCATACTCCCTTGGTTTTGGTTTCAGAAATTTAAACCAAGAGTACTTCTTTGTTAGATAAAAGCAAAACTTAACTGAAAAGGACAATGAAAACAGTGATTGAAAACATATTCGTTCATTTGAGTGAATGCACTCGAGGGAATTGGATTATGTTTGCTTCAGGGCGTTTGGTGGGCAACGCTCTGCTTGGCAAGCATTTTGCTTCAAGTGCATTTTTGTATGACTTTTGATTGAGAGCTTCAGAAAATAAACCGTAGAGAAGGGAGAAAGCAAAACTCAAAGATGCAGAAGAAAAGTATCAAGTCCCATCTTAAGAGATCTAATCACTCTTGAAACATCTCAAAATGTGTCAACCATATTTAGAAATAGCTACATTAAAAAAGAAGAAAGCTTGATCCTTTTAACACTAAATCATGGAAAGCAGTGAAAACTAATATTTATGAGGGGGATTGTGAAAGCTTGTGTGACAGTTGGAAATTACATCACTGTTGATGTTTCAAATTCTTGTGTAAAGTAATGCAATACTGTGTTTATGAATGAATGAACAAATGATTGTGCTGTGCTAAGCATACTCTATATGGATGAACTGGGTTGAGCCATTTTATATCTTTTGTCTTTGTTTATGTTACTTTGCAGTACACAGTCCCATATGTTTCAGTGTAAATATAGAAAACTCAGTTCAGTGTATGTATTTTTTTATTCCAGATACAGACCCACGTGTATTAGAGAAACAAGAACTTCAGCAGCCAACCTATGTTGCTTTAAGTTACATTAACAGGTAAGTGTGGTTATTTTTCAGGTATAACTGATCTTGGTTTGCACAGTATGTACACATATGCATATGCCAAAATGGCATTCTTCTGTATGCATTCTGTTATACGTTTCATGTTAGATGACACCATGATAACACCTGTTTTGGAAAGACAGTTGAATTTAAATTAAACTACATTTTTTATCACTTTTGTATAGGGCACAAGTAGCCCTTCAGCTGCACTGCTCAAATTCTTAAGGGATGAGATTTTAGCCTTTTGCGTTTAAGCTATATCTTGTGCAGAACAAGACAATTTGTCTTGCTTAATTTTCTACTTTCTTGTATTCCACACAAGTGAGCGGAGAAAGATTTATTTTTTTTTCAGTTAAAAGTTAAAGCTAACTGATAATAATAACTGATAAGTCCAATATGTAAGAGAATTTTTTACAATACTTCAGAAGTTTTTCAGCCACAGTGTGCATCTTTAAAAAGCTTCCTTACCAGCCCTATATAACCTAAAATTTAAGAAATTAAACCAATTTTTAAAGCATTTATCTAACAGAGCCTTGGTTTTTCAGTTACTGACTGACTGGCAGAACTGAAACCTCCAGTGTACTCCCACATGGAGGAGTAGAAGGGTTGCTCTTGTCTCAGGCTGTGTTATTGTGAAGAGCAGCCTGAGAGCTGTTCCTTATTTTGCTTCTCACTGAAGCACATTGCAGAATTCAATGGAGATAGCTCAGATTACTTTTCCTCTGGGAGGAGAATGACCCATGGAAGATGCTGCATGGAAAGGAAAGATGGCAAAGTCTGGTTCAGTTGCAGTGTCCCTTTTTCAGTATGTTTGCCAAACTGTCTTCTAATCCTAAATTAATACAGGAAGTGTAATTCCTCATTTAAAACCCTTTTTCCTGTTCTAGGTAAATCAACATGTTGCTATTCTGGAATTATTTTGCTTTCTTTTATATATATATATATATATTATTATTTTTTTAGATCAGATGTACTATGGTTTGAAGTTGCAGTTAGTTGCATTTTGGAAATGCATTTCTCAGAAAATATTCTATATGGGATTATTGGCTTTTATGCATGGGACACCAGTTTCCTTTTGTATCTTTGCTGTCTAGACGATAAGATACAAACTCACAAGCCTGGAAAATTAACCCAAAATTTAAGTCAGGATAGACGAGTTAATTTAGACTCTCATGGGTTACACATAGCACAAAACTTTTCTGTCTAATTATACTTCATGTTAAAAATGTGAAAAAAACCCCAAACCCAGCAAACTTTTTCAAACACAGAATCCATAATTTGGCTCTGTACATTTGCTGCAGAGAAAGGGTGTTGGGCAGGGGGGCGTGGGAGGAGGAGAAGATGTTGAGGTATGAAAGTAAGAAGTTTGGTAAAATGACTACATTTTCTCCACTGCATGAGACAGATGATTAAGAATAGCTGGTATTGACATGATTTCCTGCTTGGCAAGTAACTCCTGTTCTTCCTGGAGACAGTCCTACCCTTTAAAGCATATTTTGAAATTAACCATGACCCTTTTTAACACTTATTTCTGTTGATCTCATTTAACATATAAAACTTCTTTTTATTTTTTTCTTTTTTTTTTAAGATGTAAGCTTGGTATGTTGTTGTATATGTTGGTATGTTTCCCTCTTTCCATTATATACTTGGGGATTTTCTCTTGTTGCTTCTGTGGTTATTTTGCTTCATGCAAAGGGGAGGGAAGTTTTTTTGAAAATTAGGGAAAAGCTGTTTGAAGACCACAGAAAGTGCCATGGGACTTGATTGTCTGATTTGGAATCAGACTGCTTTTAAATTGGTTTGAAAGTGATAGATCATCATTTCATGATTTTGGTACCCTTTTTAACCGAGTGCTATGTGACTGAGACAGTTTTACTTACTACATATTTTGCCCAAATCTTCCTACCCTTTTAATTCTGAGAAATAATTCTGCAGAACTGAATTGAGTTGTTCTTATAGTAAAACCCAATCTGAATTGACTCTTATTTAAACCAGCTGCTATTTAATTGCTCTTTTAATTGCATTTTTAATTTTTTTCCAAAGTGCTGTTGTCTTTCATTGAACCACCTGCTCTATGCAGCTCAAGCTCTTGAGGGAGCAGCAATATCCATTACACTCCAAGACATGCCTTTCTATTTCCCACTACATATGCCAGAGCCGAGCTCTGCTTTGTTGTCCCAGGCTATGAACTCCGATTTTGTAGCCTAATACATGTCATAAACATGTTGCATACTGTTAGATATCAAACACCAGATACTGCTGCACTTTTTTTAAACCCATGCTTTTTATGGCTTCCAAGTGGAACTGAACTTAGCTTGGTTCCTGCTGTGAGTTCCAGACCTTAAAACAATCTTCCTCTGCAGGTTTGTATATTCAATATGTTCTGTCTGGGCCGTACGCTCGCGTGGAGCCTGGGAAAATAGGGACTTGTGATTCTCAGGGACTGTCAGAATTGTCTGATAAGATGTAAGCTTAATATATGCTGTGGTAGAAAGATTAAGTGGGTGTGCTTTATGCTCTGCCGATTGCCCTGTTGTACGGTGGCCATTATAAGCTAAAACAAAACAAGACATAAATCTGGGTTGTCTGGTTTGATAGCTGGGAGGATAAAGTTATCAGTGAAGCGGATAGTAGAGACAGCAGGGCACACGAGCCTTTGTTTCCAACCTGAAACATACTCTTGTTTCCATTTCCCTTCTACCCCTGGTTATTTTCTCAGGCATATTAATATGGCAATATTGTATGTGCCATTAAGTTCTGAAACAGCCTTCAAATTGTGGACGTCTGAATCTGTGAGGCTCCGTCTCTTTTCTCTGCTGGAGATTTACTGCCGTTACAGCCTTCGGTAACTACACACAGATGCAGCTTCCATAGTGTGTGATCCTCATGTAGACAGATAACGTTCCTTTTAAAACCAGTGGACAAAATATAAATTATAGGTCATAATGGTTTACTATTGCTACATCAAACACTTGCACCAGGCACTGACTGAATTGCCACAAATCCTTTTCTCAGACAAAGTTTAGTGTAGCCTTAATGCAGTCCCCAGTATTGATGGCTGTTCCCTGCTAACTTTCCGTTTGCTTCTTAGAAGTCAAAATTGGAGTCAGTAAGGCACAACGCTGCCAAAGCAGATGCAGTTCATCTGCTTCCATCCTGTAAATACAGGAGTGCTTTGTCTGCAAGGAATTCACTGGTGCTGCTACGTGAATGGGGTGCTGGCAGTGATCTGTCAGGAGCAGTTGCACGTGGGCCAACATCCTCCCGTACTTCAGAGAGGTATTTCCTTTGTATATGGGTGAAGACACCTTTATATTTTGTATTGCTTGACATATGCAGAGATTAGTGGCAATAATTAATATTGCTTATACTACTACTTAGATACAGTATTTATAGCTTTAAGTTAATTAACATGCCTGTGAATTCTGCTTGGTATTTATTGGAATCTACATGGTGCTGCTTGTGCCTCGAAGTCTGCCAAAGTCCGGATTTTGGCAACAATGGTTCTTGACTTTGCTGTAGCACCATGGGATGTGAAGCCCTGGCGTTGCAGTGTACTGGCAATGTGCAGTCTAACAGAGAGACACTCCTCAGTATTTGCATATTCTAAAATTTGTTTAATATGGATACTGCTGGTTACCTGTTAGTGATGAAAGCAGCTGTTGTGGGAACAGGTTGTGGCTTTTTTAAAACCAAAACAAACATCCCAGCGTTATTAGCACAAGTGAGAAGACAACAGAAGTGTATAAATACTTCCTCGGCTGAAAAGGTGATACTAAAAATGCTAAAAATAAAAAGCTTTGATCCCAAAACTTAATGAAAAATCCTTTACAATTAAGATTTAAAGGAGGTACTTCAACTTTGAGATGGTAAGTACCAGAAATAGGAAGAAGGCATAATTTATTGGAATAAATTCCTTTCACCTTGAAAATGGAAGGTAGGAAGTGCCATAGTAACTTGTATTATTGGAAGCATATGCTGTAAACAGAACAACTAAATGTGCATTTAATACAGTTTCTATAAAATACACGCTCCTTAGGTACAGAAATTGCTTTGATTAAAAAATTTTCATCATGGTGGGAAAAAAAGGGAAACTAGAGTGCACCAACTGAAACTAAGCTGCCTTAATCATACAGTGTTTCTACTGCAAATCACATAATAGATATACTAGGGAAATGGTGAAAGCAAAGACTGTAATCTTAAAATCTTTAAAAAGGTACCAAAATACTTTAAATTACATTAATCCTAGATTTTTTTTTAATAGTGGTTTTCTAGTGATAATTGAGGTTGTATAGGAAAGGTTATATCATAAAACAGGTTTTAAGCATCAGTCCTACAGTGTACAGCACACTGGCATGGACGTTTTCAGTGCTGCCTGTGGGCAGTCGAATGAGGCAGTTGAATGTCTGTAAAGTTTAGTCTTGTGCACAACTGGGAACACAAATGGAGCTTGTGATCAAAACTGGATGGTATTCTTGGGTGAGTAGTCTAACATTGTCCTTGCACATCTCTGAGTCAGTCCTAAAGTTTTTGCTCCTCTCTCCAGATTGTATTTTTAACAAGCAATATTTTGCCTCGCTGTTACCATTTATAAATTCTTGTAGGCTCTAGGCTTCTCCCCCCATTTCCCTTTCCTCTCAATGGTCATTGACTTCTCAAAAACAATTTTCCCTACTCTACTTCCTTTTTTAATACCACTAGTAATAAAATCAATCATTTCTGTGAGCATATGCATTTTGAAAGGAATTAATTGCATGCAAAGTTCTAACCACTGCAAACTGTCCCTGTGTCTTGTCCAGCTCACTAATTCTGGTTCTACTGCTATTACCTATTTTTTCCAAGAGTAAAATTAACAGCCAACACCACAGGATTTAATGATCATTTGAAAGTTATTTTAAAAAGTGGTAAGTCTTTAGGTAGTGCTATATTTAGTAGGCAGTATGTCACTAATGCAATAACAAGAAGAATGTTTTGGATTTGGAGGCAGTGCCCTTTGACTATATCCGTGTGGTTTCTTAGCAGAGCATCCAAGCCACGTGATACTGGTCCTTTATTTCTTTGGTCTTAACTTTTTTTAAGGTACGCTCCTTAGTGCTGGATGGAAACTGAAAGTACTTCTTAGTCCTTTCAGCACTGGACGTTCACTCTGCTGTTGGCCACTTCCATTTGTATCTGTTCTTTATCACTGGAGATATCTTCTGCTATGTGTTTAGCGGGTTTCCTCTATCAGTTGGTTCTGTGTGTGCATTTAGTTATAACAGTTAAACGTGCTTTCAGTAAGTGTAGGGATTTATGGTAAAGCATCCAGCACATTGCACTTTTTCCTGTGGTTCTGCTATGACAGATTTTCCCAGGTAAGCTATCAGCAGTAGTTAAATAAGAAGCTAATTGAAATACTGTAGCCTCTCAGAGGCTAGGAGTGTTTTAATTGACTGGGTTGGGTTAAGACATCATTTCTCCTCTTGACGTTTGCCTCTTTATTTCTGTGTACTGTCACTGGAATGTCCATTGGAGCACAGTTTGGAATCAGCCATGAGGCTGGAGAGAATTAAGTTTGTTTCTCTGTGCTTGCTTTCTTAATGAATACTTTTTCAGAAAGCATATTCAAAATGGAGCAATTCCTAAACAGTGAGCATCTTCCTTGAGAGTAACTATTCACTGCAACGTTCACCTGATAAGCAGAAGATCAGGCTTCAGGTCTTTCTAATTCAGGCCTGAGATTTCAACTTTGAAGGTGTATTATTGGTGGTACATTATAGATTAATTCATGCTACAAATAAATATATAAAACCCCTTAACAACTGATTTTTAATCTCAAAATAGTTAACTCTACTTTTTGAATGAAAAAGCAAAAATAAAAAAAAGTACCTAGAAGAAAATGATCCTATCTTTTTTTCAGTGTAGCATACAGTGTCTTAATTCTCATGTCATGATTCAGAATCAAAAAGGTACAGACGAGAAAGACTTCTCCGTTTTAGGAATCTTACTGGGTATCAGTTTTTCTGTACAAGAAAATCTGAGCCAGTGAATCTGACAAACTGTGGCTGTGCCACCTGTTCAGACTTGCTACATTTTATAGTGCCTAGTACCACAGTTCTTGCCCTTTGTTTTAAAATTTATCTTTTCCTTTCTGTGTTATGATACTGTCTTATTTGAATGGAACGTCCCAGCTCTGTGAAAGTGCAGCGATTTCCTCAGACTGTTGATTGGCATCCCATTGGAGGGGTGTGCCAATGCTTCCAGTAGCTGCTGGATTGAATGTATGTGACAGAATACAGAAATGAAGGGATCAAAGTAACATGCCTATTGCTAGATAATATTTTTCTGTCTGAGCTTATTTTTAGGTTTTCAGTGACCAAATAGATCATGTGTTTTTATTCATATAGCCATATCTTTATGCTCTGCTGTTTGACTTGTTCTGGAGATGGAACAAGACTAACTTCAGATGATAATTCAAACAAGATGTGCAGAAATGAATGTTAGTTGGGGTAGAAGGAATGCCTTTTGGTTTGGAAGGATTTATGCAGTTGGCTTTGTTTTCTCTCTTTATCAGTTTTAAGCTAAGCAAAACCGAAGATTTACGCAAGGTACAGCTCTTTTAATTCATGTCAGCAGTAAAGATCAAAAAGCAGATTGGCATTTTAAGGAAAAGCCCTAATGTTGTGCCCTGAAATAAAAAATATATGATGTATTAATGTGTGTAGGACACTGAAAGAATATGTTTTAGTTGTAGGGTTGAGGGTTTTTTTGTTTTTAATTGAAAGGTAATTAGCTTTCTTCTGGCAATGCTCACATGGAAGACTCAGGGACAGAAAAAAATCCATCTTGTGAATTTCAAGTAAAAGAAACATTGCTGAGTCAGCATTGTTCCTTTCGAGTGTGTGTATAAACACCTCTGTGTGTGTAGTTTAGTTAGCAAACACTCAAGCTGTCGATATAAATCCTCCAGACTTTCAGGATTCTTGTCTTTATCAGTGTTTCTTCATCTTTTGTCAATGTGGCATGCCAAAATTGATGAAAAAATCATCTGGCCATTCTGCCATTGTTTTTTGTTTTGACCAGTTCTGTTTCATTTCCCAGCCTGCTGCATATGTTTACTGTTTACCTTTGCACAGGTCACTTCATTTTAGGGAGAGGAGAGAGAAATTCTTCAGTTTCCTTTGCTTTAAAGAAGACGACATTTCTTTTCTGTGATGATTAGATTTGATCAAAAACAGTAGTAGTGCTTTCAGAAGGACTGTGTATACTGTATGAAATAATTGTTTTCAGATATTTCATTTTCAGCTATGTGGGCTAACAGCTCCCAGTATCTATTTTTGTGTATGATAGCACAGTGAGGCTCTTACTGGACTCAGGTCATACCTTCATTCTTTATATTACAGTTATTTAACATACAAAGTTATTTGAAAAACTCACTGATGTGCCAGTTCCATATCCTTTGCAGAAACAAAAATTTGTGCAAATTCTATTGTGCTTTGATTTCAGAGTGAAGGTTGGGCAAAAACTTCACGTTTGTGCATTCATTTTCTTTCAAGTACAATCTGAGATAAAATGGCTGAAAACAGTGGCTGTTCTTCCTGTCATTACCAGTCACAGTAATGGCTGCTGGACATAGCTAGTTACCTCCTATCCTGGTACATCTTTTCCCTTCAAATCACCATCAACATCAGCAACAAAACATTACATACACAAAAGAAAATTACAGTTGGAGTAAAGAACTTCTCAGGAAAGGTCTTTGCAGTTCACTGTTTTGCTAAAAGCTTGTTGGGACCATCTGAGCTGTGTGTGATGACTTGCAGATTGGCAAATTTACCATCCCTGGAATCCCAAGGCGGTCCAAACCAGCTGCTGGTTACATTCATTGACTGTGGCCTTATTTTTTTTAAATCTAAAGTTTAGTTATCACTGATCTTTTGTACAAGAGTATTGTGCTGCTTTTTTGAATGTTACTGATTATTTTAAAAAGAGATAACACTGTTTCATGGTAATGCTACCCATTTAGATTTGTTGCCTAAAGGCATGCATCTTATTAATCTACAGTAAGAGAAAAAAATGAGATTATCAAATAAATTTAGTAGTTCAAAATGCAAATTATTGCATTACTTTGTTTTTCCTATATTAGCTTTTAGATATGTTAGTATTTTGCATATTCTCAGATTCCTTCTCGTAATGAATATCTCACTAATTTGTAATTTATTAAAATGTAACAAACTACATTCTAGAATAATTCCTGAAGTTTCTACAGGGATTTGATTTTTCCCTCCCTTTCTCCCTCATTCTTATTTTTGCATACAACGCTTCTAGGTAAGGCCACTCACACTTGCAAAGTCTTGCTGGTGTTCAGTGAGGGACAGGGAGTGTGAGCATAAAGGCCATGTAATAAAATAGAGTTGCAGCACAAATTATGTCTTTGTATCTTGTTCTATATATTAAGAAGAAGGGCTGCAGGTTGGAGGTTGCCTACCAAGGCTGCCCAGGTTGTGCTTTAGGACAGCCTGTAGCCTGGTCTAGAGATTAGGTGCAGATGAGAGAATATTCTTAATGCTGGAGAGCTTGGCTCGTGAGGAAAGAATATTGATGTCATCTTCCGCTACATAAAATCTACTCCAAAGTGTTATTCTAAGACTTAATTTTCATTAAATATTTTTGCTGTTGGGTTGACCTCTCAATTTGATTTTGAGCCAGGGAGAAAGTTTGTACGTCCTGCAAGGATGCATTCATCATCCCACCACTTCCTCTGCAATACTCCAGTGTCCCAAGAAATGGAGACCAGGTGGAGAGCCTGACGGAGTTGGCTTCTTCCCTTTTGTTCCTAATGAGGCCAGGGCTGTGTTCAGCAGCCGACAAGGGAGTTTTGCAGTCTGTCAGTAAAATGCTCTGGGAACATGATTCTGTGAGATCTGTGACTGGATCATAGATACAGGTTATACCTGTCACCAAGCACTTTCAATACAGAGCTGGAAGGAACCTGGGTTGCTCACTGGAATCCCAACTAGGCTTCATGCCATGGAAACACAAAACAAAATGAAGTTTCAAACTGCAGTCAGCTGAAAGCAACTGGTAGAAATGAAACATGAATCAGAGAGCAACGAGGATATATATTATGACAAGGAATTAGTGACGCTTGTCTGCCTTGATTGCGATATTCTATAGTAAAGGAACTTTTAATATGATCAAAACAGAAGTAAGAAGAAAAGGTTCCTGTATAACTGAATTTTATTTGGCTTTTGATTTTCCTTAGGAGTTGCTCCCATAAACTTGCAAAGTGCTATTAGTGCTAAGAGGAGAAAGCTCTGGCACATCATCTGTGAAATATTTTTTTTACCTAGTTATTTTTGCTAAGATAGTATGGTGTAATGTAATCAGAAAATAATTTTTCAGTAGTGTAGAGACATAATGCAAAACCATGGGATTACCTCTTTGTTGTTGTTGTTATGAATGCAGAAACAGGATAGATTGCACTGATCTTGTCCTTGGATTTTTCTGAGACTTGGTCTTCACTTTCGGAGGTGTGGACAACATTTACAAGGCTGCAAAAGAGAGAATTTGCAAGATGAAGCAGAAGTAAAACCCTGAAACTGGTGCGCGTACATGGGCTACTTCTGATATACACATTAAACGTGCTTGTGAATACAGGTGGACAGTTATATACCTTCGACTTTTGAAAGGCCAGCTCTAAAGTCTAATCCGATCCGTTTTAACAATAGTTGTTGTGTATGTTTGCATTGCACATTGTTTAAAATCCATTTTAACAATAGTTGTGTATGTTTGCATTGCACATTGTTTAAGCGGCCGATGTTGGATTAAGGTGGCCTGAAACAGGCAAAAACCTTGCTTGTTCAGCAAACAAAAGCTGTTGAAGGGAGCTTTATTCAATTAGTCTGGCTCAATTATAATACAGTCAGGCTGATTTAATACTTTGAGTCTTGATTTTGCTGAAACAGTACATTTGCAGGCATTAGATTTTTTTGTTCTAATTTCCCAGAGAACTGAGAGAAGTTTTCTTTCTTTATTATTGTTTGGATTTTGTTTGGTTTTTTTAAATCAAGCATATCTTTTTTCCCCAAGTGGTGTATGAGGATACAGGCAGATATGGAGAAAATTCCAACTTTGGTGGGTTTGCCTTTCGTGGCTGTTTACTTATCTAGTCATTTTTATTTTGAGTACCTTTTGTAATGTATGTGAAAGACACCTTAATGGAGAAGGAAGTAGCTGTGGTTTGGGGCACATGCTCTACAGCCTTGGCACTACCATCTGTACCAACATGGAGACGTGTTTTGGTGACACTAATCTCATCATCCTAAATTTGCACGGCAGCCCACATTAAACTCTTCTCCTGTAATAATGCAAACTTCCGTTTTTAACATACCATTATTTCTTTGGTATCTATGGCATATTGCAGGGAATAGTGAAGATTTGAGTAATTTTCCTCTGACTTTTAATGCTGTTAGACTGAAATTACTGAATCTGGTGGTTTTGGTGTGTTTTTTTGGATGTTGTTCCTGCAGCTTTTCCTTCATAGAATCTTTTCCTGGCCTTTTTCTTCAGGCTTTGGCCACAGTCTCTTAGGTCCTGCTCTGTTACTGACTAGGCAACAGTAACAGTGGAGGCTTTGAGAAGAGCTCATAACCTTGGTGTGTCTTTACAAGCTGATGTAGGGGCACTCTGGATGGAGGTGCAGAAGAGGCAGGTTCCACAGTTACATCGAAGTAACATTTTGCGTTTGCCACCATCAGTGTTGGGGATTGAGCACGTGCCATGAATCAGTAACTTTCACAAGAACCCTTGGGCTGGGAATAGGTAGGTTTTATTACTTGCTTTTGTAGCATGGATAGCAAGAGCATTCTTGTGAACATCCAGTTCACCTGTAGCTCCGGTGGTGGTGGTGCTGGTGTGGTAGTAAGTTCCCCTACCTCTATACGTAATGTAAAGTAACTTTAACAAAACTGGGGTGTTTTTTTAAAGCAGTTTCCTTCCCTGCACTAGCTTCCAATGTGAAACATTCTTAATAAAGAGTTAAAAAAACTCCATCAAAACATCCGTCTGTTCAAAGTGAGTCTATGCATTTATGTGTGACTTCCTTTCCTGCTATTTCTTATTTCATTTGCTCAGATGCCATTTCTAAAAGGTCAGTATTTACCAGAAGTTGTTAAGCATTTAAAGCGGGTCAGTTGTGCGATGCTGTTGGCAAGAGGTAGCTGAACAGTTTCTGTCCTCTGCATAGAAGACTGTCAGCGTTGATGCTGACTTATAACCATAAACCTTAAATATAAGAGCTTTGAATATTTCCAGTGCTGAAACTTTGAGCTTACCCTGTTAATGTGGTCTTTGGGATCTGACCAACTACAGAAATACTATCTGTTACCTATGTTGAGATCCTAGAAATGCCCTGAATTTGGACTCAGTGCTATGTAGCAACTCTTCAATAAAAAGAAACCCAAGAGTGTTACCATTTTCATAATGAAAAAATACCTCTTGCTAAATGTAATTCTCATAATCTGCTAAATATACTGTAAAAATGACATTTTGTGGGGGATTTCACATACATGCAGGGGAGTACTTAGGTTTCCTCTTCCTATTAATTTTGCTATGTAAAATATATCCCTTTATTTTTTACAGTTTTTCTACTGATTTCTCTTTCACAGTTCTTGGTTTTTATGCACCCAGAGGTTACCCTTTTTTTGTTGTTGTTGGTTGCTGTTTAATGTAGAAAGCTGAAAAAAGGGTTTGTCGAAGCCTGTACTGCAGTTATATAAAATTAATGTATTATTCTTTGTGCTAGTAGAAGAAACATACAATCAATATGTAACAACTCCTAATTTTTCTTTTAATGCTCCATGTTGTGCAACCTCATTTATTCTCATTGGCACCCAAGGTCTTGTGCACATAATTGATCATTTGCACCGTACATTTTACGGGCCTGTGAAATACTGTTGGTAGTTTTGAGTTTGTCCATCTGGTTCAGTTAGAAGGGTGTAACTCAGGACAGCTGGGCTTCAAATTGTAGATGGTGCCACTGCTCTACTGTAAACCAGTGCACATCCCTTTTAGTCACTAGTGATTTCCCTTTAGACTTAGGACCAGTCCAGTAAGGGCCCTTGACTGGAACAGCACATTGACTTCAGGTGTATCCACCTCGAAATCTGTTACAGGAAACTTCCCGTCACAGTTTCTAGTTTACTTTTTTTACAAATGAGGACTAAATTCAATCATCTTAGCCACGTGTTGCTTGTAAGAGATTGGAGTTGACTATCTTCCTACATGACTTGGACCACTAATATTATGAAGCTTGTTTTTCTTTAACAAAATTTTTGTGCAGGGATTAAATCATTCCCAAAACTGAATGTAACATTTAGTTTTGATTTCAGACTACAAAATTTACAATCTTTTGCTTCCATTATATGCAGCATAAAATAACAACCTACGTCTATTCCCAAAAGTATAGTAAGTCTAGGGATTTTTTATTTTAATTGTTGTTTTAATACGACTGAGAAGTAAGGAAACGATGCCAGGAGTGTAACCTCTATGGGAAAGATGTCAGATATTCAATGAGCTAGGCAGTTAAGTGCATTTTGGCTTCGTATTCATGTGATCCATAAAAGATGTTCAGTTTCCTCATTATTATTTTTCCTTTCACTTTGCTACCTCAGTGATGGTATATGCAGACAGAAAATACTGCTTCAGCAAAGTTCGGGCTCAGTTATTTCACATCCCAAATGTCTAAAAAGCATGCTGGGGGGTTTGTGCATGTGTTGTGATGAAAAGGTGTACAGTTTCATAGTAAATTATTACGATGGGGAAAGAAAAGAAAAGAGCTACGACACAGAGGTATTCCATCCACGTTTCTTGAAAATAGTTTCTTGGCAAAAATTGTAATAAAGTAGAAGTCCATTAACCGTGAACAATTTTTGATTTGTAACAGCAGTAATTGTGTGCGTGCTGCTTGTCAATGCTTGTTCTCACATATGGCATAAAGCTAAAACTGCTATCTGAAGAGTCCGTTGGTTTTGCTGATGTCCTCATTTTGTTTGAGACATCAGTTATTGGGGCAGCATGTAGGGCACAGTGAAACTTTCACGATGAAACCTGAAACTGGATGAAACAAACCTGGAGGCTGGATCAAGTTCACAAGAACATTTGCTGAGGTTTGTAAGTCTGGGTTGAATTTGCAGCCAATCTGTGCTCACTTACTGTGCGTTGAAAGAACCACAAGAAATGTATTGGTTTCATATGGCTTCAGCCTTCAGTCATTTCACACTCCTGACCACTTCGGGAAAAGCTGGACATTGCTTGCTCAAACTCTAGTGAAAGTGAACAGGGGTCTGTGTAAAGTGACTTAAAAGCCAGGTGTGGTAAATGGTTTGACAGTAACATCAGATAGGAAGGAGACAGAAAGCAAGAGACACTTGTACTTCCAAAAGCACAGAGAGGAAAGGGAGGCATAGGCAGATCTCCCATCACGCTTACGAAGCTCCCACTGGGTCATTCTTGGGCTGCAGTACAAGTGTCCGGGTTGGACTCTGCACGTGAGGTGGGGTTTTTGTTGACAGGGAAGAGAGGACAGGGAAAGGCTGATGGGCAAAAGTAAGGAGAGCTTCCCCTTGCGGGTACAAATGTGAGAGTTTTGTGGAGGATTTCTTCTAGTCAGGGGGAAACGAGGGAGGAATTTTAATTGTGGGATCTGAGTATTTGGGGGGAATAAAAGGCTGGATCAGCTGAATTTTAGCATGACAATCATACAGAGAAAGGAGAATTGAAGGGAGGGGACACACAAACTGAATCCATGAAGAGTCCTTCAGTGTGATGGGTGGTGGCCAGTATCTGATTTTGGCAGTTAGAGAAGGGAGGCACTAAATTTCTCATTGAAGGGTTATTTGTGGATCGTGATGAGTAGATGTGAAAGAAAAGCTTTCTATTTTGAATCGTCTCTAGTAAATATCGTAGAATCGTTTTGGTTGGAAGAGACCTTTAAGATCAAGTCCAACCATAAACCTAGCACTGCCAAGTTACTGTTAAGCCATGTCCCTCAGCACTGCATCTACATGTCTTTTAAATACCTCCAGGGATGGTGACTCAACCACTTCCCTGGGCAGCCTGTTCCAATGCTTGACAACCCTTTCTAGTGAAGAAAATTTTACTTATATCCAATCTAACCCTCCCCTGGTGCAACTTGAGACCATTTCTTCTTGTCCTATTGCTTCTTACTTGGGAGAAGAGACTGACTCCCACCACACTACCACCTCCTTTCTTTTCACTGCTGGGAGAGCTTTGTTTCCTCGTACCCAGAAGATACTTGCTAAAATTGGTGCTTGCAGCTCTGTCTTGTGAGCAGTGTATCACAGCAGAAGTTGCATGGATGCATATTTGAATATGTAGGACTTGATATCATTCTTTAGAGGTAATGCCACTAAGAAATAGTTCCATTTTTATTTCTCTGTCAACCAAGCTAAACTAAAATTAGCTCTTACTTGAAGTTGCTGAACTTTGGTTTTAGTTCCAAAGTACGTGGGCATGTATTTGGCAAAAGAAAATTCAATAATAAATAAAAAGTGGTCTCCCAAAACATATGTAGGAAGCCTGGTTTCTGGGAACGCACCATGCTTCATGCCAATCGGAGTTGTGGAACTGCTAGCCATTTTTTACTAAGCTTTAACAGTAGGGTAGAGGTCTTAAAAGTTAGATAAATTAATCTAATTTTCATCTAATAAGTTGTTGGCTGGGCAAGAAAGACCCAAATGAATTCTCTGGGTACTGAGGGAAAGGACTCAGCTGCTCAATTCTGGCAACACAGCCCTGGAGTAGCCTTGGCACGTAGGAGTTTAGAGAAAGCAGGTTTCCATTATTTTTGCTGGTCATAGGCAATTTGTTTTCTGTCCATATCATCTAATGGAAAACTCTCTACAGCCTTCTGTTTGGCGCTCTAACGTTTCTTGCAGTACTTCCCAGAACTACTGGTTAGTCCTTGAGGAATTCACTAAACATCTATGAGAAATTAAGTGCCTTGCTATAAGGCTGGCTTCAGACCAGTGGGAGTTTTAAAGAACAGCATAAGGTAGAAAAAGTTCTATGAAGAACTTATAATAAGAATAATCACCCAGAGATGAAAGAAACCTCCCAGATGAAATCTTCCAGATATGTCTCTTTGGCACTTGTCTTCCTGAAAATACTGCGTGCTGCAGAAAAAGGCAGACGAAGCCCGTGGAGCTGAAATTGGAATTGAGGATCCCATGATAGTCATGACAGAGAACGGTATCTAAAGGGACATATTCTATCAGTCTTGAACAGTGGGTGGTCGGATGGATCTGCCTGCTTATTTCATTTGTAGCCAAAAGCTTTCTGCTAACTTTCAACAGTTAGTCCACAGTATCTGAACTATAACCCCAGTTTTCAAGTGACAGATGCTGACGACTCGGCTAGACAATTACATTAATATTTACTTCTGGGTATCAAGCCTAAAAACTGTATGTACAGAACGAGGGCATACTGACAAGACTTACATGAAAGCAACAGTTCACAGGGCAGCTCGGAGTTGTAAGAACTGGCCACCATTAGCCTTGTAGCTCTTGCTGCCTGACTGCCTATTTTTTCCCTCCCAATTTCCTGTGAAAATGAAATTAATGCAGCTCAGACTGTGCTTCTGGTGGTTTTTTCCCCTGAATAGAGCATTTCTAGCTCTCAGTGAATTGACACAATAGGGACAGAGGTGATGACTTGGATTTGATTTGGTGAGATGCTGTGTGGTTTGAGAAGGATCATGTAGGGTAAGAGGTGGTGATAGGATATCAAAGATTCATTGCTGTGAGAAGGTGCATGGGATCTCACCAGATAGGAAGGAAAAGTGAAAAGAGGAGAGAATGGAGTCTACAAGGAGTCCATATTTGCTCTTTACCCCGTTCGTGTGTTATAACTTTGTGACTAAGAATATGTATTTTTCAAACAGTGCTAGGTGAGCTGCAGAGGAAGGGAGGTGATTTGCATGAAATCCCTTCTGTTGTGCCTCTTTGGCTGAAGACTGTTTCAACTGCTGTTACCAAAGAGAATGTTACTGACAGTAGCCAAGTTAAGATGAATGTACACTTTGAATTCTTCTGTTTATCTCTTGTGGGGATGAAATGAGAAATGTTTTCCACGGAAATTAAGAGGACAAGTATAATAAATATTCCCAGAAGCATGTAAAATACCGAAATGTATTTTTCATCAAATACTGTGTCTGTTAACGTAGCACAAGTTAGAAACTGCTCTTTCCTTGCATCATTTGATTTTTGGTAAAGCCATTAGTGAAGGTATGAAGCTGTGAGTCAAGATTGCACGGGTTCTGTTCCCCATCCCATCAATTATCTGCTTTGTGATACGAGGCGAGTCATTTTTCTGCCCCTGTGTCACTTCCTAATCTGTCTGATGCTTTGGCTGACTGTTGACAGATCCCTCCATATCTGTGATAAAAAGTACTTTATATCAGACAGGTGGTGGTGTCAACTGCATCTCTCTAGTTGGTGCGTGTTCCTGCAGCATATTGAGAATTACAGTTAATAAGCTAATCAAATAGAAGTATGTTAATTTAATTTCAATGAAACAGATGTTACTTTAAATTCCATAATATGTAGCATAGAGATTAGTTTTTCAAGACTGGACAAGATGGGCAATGTAATGTAAATTAAATGCAGAAATTTCCACTAACATAGGTGGAGACTCTGCTGTGGTTTATAAGGGTTTGGTTAGTTTTTCTGCTCTCAACTCTTTGTTTTCCTACACATTTCTTCTGCTTTGGTAGTCTGGTTTAAACAACAAACAAAACTATCAAGATGTTCTGTCAAGGGTTGCCTTCTGGTAAAAGCCTGCACAGAAACATGCAGTACTGACAGCTGTGTGAAAATGTATATGCTGGGAGCCTTCTTTCAAATTTCAAATTCTTTGTGTTTGGCATTTGTATAATAGCTTAGATCTATTAGCTCCCTGAACTCAGCCATTTGTCAGAAAATGGGATTTGTGAACTTGAATGTATGGTATGTATACAATACAACTAAAATTGGGCTATGTAAGCTTCAAAAATTCCATTCCAAGAAAATACTAAAATGAGTTTGTAATCCATTCTCATCTTTTAATTTCCTTTTTTTTTAATGCTGATTTGTAAGGCACGCACACCTCAAAATATCATTATCCACACTTAATATATTGTCCTTAGTTCTGTGGAATTAGTGAGCTTGAAATCCTATTGACAGGAGAATATTTTAGTCCAGATGGCCTCAGCTTTCTGTAATTTACCTTTTAATGTATGGCTTGCCAGCTGCGACAACTTTGCTTTGGGTGAAATTTGCATAGCCATCAGATATTTGTTACATGCCTGGAAAGAGAAGTGGGAGCAAGTTCTGGCTTATGCTAATACTCTGCTATCGCCACATGCTACCACTGAAGCAGCAAAAAAGAATTACACTTTTCATTTGTTCTCGGCAGTTAAATTACGAGCCTCTGCCTTATAAAGATTAGATATTTTTCCGTGAGCTCTTTAGTACTGATGAAGCAGGCAGTGCTTTAATCGTGAAATTGTTTCACCTTGTTAAAATACTGCCATTCTTGTTGAACAAATTAAGTTATAAAATACTGAATACGTGCACCAGGCATTTCCAGACTTCAAATAAATTTTCAGACAAACCAAACTAAAACATTATGGGAATTCACTTTTTAATGCTTGTTTTTATTCTAGTTCTATTTTTGTTAGAGTAGTTTTAAAAGATTAGATATTATTGGTTCTAAAATAGTGCCTCACTATTCTTGTAAATGTCCCAATAACAACAATAATTAATATCCCCACATTTGCATTTTAAGCCACTCCATTTCCCTAGTCATCTATTACTTGGATGTAAAAAATAATTTCTAGTCAAAACTTGGCACAAAATACCTGAATTCCATACTTTTTACCAGATGTAAAAATAAAAGTGAACAAATTAATCTTTTTTTCTCCCAATTAAAGGGCTCAATAAAGTATGAGTTAAATTTTGTTCTTGTTTTGATAAATTGTTTTCATTTTTGAAAGTTCAGAATAGCTCTGATTTTTAAAAAAAATTTAAAAAATAATAAAAAAATGAAGAGGGGAGGTAGAAAAGAAGGGGGATCTGTCTCATGATTGTTAAGAGCATGAAAACTGCTGCCTTCCAGTGTGGGGAACAGCCTCAGTACCTTGGTGGTTTCAGAGGAGCCCTCGCTTTGTACAGCAGAGCACCATCAGAAAACAGTCACCGTCTCCATTTGGTCACCACTGAGATGGGTTTGTTTGCAGGGTGCTGGTCACATCCAAGTGGTTCATTCAGGCCAAGGGCCTTGTCAGAGGTGCAGTTGCTTCAGAGTCAAGTGTGCCTTGTCTTCCTTGGGAAAGACTATAAATGTTTTTCACATACATCCATTTCTGATGAAGACACTGGTTTGCCTGACCCAAAACTTATCACAAACGTGCAGTTGCTTCAGAGTAAAGTGTGTCCTTGTCTTCCTTAGGAAAGATTATAAATATTTTTCACCTACATCCGTTTCTGATGAAGACGCTGGTTTGCCTGACCCAAAACTTATCACAAAAGTCTGTAGCTTCCTACTGAACCTTCTGGAAGCAAACTTCTTGAGCCCAGAATGAAATTTCTGGATATTGAGAGAAATCCATTGGTGATGGATTTAAAATTATACTTGGTGAGATGCAAGTTTTATTCTGTTTTCACTGTTGTAATTTAGTTTTCATTGGAGGAAAAAGGTTGAGAAATTTTGAGACTCTTCAGAAAATGGCAGAAGCGTCTCCTGCTTTGGGTTAGTGGCCACGCAGAGCCTCCCAGCGTGCTGGCCAGAGCTCTACCCTGTGACACTGGGACTGGGTGGGTGGTTGTTTCATACAGAGCTTGGGGGCGTTTGGATTGGTAAAAGTCTGTTGCAATAGTACTGGTTTTATACCAATGAATCATCTCTAGTTAGAAAAACTTCTTCTTCAAGTCTGACTTCAGCTCATGCAAATATCCCAGTTGCGTCTCCCACCAGGGGAGTTGTACAGTTGTGGCAGATTGCTGTCCAGAAGTGCTGGTTTGCCCAAGGCGTGGGTGTGAAAGCTGCGTGTAACTCAAGTACACTATTTTCTCTTCAGTTAACGTGCATTGCCACCTCCTGAGGAGACCAGGGCAAACAGTGGCATGTAATGAGCAGACCAGGTTTGAAGCCTTCTGTCAACTGCTGTTTTTATTACCAACATGGATTTTTGGAACACTTTGAACACTTTGGCTTTGTTCCAAATTGAGTTGAGGTTTCAGGTCTGTCTTTGAAAGTGATATTTTTTGATAGCCATGAATGTGTGGATGTGGCCTCATGCGTCTGCAGAAGAAGGAGCAGGGAGGGAAGGGAACAGTGACAACCTGTGTCACTGGGAGCACGTTCCCTCTGTGAAGTGCAAGGTGCTCTGCCATTCAAGTCCCTGCTGCTTGCCTTGGCAGAGGGCAAGATGATGCTCACTCTTGATGCCTCGTCTGCTTCATGCCTTGCATGAAAGAGAACACAGGTCTAGTAAGGCAGTTCGTTGACGCAGTCTTGGCCACCATAAAATACTCATTAATTTAAGTGGATGAGGAGTTAGGCTGATACTGAGCCTAAAGCGGAGGAAGGGAAAAAAAAAACCCAACTCAACCTTGCCCTAAATACGTAAATATTGGCATACAGGAATAGACATTTAAAATTTATCACAGAAGTGAGAGTACTTTGCAAGGCGGTGCCCCGTCAGAATGACAAAAGAACAGGCGTGTTTTGGAACTTGAAACTCGGGATTCCTTCCCATTTCTGTCTCTAGTGGTTAGAGTTCTTCACTCTTGCTAGATTACAAGTCCACAGGGACTTTTAAAACTACTTATTCAGACTTTACTGTTTTGGATGTACAAGAGTTGGTTGCATTAAGCTGTAGCTTGGAAAAAAAAACTGAAACCATTTTTATAGCATTTTTAAAATAACTTTATTAAAGGATAGCATAAAAGATCACAGTTTCTCTATTTTTACAGCTCTGCTTTGAAAAGATAATAAAGCTACCGCACAGGACATGTATTAGGCTGGTGATTAATGTGTCTGTGTGTTACAACTGCGAATACTCTGAAACGTACTTTATATGGGAATGAATGAAAATGTCACATAATGAAACCGCAGAGGAGGAGTACAGTGCTAAGAAAATAATGTACACTAGTCTCTCACTAGGTAACATTTTACATGTCGCAGAGTGGGCTAAACTTTTTTTGCCTTCCATATGGGGATCTTAAAGTACTTAACATCAAAGAGGAGCTCTGTTTTGATAGAGTAATTGATAGAGCCTGGGTAATCCTATTACCGAGACCTTAGCAGTAAGCTGGGGCTCTTGACTTACTGAAGAATATGGTGGAAGTTTTAAAGTAGTTTTTCTAGGACTATTCTTTAATCACAGATCTGTATTTCAGGCACTTGTGTTTTAATAGCTTGGTTTTAAGATGAGATTCGGCATTGAATATCTAAAGAAATGTTGTTATTGGGAGGGACATGCTAAGACAATCTCTTTTTTCCTTTAGGGAAGGAGGGATATCTGTCCTCTTTTAGATGCTGAATAATTTCGGTTGGAAAGGATCCGAAGAGGTTTTGTAGTCCAGCCTCTGGCCCCAGGTGGGGTTAACCTCAAAGTGAGATGAGGTTGATCAAGATCTCGTCTCTTTATGCAGCCTTTTCCAGTGCCCAGGTGCTCTTGTGAAACTGTTTTTCTTTATGTGAAATTGTATTTTTCTGTGCTAAAACTCCTGTCCATTGACTTTTGCCCTTTTGATGTGCACACGCCTCTGAGGAGAGCTTGGTTCAACCTCCTGGCGAGACAGAACCCACCAGCTTCCTCAGCTTCTTCACATCTTGCGTGTTCCAACCTCAATCGTCATAGTGCCTCCCTCATGAACTGGCTGCTATTTATTACTTTCCCTGTTTGTTGGGGTTGCAGAAGTGGACATACTCTTCCAAATCTGGCCTTAGGAGAGCTACGTAGTGGGGAGTGATGGCTCGCTCGAGCTGTTGGCTGCCGTCATACTAAATGCAGCACAAGCCATGACTACCCTTTGTTGCTGCCATGGTGCACTGCTGGCTCATTTTCTGCTCCTTGACTACCAGAATCCCCAGGTGTTTTTTTGAAGAGCTGCTGTTCATCCGGTTAGTCCACAGCCTGTACCTCAGAATAGGGTTATTCTGTCCCAGACACAAAATTTTGCAGTTCTTTTTGCCACCCAAGCAACCTGCTGGGATCGGTGGGAGGGAAGGAAGCACACCTCTTGGTGCAAGCCGAGGTGCATTGCTCGGGAGTGTCTTACACAGATTTATTAGAAGTACCCGAGCTCTGGCACTGCTGCGGAGAAACTCCACCAGCTGTGGCTTTTTCCAGAGCTCCAGGGAAATGCTGCAGACAGCAGAACATTGAGAAAGGAAAGCTGTGGCTTTATAAGCGGTCAGTGGGAGAAATTCGATGCCCTCCTGTCATTCTCAAGATGACGTTCTGTATTTAGCCATAAAGACTGTGTGTGAGAGCTGGAGATGGCTGCTGCCGGGCTGTGGTTAGTTTCTTTGAAAGGAGGAAAATGTTGTCAGTTGCAGAGGGCTAAGATGCTTCTCTTCCATCACCAATTCTTTGTTAGGAGGTAGCATTTCCTAAGACCTTACTCGCTGCAATGATCTGTAGTAGCAGTGCTGTGCTTCAAAAAAAAAAAAAGAAATAAAAGGAGGAGCTCAGGTGTAGATGACTAGGTGTCTGTTGTATGTGGCTGGCTGTTAAACACCAGAAGTTGGAGTATCAGTCACCAAATATTCAGTTGGTGATTATCACAAGTTGGTGTGAGGAATTTTTTAGGGGGTAATGTGCCTCTGAGAGTTTGCTCTAGGAGTAGCTCAGGTAACCTAGTCAGCTTATGTCTTCTGTGAAATTTATCTCAATTACAGATACAGCCAATAAGTATTTTATTAAGTAGATCACCGATAGTTTAAAAAAACATGAAGGATTAAGGGCCATATGTTCTCCCAGGCATGTGAACTTAACAAATGCAGCATTTTTCTATAAAACTTTTTTTTTTTTTTTTGGTATGTAGCCACTCCATCCCTTGGCAGAAGCGTGGTGCTCTACAGCAGATCCACAGGCTCCAGGCGAGGGTGTGTGGTCTTACAGCAACATGGGAGGAGTCGGGTCAAAGGCAAACTTTTATATAAGTGCTGTGCTACCGAGGGGAAAGGAAGCAGTAAAGCAGAAAGGACTGCCTTCCATCAGTGCTGGCTCTTTCTGGTTTCCCCTTCTGCAGCTGAGGAATCCCCCTCCCTTCTCTGTTTCTCATGTAAGAGCCCAGATGCGATATTACAGAGCCAGTGGAGCTGTGCTAATAGGGTTGAAGTCTAAATGAAGAACCCGTCCTGCAGAGCCGACACTGTAGATTTCATTGCCTGAGATGCATTATGTGGAATACAAACCATTTTGGATGTATGCAGTATATTGTATATGAAAAATAAATCAAGCAGCGAGGGGAACAGCATGGTATTTTCTGGACAGATCTGCACTTCTGGATGCCAAACATGGTTACAGTAATCTCATATTTAAGGAGTACAAATTAAAACCTGATTTGAGTGTAGCAAGACAGTAGAAGTATTTTAATTGACACAGCTACAGTTTGCTGCACAAATTCTGCTCTTCTCTGTGTGTGGATGTGAACTGAGTGTTTTCATTATTCCTTTTGAATGTGTGTAAGCACAAGAGGAAAGGGAACAGCTTAGTATGTTTAGTCTGATCTTTGATGCTAAACTTCAGATTGATATACTTTCAACAGGAGTGTGAAAGATGCCTAGCTACATGACTTTGATACTTCTTTCATACTGAATGGTTTTATACTTTCTTATATTCTTGGGTCAGCTATACTGGAGTATATGGAATTTCTGTACTATTACCACAGTAACTAGTTCAGCTTCCAAAGAACAAAAAGAAATTCTGTTTTTTAAGTCAGAAGGCAAAATAGTGTGAATCTTTCAGTCTGCATTCAGCTTCATCCCTTTGAAGTGCGATGGTTGTGCTTGCACACCTCTAAAGCAAACAGCTAGTAGCTCACCAAAGGAGGCAATTAGACAACCATTAAAGAGCAATCACGAAAATTTTCTTTATAGGGAAACAAAGAGTAATTTAAAGGATGATCGCTAAAGGTTAAGTGCAGCCTGAGAGAAAATCAGGCCATGTAGAATTTGTGAAACACTTGATTTCAATATTTGCTGTACTAATTTGACATACTACTGGCACAAAGATCAGGCCGTTACACTGAACTCGCTTATGAAAGAAGAAATAATGCTGTGCTGAAATATCTTCTTTCAAAGCATTTTATATTTTTTTTCAAAGTTTTTGGAGTTATTTCATCCCATTTGCAGCTGGGATTGCAATCTCCTTGCTTCACTTCAGAGAACTACCGCGTCTGAACCAAATATTCCTCTCTGCTGTGGGACTGTTTCAGGGGATATGTTATTGGAAGAATGTTATGCAACTTGATATAGACATTTGAATCTGTTCCATCTTCTTGATTTATAAACTGACACAATCTTCACAAGTTTTTCATATACAGTGAGATAGACTTGTTTCTCAGCATTTGGAATCATTTAACTGAGCAAAGAACTTAACCTATAAAATAGTGTGCAAGGCTGGGCGGTCTTTTAGGTTTTGCTTCATGAGTATGAATGTTGGTTGTCAGTCCGTTATGGTCTTTAATCCTCCAGTTGCTGGTACTGTAAGTGCTCTATAGGCTCAACATTGAACAATGAAAGAACAACCCAGACAGAGAACACAGTTGCGCTGAGAAGAACTATGGTGGATGCAGTGACCATCACAAATATGGCTGTGGACAAAAACACAGCAAAAGACTTTTTTTTGTATGCCAGGGTTATTTCTTAAGCCCACATCTCAGTTGAAGTCTTTGGTGTCTGCCTTTTGGGTTTTTTCCCCTCATGTGCTTTATAGCTTCCTATCTGCCCTGTAAGCTTTCTTTGTCTCTTGCTTGCTTCTGTTTATAGTAAGAAAATACATCATATTTTACCTCTTTCTCGCTCACTTTGAAATCAGTCCAAAGAATTGATCAACCTTTCTCTTTCTTCAAGAAGATGTGAGTTTTATCTACTTTAGAGTAGCAAATGCATATTGAGGATTGATTGAATGAAAACTTTTTTTTTTCCTGTTCTTATTTTTCTCTTCTCCATGGTGCATACACCTCTTTTGCAGTCGCCAATGACATGAGAGTGCCAGTTGTCAGAGTCACATAAGAACATCTTCCCAAAGCACAACACATCATCATCATAGTTTAGTTCTTTCTCGTACTCTTTAAACACACATATCCTGGGTAACAGGACTGTAGGAGTTGTAGCTCAGTGTGTACACTTCAAGTATCTCCTTGCATGCAATTGCGAAAATTTTAAGTCATTTTAGTGGCCAAGTTGTGCTTTCAGAAATAAACTGTATTACAAAGCAAATACACATCAGCTTCTTAAATCACAGGGCTTTGACTGATGCTGCCGTCCTGCAGAGCCTGATGCTTTTATCAACTGCAGCCAGCCAGAAGGTAGCTGGAATGGAGTCACTGCGCCAAAATCAGACTTTTCCAATTTTCAATTTCTAGTGCAACATCTGGGGGTGTGTTGTAAACTTCTTGGATGATGTTCTGGTGTAGGGGTCCCTGGAACACTCGGAGGGAGCAGGAAGGTTCAACTTGTTTCTGTCTTTTACTTGTTAGCCTTATATGTGTATAACATTTTAATGGAGGCACTGCAAGATGTTGTGAGTTTTCAGGATGGGTCTGGAGACTGAGCCATGTTTATCTACACAGTGCCTCATCCTGTTACGTAAACTTTGTGGGTGAAAGGTATTCAATTTTCCTGTTTCTGATACTTGTGTGCATTCTTTTTGTTTGCCTCAGTAAGTTGCCAGGGATCCAAGGATGGATGTCTTGGAGTCTGAATCCAGTTCTCACCTGAAAGCTTTCAGTTCTGATTAAGGTTTACAGTATTGTGGGACGATGGGAGGAGTTCTGTGATGTTTTGATCTGATTGATGCTCTTCTGCGGAGAGCATCTCAGTTTTCTAAATTCTCGAAGCAGATTCTTTGCCAACGCCTATATTTAGATGTATATATTTTTAAAAGTGAACTATTTCACCAGTCTTTTTAAAAACAAATGATGGGCATCACACTGATGAGGAAAGAGAAAGGATGGATGCTCTCCTCCTGTGGATCAAAATTACATTGCTGTCCCTTTCTGATGTGAAATAAACCCCTAGCCCTACCGGTTTGCGTGACCTGTAGGGTCCATTAGCAGGGGAAGTCAATAAAATGCATCACAATTAACAATGTCTTGTTGATCTCCCACGGACTGGAACTGTAGTGGATAATTGTCTGGTAGTGGGAGTTTTGCCATGACTAGCTTTATCATTTTGTCAGTTCGCTAATAAAAGGTCACGGAGGGTACAGAGCATCTGAGATTTACATATGGCAGATAAGAAAGCGTTCTGGGGAGCCTGCCTCGGAGAGGGGCTTGGGTGTTTGTTGCAATTGACACCCATGCTGTGATCCCAGAATTGACAAGAAACGCTATTACTAAGCGGTTCTGCCGAGATAATTAGGATTCAGGGTTGCATTTTTAATCTGACTTGAGTCAGATAATTTATCACAGCGGTAGCAAGCTGTCAGGGTCACACAATAAATACTGATTATGGAAGAATAAAGATTAAGTGCGGCCTTGCAAAAAAATTAGGCCAAGTAGTACTTAAAAAACATTTTATTTCAATATTTACCATGCTAATTTCGTGTAATATTGGCAAAAAGATCATGTCTCTAAAATGAGCTTATTTGTGAAAGAAGATTATATTGTGCAGGGGTGTCTGTATTCAGTATCTGTTTAAATTTTAAATTTCATCCCTAATTGATTGCAAAGAAATATTAATTTTGAAAAGCTGATTTAGCATGACTGTTTCACTCCTATTGCCACCTTAATAATTTGACACATTAAAGAGAGAAATACTCTATCCTGAAGGCAGACCTAATTTGTTAGCATTAGTAAGATTCTGCACTTCTAATTTAACATAGCTTTTGTTTTTGATTCACACATGGGCAGTTTATGGCACTTTCATTTAATTAAAGAAACCCATTTATTAAAATGTGCAACTTTGAAAAATGTTTTTGAAAGCCATTTACAAACCAGTATGTTAAGGATTCAGCACTTCTATACTCACCTGCAGCTTCTTAAGGATACAGAATCAAATGAGAACGTTGCATTTATGAATGTAGCATATTTTCTTGAAAAATGCTAGTGCAAAGATGAGCAATTAATAGATGTAAGTTGTATTCAAAAAGAAATTTCAAGAGATGCTGAAATGCAGTAGCTACCTCTAAAATATGATTTCCCAGTTAGGCACCTCATATCTCTCTAGCAATTGAAACAGCTTTAGCAGCCATGTTTGGATGATGTACCCTATTAATTATATTATTTTCCTTTTCTTCTAAGATATTAACTTACTATTTGTCTCTGTAAGAACTCTTTAAATAAGTAGTTTATTATTACTGAAATGCCTGTAACTTTATACTGTCAACTCTGCTCAGCTGAAAAAAACGTGTTTTGAGATTAGCAGCCTTGCATTTTAGAGTCCTTTTTGATTTGTTTTGTGGCATTGAATATTCCATGTACAGCAGCTGATGTTTCCGCTTTTCTGTTGGTAGAATTTGCAGTTAACTCATTATTTTGGTTCTGGAAACAGAGTTTGTGGTCCTTTTTTATAATGATAGGACTCTAGGAATCAGCTGCTTAAAGAGAGCACTAATTACTGTGAAATTCCATCAGGTAAAAATGAGAGAATGAAGCATGGATGAATGATACTTGAAAAAGTAGTATGTTACAAAATTTTAGGAATATATACATTTTAATGGCAACTGTAAGAAATGCAAAATATGTTGAAGTATTATTTTAATTCCAGAAAGTAAGTAAATAATTGTATAATTCCTCAATATTGACTCTAAGGCATAGTTAGAAAATGTTTCCCCTTGAAGCCATGAAAATGATTAATTTTAGTAGCTGCATCAATCTTGTTTGTGGAGAATAAAGAATGTGAATCTCTCTTTTGTCATGCAGGTCTCTCATGGCAGGTACTTGAAATAAAACTTCTGTGCCACTAACTCTTCTGCTGTACCTATAGAAAGCTTTTGTCTTTAATCTTCTGAAATACCTGATTGTAACCACTGAACAACTTAACCCTGTTATGTTATTTGTGTGACTGCAGGAAGGCATTCCAGTAGTAGTGGTAGTAATTATTCTTATTGGTTATTATTGATTATTTTCTAGATAATGAAGTGACCTGCTACCCCACTTGAGTAACGAGGAGCAGAAGTGTGTCTCACTATAGCATTCAGCCTTTTGCTTGTGGGAACACCACACTGTGTATGAGACTCAAGTGCTTGAGTCACAGGATATTAAAACTAAAATAGAGGCCAGCAGCAAGAGCAGAGCACTATGTTGACCACAGCATATAAAGAGTTTGTTCCTATTACCATTGGGCAATAAATGCTGAGGACCACTAACATAAGATACAGCTTTTGTGGAGCTGGCAGCCTACCCTGCCCAAGTCTGGGTAGCGTTTTCAAATTAACATTATTGATGTATTGTTAATTCTGCATTAATTCAGTACAGAAATTCTGTGAAGGTGTGAGTTTAAATTCCTCACAGTGAAAGAGCTCTGTTTGCAGGCAGGTTGGGAGTCACATCTGCTCAGAGGGCATTATTTAGGAATTTGGTTTCAAATAGTTCCTTTCATAGTTTAAGTACAAGGGACAGTGGCTGGAGTTGTGCCTGGAATAAAATAGGAAAAAGAAGGGAGGCCACTCCCTGGAAGCCTGGCAGCTCTTCACCCTCAGAACCTCTGGGCTGCTGTTTCCCTGGTGCACATCTGCCAGGTAAGGATAAAGGGTGGAGGGCAGAGGGGGTGCTGAGTGCCTGGGCAGTGAAGAGAGGGGGTGTACTGGGTCAGGCTTCCTTGGTCTAAATGTCTGTCTCTTGGACGTTTCTTTAAAGCCCCCTCTCTCCCCAGCCACACAGCTCCTAGAGCTGTTGTCTGCTCGAGTGGCCTGTAGCTCACGTGGTGGTGGGTTAGGTACACCTACCCTGGCAGTGGTGTGGGCAAATGCTTCCAGTGACTTTGCTTTCTGCATAAACATCTTCTCTGCAAGAGCTGGTTTTGACAACCTGAGGTTTTGCAGCCAACAAGCTGAGCAACAAACATAACGTCTCCTGTAGCAATATTAGCAGAAGATATATTATCAACCTTTCTTTTTGTAATGATAATCTATTTATAATAGAACTTGTACATTAGCAGAACTTTCTGAAACTGGTTACATCATTTACATGCATGTTTGTCAGACAGGTTGCTTGGTCTTGGTAGTGTGTTAATTTACAGACAAGGAAAGAAAAAGCTTGGATGAAGAGATAACATTTGTCTGTCTTCTGTAGTGGTCTTGCACTGATTAATTAAAGAAGTCTTAAACTTACATGGTACCATATGTTATGAGAAATTAATTCCTTATAAAATAATAGGAGAATAAAATAAAAAGCAACTTGAGCATGCTTGTGTTCCTCACTAGGAACACACTTTAATCATCTTACTGAAGACTATTCAGTTGTCCCACAGAGTAGCAGTTGATGTAAATGTGTAAGTCATAAAAGACCAAATGTGATGTGTTGGAAGAGTTATTTCCAGTGGAAGTAAGGTGAGACCAGTGCTGTTGCAGTGAGCATTGTGACTTATTTGGGATGGGGTGTAGGGCAGTGGGGTACAGTGAGGGGAATAAAGTCATGCAGAGGAGAAGGTTAGATCTTCTTTAGGGGTTAACCAAGGCTAGGATAGAGAAAAGTAAAGAATCATATAGCTAGCAGAACAAATGGTTATAAATATGTTCATGGATCTACCAAGGCTGGAAAATAGAAGAATGTTCTTTACTTTAAGAGTTGTAGTGAACTTGATGCTTCATTACTTTAGAAAATAGAAATTCTGCATCTGGGGCCACTTGTATGCTCTGAAACTTCATCAGCTCTGACTAGGCTAGATGATATGTCACAACAGTTAAAAATGCTTTAAAAAATTCTCTTGCCCGTGATGTATTTGAAATACAATATCACTTAATTTCAGAGTGGAAAAATCAGGACTATAAATGTATTTACCAGTTGAACCCACACCCTTTTGATTCATAAAGTACTGTGGGCTGTATGGAAATCTAAATGTGAATAAATATGTATCAGGATTTGGTTAGCCAACACTCAAGCCATGAAGAAATACCGTGCTGCAATTTTATAATGCATGTTACAGCTGTATAAATACGAATAAGGAATCTGTCACACCTTGGATGACTTTTTGCACTGTTTCAGATGGACCTTAGGTGGTGCTGTTGCATTTTTTGCTTTCGGCTGTTGCTGTTTTTACAGCTTCAACAATTTTTATTCTGCTTTGCTTTCTAGATCATACCAGGAAACTAAAAATAGTTGGCTACACCAATATTTGTAAAATTTACCAAGGTGGAACACTAAAATGTAACCACTTGTAGGGTGCATTTCATTTCCTAATTTGAAACACTTTAGCACCTCTATGTAAGAAGTAAGTAGTACTGAACTATGCTCGTAGCATAAGGCATATCTTGTTCTACGTGTGTTATTTTGTCTAACGGTGTATAAATGTGAGTATAAAAATAAATTAAAGACACAAGATTGAGTAAAACCTCTCAGAAATTAAGCTCAACATGTGGGATTGATGCTGTAAGTTCACAAGTCTTTCAACTTTCCATATGGCTAATTAAAAAGAAAAAAAGTGGCTGAATTTTAGAAAAGAAATGTGTATGTCACATTGGCAACTTGCAGAGTGCCTCCTCTGTTAAAGGACCTATGCACAAGTTTTACATCCAATTTCCTGCCCTTATCTTCCTTATGCCAGCTCACAGTGTGGTTCATTGGGAAACAGTTTGCTGCTTTTTTCCCCCTTTTTCTTTTTTCACAACATAAAAAAAATTCCCATGAAGGTTTTTTCCACTACAACTGCCTACCCTTTATGTTCTGCAGCCTGCCAAGCTTGCCAAAACTCAGCAGGTAGCCCACATGGTATGCATGTCTGTGTGAGAACGCTCCCCTGATGTGGACAAGATGTTGGTTGTAAAATGAAGCCAACATCTTGTCCACAAGTGTGCAAAAAAATATCCTCAATCTGGACAGACATGTTTTTGTAGGCTGAATGCATTGACTGTACTAATTCAAAGACTAAACCTTTTAAAACTGAGGAAAAATAATTCTATAGTTACAGTACTACTAATGCTATCGGTAGTAGTAAGCTGCAGACGTATTTGTTAATCTGAGATCATTTGGTTAGGCTTTTACTGCCCCTGTATTTACAGTAATTCTTTTGGCGTCTGTTACTTTAGGGGTTTTATTGCTCCTCTTTTAGTCTCTACAACCTGGGCAACCCTGAGACTGTGGGCTAGTGAAGAACAATACAGGGATTAAGAGGAGAGATGCTGTCGGTTCAGTCTGTGGTTAGCCCCGAATTCCCTTCGAGGTGGATATTTTTGCTTTGTACCTGTGCTCTGGGGGTTGCACATGAGGACCGAGGAACAGTCATGTATAGAGGGGGAGGGAGAGCGGGGACAGCCTTAATACATGAGGACCAAGGAACAGAGTCATGTAGAGAGGGGGAGGGAGAGCGGGGACAGCCTTAAACCAGAGTCCCTTACTCCAAACTCTGACATAAATGCCAGAGGCAATGTTGGTTACGTTACCAAAACAAAACCAAAAAAGCCCTACAGGGTTATTCCCTGCAAGTCTGTATGTGCCTCATATTTTCCAAACTAAAATTGCCCAAATGATCTGATTAGTTTAAAACTTGGAAGTATTAAAGCTAGGTTTTCATATGGGAGCAAACCCAAAAATTGGCACAAAACTTAAAGCTGAACTTTGGTCTTTTCACTTATTTTAGGCTGAAGTATGGAAAGAGATAAAATTTGGTTTAGTGTTCACTTTGATCTTCTCCGTTTAGGTTTGTGGTTTAAGCCTTTTTTAAGCTATCAGATTTTGAGTACTTGTACAAATTGAATGTGTTCTGAATTGCCTAGGTCTGTCTAAAACCGTATGAGGATTTTTTTTCTCAGAAATTTAAAACATCACATGATTACAATACACCTAAGGGTTCACATAGTGACCAAGTAAATCTCCACTTCAGCTCAAGACCACAACTCCTGCTGATCCACAGCTCAGCTGCCGAGCCTGTTAGGGTAGAAAACCAGGATTCACTTTTTGCTTTAAAGGATGTCTTTCCCTATGACTGGATAATACTTGCTTAGCTTAGTTGCTTCTGTTTCTCTCATCTGCCCTTCCAGCGTGTGTGTTAGGGCTTGAGACGCCTGGAGTCCAGAGCATTTCCTGCACTAATGTGGGTGCGCTGCAGAGGTAACCTCGGAGCTGGATTTGCCTCCTCTAGATTCCCACTTGAAGTTAGTGGAATTCGGGGATGCTTAGCATACCTGCACATTGCCAGTAATGCAGATTTGTGGCACGCACTTCAGGCATTTCATTTGGTTTTTTGTTTTGTGGCCTTCTTTCCTTTTTTCCTTTCCTTTTTTCTTCCCTTTTTTTCTTTCCTTTTTCTAAAATATAAATTCTTTCCTTTTTACCTGGCAAAGTACACATTGCATATTCTTCATTTACTTGCATTATTGAGTAAAAGCCCATGAAGGTTTAGGCTTTCTAACTGTGTTTACGTAGCATGTGCACACAGCTTTTTCTGTAGACATAATGGTCAACAGCTTTGAAAGAATGTTTGGCTGCTTCAGATTTGCAAATTAGTATCTTGTGAATGTTCGGGCATGTTCTTCCATTCAGTGCTTTTCTTATCTAGATCATAAAGGTACATGGTTGGTGTGTGTCTGGTTTAAATAGCTTCTGGTTTTTTCTTGATTCATTTTGGTTTGAAATTTCATGTTATACAAGATTTAAAAATTCAACTTCAGCATAGCTTGCTAATGAAAAGACAAGATTAGGTAGAATGATATTATTTTTTTTTTTAGGAAAAGATGAAACCTTAAAATCTTTTATATGTAAGGGGATTTTCTTATGAATAGTTCATGCTCTGTTTCAGGGAGGTAATTTTTTTCATTTCTTTAAGAGATCTTTCTTTTTGCACTAATACGCATGACTGTCTTGAAAAATGACTGCATACTAGTGTTCAGTATGCAAGAAAAAATTATAGTGAATGTAAAACTCTTTGATCGTGCATGACATTGCCCAGTTTATGAGATCTTGTGACTAAAGAGTAATCTATTTTTAAGCATGTAATTGTTTTTGGCAGGCAGGTATTTCAAAATACATAACTTAAACTTTCTTCTGTTCTGAGTCTCTTGCAGACTGTTATGCCCATTCTCGTGGTGGAAAGGACTTTTTCATTTTTCTTCATAAATGTCAATTTTGAAGTTTCATTTCAGTCTATTACAAGTGAACATGGCTCATAATTTACGTGTTACACTGACAGACTACAAATAATAATGTCTCTTGGAAGAGCAAGTCAGAAAATTACCCAGCATATTAATTACAATTGTCATGCAATGACTGGTCATAAATTTAATGTCAAAGTCCCAGACTTCTTAAGAAAGCATCTTAAATGCTCCATTAAAAATTTGCCCTTGAAATTGCATGTTAAGATAGTGTGTATTAAAATGTAACTGATTTTTAGTTTTGTTTTTTTTTTTTTACCCTGGAAGCAGCTTTTTTAATAACAAATTTGTACAAAAATTGGGATGTTTTTATTACTTTGTTATCTAGCAGAATAGTGTAAGAATTCTACACCTACATGTCAATAAGAATATCTCATTAAAGTTAGTTACTGGGTTTGGTTAATTAATATAACTTCAGAAGCACCTGAGAAGCTTAATAAGGCAGAGAAAAGGCCAGCATCCTCCATGACGATGTGTAGATGGAGTGTGTTATGGTGTGGCTACGCCACAGCCTTCTCCATGTGCCCTCCAAATGTGTCTCCAGATCCTCAACCTCTAAACTGCAGGTTTCTGAGGAGCACCACATGTGCCCTGCTAGAGGGGCAGTGGGTACTCTGTCATCCTAATCCTACATACCTGCTTGGCTTCTTCAAAGAAAGATTCCAGCTGGACTTTTTCTCTCCTGCGTAGACCCTTTGATTTTACTCCATCACAGAGGCAGAGCATGGTAGGGGATTCAAGCCTGGTATGGTTAGACCATGGCCATGCCTTATAGGTGGGTCACACTCGCGTTCTGCATGCAACAGCTGCACAGATTTAAACTTTGCCCTCCCTGCTGTGGGCTGGAAGGTGCCTCCTGCTCTATCTGCACTGTTTGCTACATGCGGCCGGGAGGAGAGCCAAGGTCTTGGCTTGAGTGCAAACCCCAGCCCATCCTCAGAAGGTTTCCCGGGGGTACTGGCTGAGGTGGGTGGGAGTTCTGGGCTCAATACCAAGAGTCAGGAGTTTACATGAACATTTCCAAATGACTAGCAGTTTGAAGGACCCAACTGTAGGTGCCTTTGCATGGGCCTCATTTTCAGAGAAGATTGTAGCTATTGAAAGTCAGGAGAAGACAGTGAATATTTAGATATTTGCCTGAGGTTCCAGTTGTGGTTGAAGCAGCTATAAACACCGTGAAAGGAGATCTGGGCCTAAATGTGGAGGGAAATGGGTCAAAGGAAAACGAAGACAAGAGGAGGGAGTTGCAAATGACACAGAAGGAGGTGGTGTTTATTGCAGTAGGAAGTTGAAGGAAGTGGTTTGCGTGTCCTTAGGAAATCCAGCTTCATTAGTTCTGTTCTTTACATAACGTTTTAATTTACACTGGATGGGTAGTGGACTCACAACTGGGGAATGACATGGTGACAAATAGCTGTTAGGATTTTTGCACAGTTGAAGTCCTTTCCTTTTCTCCAATGTACCTCAGAAATAGCTCCCATGGTGTACGTCCAGCCCAATGTCTGGATTAGTATATGGGAACAGGCAATGGAAAGACTTGTCATGCAAAAAATTTATTTGAGGAATATTTGGAGAGAGTCTGTGATGAGGCAAGTCAGTTTGAAGTTGTCATCACTTTCATTTGGCATAAGTCAGTGCTGCTGCAGAAAGGGTTGATTGCCTCTCCCTTCTCGGGCTGCCTGTTCCCTTTGTGTGCTCTCTTTGTGCATCTGACGTGGTTTTGGTTGGGTTAGCTTTCACTTGGACCATGTCCATGTTCCAGCTTGCCCACAAGCACACAAACACTTCTTGCTGGGAAGAGCCGGCGGTGAGAACAGGCAGGTTGGTGTGGAAAGAAAGGTGGAACCGTCCGCGTTGCCTGACAGCGGCGGGGAGTTACGCCAGGCAGGGGGATTGCAAAACCATCACCTCCAGAGGGACAGCAGGAGAGTCGGAGCCTGGGTCTGGGGAGCTGTGGTGAAGAGCGATAATCAGCAATAACATTTTTAAGGACTTCTCAGAACCATTAATATAACACGTTGTGTCACTGAAATTACTTATTTTTCAATAATTATTTTTCAATAATTTTTCAGTAATTATAGTCTCATTGACTTCAGACACTTTAATAATGGTAACATAAAACTGGGCCTTTTTTTCCTCTCTTTCTTTTTACTTTTTTTCTCTTTTTCTACGGCGTGCCATTTAAAATTTGGGACCATTGCACTCGGGGGCATAAGCCTATATTAAAAGACATTCCTTGCCTTGGGAGCTAGTGCCTTGTATAAACCACAGTGCCAAGGGGTGTGTAGGAGCTGGATAGAAGGCACGGGGAACATCCATGTAGCCCTACCAGCAGGCATTCGACAGAGACTTCTTTTAGTTTTTACTGAGATGAGCTAATTTGAAATAGGTGACGTCTAGGAAAAATAGTTGATATCTGCATCCAAAGCATAATGGGGCTGACTTTTCAGAAAAGATAAACGTATAAAATTCAGCATTAGCTTTGAAATGCAGGCAAGCAGACTTAGCTTCATCATATTTGGAATCCCAAACACAGCATAGAGAAGGGTTTTTAATATCTGTTGGTTTTAAGATCATTACCCGAAATACAAAAACTGAATTGCAGTCAAACAACATACTAGCAGAAAGAGCACTTCCTTTGGTTATTGTTACTCATTTCTGTATTTCCACACCCATACAAGATGTCTGGTCATGGTGTAGATGTCTGTCTTCCACTCCTGATAACGCACAAGGTAGTGGTGGGACAACCATCAGACACTGGATGTTCTCCTTACCTGGGAGAGATTTCTGGTGACCTCATGCTTTCCAAGGGAACAGCCCCACATTACAGTCACACTGCATCTGCAGGGACTGAGTTTGGGACTTGACATTGTTAAAAATTTCATTAGTTTTGGCTGCTTCGTTATGAAAAAATAGCAGGTCTGTCAGGTAGGAGACATTAGTAAAATCCTAAATTTCCATACTTAACCTTATGAAAAGACAGATTTACAGTGCAAGAATAGCTTATAAGGGCATGTAAGTTTGCAATTTTCTTTCTGAAAGACAGTGTGGAAAAATCTTAAGACTGGATGCAGAAACCTATGCCCTGTTTTCAGCTCTTCTTGAGTGACTTTTTCCAAGTGTTCACCTCATCTCATTTGCAGAGCAGAATGCCAGTTATCTCAGGGAATTGGCCAATAATACAGATGCTGAAGAATGAAAAAAAAAAAACCAAACACCACAGTAAAAATAACACAGCTCATAAAAGTAGCTTGGTTTGATCTGTTGTTTTTCAGATTTACCCCTCAAACTGCACAAAAGCTAGTTGGACTGTCTGAGAGCTGAGGTATCATTATGTGGTTATAAGATGCTCTTGAGAGATGAAAATGGGGAGGATGGAGACAGCCTGAGGCTAAGCTCTTACCTTTCTGTGCTGCTTCCCCATACGCACTGCCTGAGGGAGTTTACACGAGGAATGTATAACTTGTCCTGTAAAGCTACTTCTCTTTATTTTTCATAGAAGTAGCCCAGCGATCTTTGAAAATACATATTTTGGTGTGGTGGTTTTTTTAAATCAGTTTGGTTTAGCCAGCCCAATTGCCTGGGCAGTGGTGAGAGCCCTGCCATGCTCTGGGTTAAGCATAGGACCACGTGAACAAGTGGAGAAGGAACTTTGGACTTGAAAATGGATATACTGTTGCCTAGTTCCAGATGCAATTTATAACATATGAGAATAATCAAGTCCTGAAAGGGTAAAAGTAGAACAAGAGGTCCCCTCGCATTCTTTGCAGAAATCTGTTGCTAGTGTGGTCTTCTGCGTGTAAATAGCAGAGGGGTTCTACACGGGAAGCTCAATACTTAAGAGCCAAATAAAATCTGTTGTAGTGGATTAGGCTAAAACGTACTAAGAGCAGCCCCTGTTAGAATTATGTTTTATTTCTCATTAGAGTGTAAATTGCAAAGGATTTTCAGCAATAAAGTTGGAGTTAGGTTGATAAAAGACATCTTCTACAACTTGTTAAATCTAATAAAATTCATTAATATGCCATGATTCAAGATTCCTATAAAGGTTAAGAAAAATATAGCTAAACCTAAATAAAATATTATTAATCGTGTGTTTATTCTAGACCTAAGCCACGTTAGCAATTATATTTTCACTTCATTGTTCAGCAGTTGCAAATGTACCAAAAAATATTGGCAGAAGACTGTTCCTTAAGTGAAAACAGATAGCCTTAAACTTGGGAAAGACCTGAAGAAAAGCTATTTAACTGTTAATATATAAATAATCCCATTAACGTTAGGAAGAGAAATCAAATTACTCTTTTCAGAATCTGTTATGACCTTGCAATAAAATGCATGATTTTAAGCACCGCAGAAACTGTTTGTACAATGCAAGTTGTGACTTGAAGGCAAGGAATTTCCGAGAAGAGCTTGTTACTTGGGCAGTAAGTTTGTTGCCATTGAAGGTGGTGAGTTGTTTGGTGTAGACTTTGTCGTCTTGGCTTCTAGAATGGAACAGTGGTGGGTTTCTAGATCAGAAGTGCACTACTGAGGAGCCAGAGGAAACATAGAACTGTATAAATAAATGAGGAAAATGTATCTGGTTTTATGGAGGCAATACGGAAGTACCCGGCTGCGTATGTGGGGCTGACAGCCACAACCAAAAACTCAACTGAATGGGTTATTGCTGAAAAAAAAATAATAGATAGTGGGCAAGTCATCCCTAGAGGTTGGTTGGGGTTGCTTGTTTTAATATGGTATTGCCTTCCACCGCCATGTTGGAGGGCATTCCCCAGTTGAGTTCAATGGTTAGGAAAGAGATTTAGATGCTTTCTTGTATTGCAGTTTTGCCTTGTAAGAAAATCAAATAGATACTAGTTTTATTTGAAATATCAAGAGGGGTTTCCTTTAGCAAACTTGAAGTAGTTGCTTCTTTCTCTGAACTGGTATCTCACACGCTGTGTGCCCCTGATTCACTGGTGTATGTGAGGAGAAACTCAGAATCTCCCAGGTTTAGCTTAACCTTTATAGCAAAATTTCCAACTAGTCCTTTTTTACCCCCGCACCCTTCTCTCATCAGAGTCCTACATGTCCTGGTTTTAATTATTTAATGTTTTTTTATTTTTCAAGAAGACAGTGAGATAGTATCTCATGAACACAGAGGTGATGATTATCCCAACAGAGAAACCAGTTGTGGGCTCTTTCGTCAGTTCCTGGATGATGATGATAGAGGAGTGGGGGAAGGACCTTCTGATTCAGCTGTTTATTCCCACATGTAGTTACTAGTTTCTTAGTGATGTTCGTTTCCTTGACTAAGAATTGCAAAACCAAGAACAACAGTGGTGAAATAGCCAGAATATTGAAAGCACTTTATTCCAAAGTGGAAATAAATAAGCCATGTAGAGAGCTAAATCTTTATGGTTCTTTGTGCTGTCTTGATTGTCACCAAGTTTTCAATTAAAAAAAAAAAAAAAAGTGAAACAAAACCACCACAGAACCAACTATTCTTCGTGTTTCTTAAAAGGCAAGGTTTTGTACATCAAAACATCTCTTTTGTTTACCTGTTAGATTAAATTCTTATGATGACAACAGGGTCTCATGATGACAACAGAGGAGAACCCCCATATGAAGACAACTGTAATTTTGATGTTATACATCTTTTATGGTCTGTAATTTAGCATTTTGGAATGAAAACTCTTACTGTATGTCTTCTGTGTGAGAGGAAGCTCTCTGAAGTTTGCCCAAAGTGCAAACATGTGGCCTCATCTTTTACAGCTATGTAAGCACTTTTTCCTAGGTATTTGATAGTAGAAAGGTAGTTTTTACATGTGGCCTCATGGGATTAGCTGTATTCAAGCAACTTATAGTTTAGAGGCCAACTCTAAAGAGTGGTGGCTCTTAAGAGAGGTGATAGCTGCTGCTTGTCTTATGTATGCTTTACCTGAAAAATTATTTGGGAAGTTCAGGTTTCTCTTTTCTAACTTACCTCTTCTGTGATGGGCTGGCAAATTGATTCAAGTTTTAATAAAAACCATGGGAAAGAACCCTGCTAATGTCAAGGGTAAAATGAAAGATTGCTGATCTGGTTGATAGTACCTTCTTGATCAGTATCTGGTAGCTGATCAACTATCTGTATCAAGGTTTGCAAAGCTTTTGATAGTATAGGATGGATCCTTACGGTTACCTGGCCTTACTTTAGGCATAACACAGGCAAGAAAATTCCATCACCACTTCTGGAAAGGAGTTGTCCTCTTTTGCGGCCTAAGTGAGTATAGCCCACACTCTGTAACTTGTGATTTGAAGCAGAGCATACATTTTTATAAAAACATCCAATATTGGTTTGAAGCCAAATGACAAACTTTGTTTCACTTGGTAAATTTTCCTTACTGTTAACTACATGTTGGGTTTTTTTTAATTTGAAGTTAGAATGTTTCCAACTCCCATCCATTAGACAATGTTATCCCTCAGTTTATTTAAATATGCGAGCCTTTATGTATGATTATAATTTACAGTGAATGAATCATTAAGTTATTCTTGAAAAGTTAAGAGCTCTTTAAGATGCTCATCTAAAATAAAATTTTAGGCTTTGTTCTGTGGCTGTTGTGGTGTTTGCGTGCTCTGGAGAAGACTCCTTTTTTAATGGGTAAAAATTATTAAGAGTTATTTTCCAGTTTCTAACTTGCTGTGGTAGCCAAAGGCTTAAGAAGACAAGTCAACCACTGCATCAACTCTTGGAAAGGAAATCAGATGTCTATCTGGTTTAGAACCAGATTTTGGCAGAGAGGCAGTTTGTTCAGTAGTAAAGTGATGAATATAGATAATAATGTTTAGCTTGCATAGAGTGGTTTTTAGAGTGTTATCAGCAAATGATAGTCATTAATCCATTGGTAAAGTGAGTCTTGAGCTTCTGTTCTCATCTCTATTTTTGTTTTGTTTACTTGAATGGATTTTTAATGTGATAATGACCAGATTGTTTTTGATAGCCTGATGTCATGGCTGATTGAACTGTTCTGTTTCTTCCATTAGCTCTTGTCGCTAATCGCTGCCAATATTACTCTGAGTAGCTTCCCTCCTCCACTCCTACATCAGTCCTGGGGGTTGGGGGACAGGAGGGTTAGTGCTCAGGGGTTTTGGTTATTTTCTGTCAGAGCTTGCTTTAAATTTTATGCTTTTCGTGTTCACGTTTCTGCCATTAAATCATGACATCACAGTGTGGTTTTCCTCCGCTATACCGAAGATACTCAAATTTTATTCTCTCTTAATCCTTATCACCTGTGCTCTCCCATATTCTGAAGGAGGGAAGCATCAGTGGTGTTGGAATTCCGCTCTGGCCCATAAGAGTTGGCAGCAATACCCCTGGGAGGACAGGGGAACAGTCTGGAGATGTTGCTGGGACTTCAGCCCTATAAACTGTGCCAGCTCTTGCACAGCTCCCATTCTTGGCAGCCTGGAATGCCAGGGCACATGGAGCGCTGAAACGCTTCTCCAGTTGTGCAACGTCAGATCAGACTAAGTGAGGGTGATGCTCCCCTCCAGTTGGGAAGTTACTGGGAGAGTCGTCTCAAGCTATTTCTTGTTCACTATATCTCCGTGATATTGTTGACATGAGAGGGCACCCCTCGACGAGGAGCCACTTGGCCCAGGCCAGGGGTTTGGGTGAATACCCTCGTGTGATGCTTGGGGCGGAAGCAGAAGCATATCCTGGCCCTGTGCCTTGTGACCAGGACAGTGGTTCTCCAGTGTAGCAGTTCAGCAGACCAGAATCAACACACAATGTTTTCTCAGACCATAATGCACCAAATTTTACCCTCTGGCTTCTAATAAACTGCTGTTTAATATCATTTTGTAGACCATCAAGGAACCACTAAGCATACGCTTGTGGGAACCACTGTGCTGGCTGAAAGGGCCAGAGGTTTCAAGTCTCTGTAGTTGGTCGGGTTAGCTTTAAACGTGGCTAATGTTTGCACAAAGGATGTTGGTGTGGTTTAGGATTTACACAGGATGAGCAGAAATTTGCATTTAAAGTATTTTATTAGACTAGCTTTTTGCAGGTAGCTGAAATAAAACAGGAATTTAAATATGTATTGGAAGATACCGTGGCCTAACGTCTTAGGCGCTGACTGAAGAATGGAGATAGAGTAGCTCTTTCTGAATTTTCTCGGCCATGTTCCCTCTGCCAGCCTTTCTGGAAGCAGAAAGGGATACAGGGGAATGTTTTGCATGCGTGGGATCATGTCTCATTATTGACAACCTCAGAGATGAAAAAATTACATCAGACCTGATTACAGTTTATAAGGGTATTTCAAAATTTGAGTAATGGTTAAGTTTCTCTTTTCTTACTTTCTGGCTTTCTGGTTTGTGAGCTTTAAAGATGTTCTCAAAATATACTTGCATATTTCTCCAGAGTTTAAACTATGTTTAAAAAAAAATCTAAACCTACAGGTGTTGGAACATTTTCCTTCTTTATAGAAATGCTGTGGTCCACTTCTCAAAACAGCTTTCTTCATCAGGACTTACCTTAGAGAACCATCAGGAATCACACAAATTGGTCATTCTGTTGTGTGTGCTGAATCCTCTTAGATATGTGTTGCGTGAGTAAGAGCTCTCCAAAAGCCATATTATCTTGGCACCTATTGTTTTAAACTTCATCATGTAATTATTTTGGCCCTCAAAAGCAGTGATTTTACTTGGCTACTAAAATGGAAAAAGAATATGCAGATGTTTAATATACATACATATAATTCATATTTATGCATATAATAGAGTGTGTATGTGGGCATATAGAGATATATATATGAACATATACAAGCAACAATATAAGGCTACTTAAATTCAGGACATGGATTCTTCATCAGGGCAGAAGACCCAAACTGGAGCAGAGGTGTGAAACGAAGAGGGCTGAGATTGAAAGGATCCCAAGTCAAGAGGAGTGATGGAATGATATTAATAATGCATAGAGTATCCACGTCACTTGGGTGTAGCAAAGTTGTTGGAGAACAAGGCAGAAATGAAAGTATGGATTGGTAATATATATAAATGGGATTTGAGTGTAAAGAAGTGTGAAAGGTAGAGCTCTGATCTTTTCCGGAAGTGTGGTAAGTGGAAATGATGATGGTAAATCTACCAAAAAAGCTGTGGAGATTTGTTAGAGAAAGTTCTCCGTTTAATTATCTTCCCTTTACGTGTTCGTACAGCATCAAAAACTGTGGAAAGATCAAGGAAGTAGATAAATGTATATATTTTGGCACGCAAACCAGCTGTAAAATAATATAGAATATAGCGGTCCCTGGATACCAGCTGGAGTTTGAGCTGAGGTAGATACTGCTTCAGGCGACACCATGTGCACGTGCCGTGTGTGTGTATGTATTTTATACACTGACATTACAGGAAGACGTATTTTGTGGTGTTGAAAATAAAAAGTTGAATGCATTTGGATTAATGTAGAGGATGTGAGAGGTCAGACGTTTTGCTGTTCCCTTTGTGCCGGGGCTGCTGGTGATGTTTCTCATGCTGAAGTAGGTGCAGACTTTAGGTTTTGTTCCTCATTATTGTTACTGACATGGTTTCACATTTAGAGTTGCACGAGGCCAAATACATCTAAAGCATCTGTGGGGTGTCCAAATCTCCCGTGGTGTTTTTGTGGCGTGCGAGCTGATGGTGGTCAGGAGCCATGGCACAAGGGGCCTGTCAGGGTCCCCTAGGCCACCAAGTCCCCTTTCCTCCTGTCTCCTGGCTTCGAGAGATGGTGTTGATGCGGCTTCCCGCCTTCCCGTGACGGGTACTTTCTGGATCCTTTTGGAAAAGGTGACTCTTAATGACGGGGGAGTGAGTAGGTGGAGGGTTTTAGGGCAGTGGTGGACCTGTGAGGTGAGGCGGGCAGTGGTCGGGCAGGCCCGAAGTTGTGAAGTGGACTGGCGGGGCCGTGAGGCGGGCAGGCCGGTGGCGGTGAGGCAGGCCGGCCGGTGAGGCGGGCGGGTCGGTGTGGGTTGAGGCAGGCCGGCCGGTGAGGCGGGCGGGCCCCGGTGTCGGTTGAGGCAGGCCCCGCCTGCAGAGGGCTCTGTGAGACCGCGTTTCCCCCGGCCCAAAGCTCCGTCGGCAGCGGGCGGTGGCGGGGGAAGGGAAGGGAGCTCGGGGATAATGCTTCCAACAGTCTGGTCTTAGTCTGGTAAACAGACTAGGAATTGTGGGCTAAGTCCTTTTCCTCAGGCTTTGCACCAAGGCTGAGATCAGATGACTCAGTCCGGACTCATTATTTTAATAGCCTACAGCTAGTTCACATAGCAGCGGGAGTCCACAAAAAAGGCATTTAATTGTTGAAACTCAAACTGGTACATTGTAACTGCAGATTATAGTATTCAGATTTAAGTGATTCAAGTAATTTATAAAGCTTTTGCACAAGCAAACTGAAAGTTAAAATACTGATATTGTAATAAAAAGTAAATAAAACATACTTTTGTACATTAAGACCCAATTAAAGAGCATGATTTCATTTAACAAACTTAAAACAGGCAGGTGATATTTGCCAACATTACTACAGCTGTGTTTTACATTAGGAAATTAATTAAAATAGTCATTTATACTTTTTTTCCACTTGCAAGTCTTAGGCCTTTCTGTATTACACCATCTATTTTCTCTTCAGTCATTGTGTTGGGGTGCCTTTGCGATCTCGCTTAGCAGGCTGCATCTCGACTTTGGGTTGGTGGGTTGGTTTTTTTTTCCCTTACCTAATGAAAAACCGCCTCTCTGCAATAACGCCGGCGAAGCAGATCAAACAGCGCTGAAGGAACTTCCCTGCTGTCTGCCTGAGAGGCAGCGCATTGTTAGTTATTCAGATGTCAGTCCTTTTCTTCCGCATCCTGGCAGGGTTTCACTGGCTTCATCAGATCACTGCGAGCTGGAGGTGGGAGGGTGGCTGCCGGCGAGGGGCGCGAGGGAATGGTTTCTGTTAGACTGGGCGAAACTGGGGGGGATTTACTGCTCTCACGTACGTGCCTGGGTCTGGTAGAGTCGAACACCCTGAGACTAACGGGGACAAAATTTCAAAATGCAAATCAGCGTTCTGCTTTTACACCTCATAGCTGAGTAATGGGACCTCGGGAGTTATTCTTGATTCTTAGGTACTTTTTTTTTTTCCCCCCTAATACTAATAGAGGGATTACGTAATGAACTGTGAACTTTGTCAGTCATTTGTTCCTCCAGGCAAATCAGCTTAAAGTGTAGAAAGGTACGTTTTTAACATAGCGCATAATTACAGAAAAGAGAGTTCGTTCTTCCTTTTGTATGGAAGAGCAAAAACATGTATGATGGTTATCTTCTTCCTTCTCCACTTTCCCTTGCCTACCTTCACCTGAACTTTCTTGCCTTTTAGGAGGAATCTTTTGTATCTTTTTTTTTATGGATGTGTGACTCATTGCAGCAGTCTGAAGGACTGGGAATGTTCAATTTGCCATTTTAGTGGGGCTGATTTGTTTGTAAGTTGCTATCGCCCTTCCAAACAACTTATGATGCCTGAAAATTTGGTTTATTAAGACCAGACATTTCACATTCCTAATGTTAAGATTGCTGCAATTTTCCATTATAAGCTTTACCCCACCCAGTCCTCTGAATACAGATTTATAAATCAGTTTTAAAAAATGCTTTTCCATCTAAATCTTCACTTACATTTTAAGCTTGGGAGAGCGTCTGTTGAGCTGAATGCTCTTTCTCAATGGGAGGATCATACTTTATATCAGTGTTCTCCCATACAAATTTAGTGTTTCTTTAAAAATAAAATCAAACAGTGAATGCATTGTAAGTTACTTTGGTGTCTTTGCATTTGAAAGAAAATCAGCATCTATAGGTTTTTAATAATTAATTCATCATGCAGCTTATTACCAGTTTCTTTTTACCATATTTTTGTTGAATAGGTATTTCTGTATTGCTTATTGTATCGATGCTGCTGGAGCAACCGCTGCAGACAGTATGTGACACATTTCTGAAAGGCTGAAAAATGTGTTGGTTAATGTGTTTGACTACTACTGTGTAAAATACCAAAGACTGGCTTATTTATGCAGATTGATATTAGACATCCTTATAGCTAATAAGCAGTGCGTTGTGATAATATCTATTTTTAAATTCTTGCTTGATGAATCTGTCTTTGGGTGTTGACTTGAATTCTCAGAAGAACTCAGTATGAAATGACATACAAATACCCAGACATAAATGGAACATTACAGGAATAAAATATCTGACATTTCAGCTCCCTGCTCCTTAAAGCTAAAAGTCCTTGAGGCATCAATAAAACCAAACCAAGTCCAACAGTAAAAGTGCGTGTCATGCGTACACAGATCTATTTCTATGCAGGGCTGACTGAAATAAATTGTTTTTACATAAATAGTTATAATAAGCTCTTCAAGAAGGAAAAAGGGTGGACCAGTAATGGAAAAAAATACGATATTTTAGGTTAAGCACATCTGAAAGTAAAATGTCCTACTGGAACTAGGCAATTTGACAATGCTGGAGCCTGTGCAGAGAGCCAGAGCAGGGCTGGTACACTACTTAGTCCTACATAAGAACTATTTTGAGATTCGAGTCAAACTTAGGAGATACAGACCCCTTATTTTTATTCTATGAGCAGCATAATTCTATCTTCTCCAAGGAGATTGGAAATTTACTAAAGTTTACAATTTCTACAAATAAAAAGGCAAATACAATTTAACTCCCTTGCACCTTCCTCCCACAAAATAAAAGTTAAATTTTTACTGTGCCTTGAAGAATTTTGCACATCCTATGAAAGCACAGAGTAGTCTAATATGCCATGAAATGCAAAATAATAATATTTAAAATATTTAAATTGAATACTGATAGGTTAAGTTAGAGTATTACTCACAAGACGGCACCAGTACTCTTTCATGTGAGACTGTCTTTAGTCATTATAGTAACTTCATACTAAAAAAATTAATTTGGGAGTTTTGTATATGTGATGCAAATTTAAAAACTGTCTGTGCATTTTAAAAATCAAGTGGTTTTAAAAATACTTCAAGTGTACAAATACTCCTTTGTATTTCATGTCACTAATGTCTGCTAAGATTCTCATTTTGGTCTCTAACGTTTTATGGGTTTGTGACATTACATTATCCTTGTATATTAACAAGGATATTAACTGAAATGTAAGGATTCATGAAGTTATATTCAACAATTAATTAAGCAATAATCCATGAAGTATCTGTTGTTAGCAGCAGGCAATGACTCGTTCATTCATTAATGACCATAAGCAAAGCTGATGAATGTCCTAATAAACCTGTTAGTAAGTGCAAGGAGGAGGATTTCTGAAATGCCCACTGCTGTGTTACGCTAAAGGCAGGGGTTTGCTGCAGCGTTTTGAAAATCTATCCCAATTGAGAGAAAGTTTGCAAGTGTTTTACACCACTCAAATGTTTCTTTTTTGCCAGTGGCAAAACTGGGATTAGTTTGGTAAGAAATAAGTTGATGTCGAGGCAGAGCACAGCATAGCGAGCACTTTGATCGGATGTGCTTGAGAGGGTTATCACAACTTTTTAAACTCTTATTTGTCACAGAGGTGACAATATCATGCTGAACAGTGATTGCCTTCCAGCTAATTACTCTTTGAATTATCTCTTTTGCTTAACTGTTGTCTCTCGCTCCGCGGAAATTACAGGATTTTGAAGTTGCAGAGAAGTTATAGTTCGTTTCTAAAACTCACTCATTCACATCAAAATAGAGTGGAAGAAACTGGGGAAGTAGTGTGAGAAGAAAGGAGGAGAACTAGCAATATGTTTCTAATGTTTTGGAAATTACTCTTGCTGTCTCAAGTTGATCTCAGTGAGCTCTAATTTTGTTCCTTTTAAACATAGAAATGTCACTTGTTTATTTTAGCAATGGCAGAAATATGATGTGGGCTTCTCCTCGAGACCCCATCATGAGTCTAGGGGATAAGTAATGAATTTTCATTATGAATTAAATACCTAAAATAAGACTGCATCTGTCCTGCATACGTTACTGTTCTAATGTTATCTATCTAGTGTGCTGGTAGATAGTGTGTGTTTCTGTCAATTAAAAAAAATATAAAATAAAATGCAGTCCTGGATTTTGCATTTCCTGCACAACCTACACAAATTCAAGAAAGAAAAGGCCAAAATACTATGTTGTTTAAAAAACAAACAAAACCAAAAGGAAACTGCTATTTTTATGGTGGGGGGGAACATACAACACTGATTTCATTTTTTTGTTTATTTATTTTAAGTTAAAAATTACTTTGGTGCTCTGTGAAAAGTAGGTAACAGTACAAATAAGTAGATATAGTACAGTAAGTGTAAGCATGGCCCTAACAGAATAAAGGAGGAGAAAAACAAAAAACCAGAAGTAAAAGAACTTCTTCCCAAACAGAAAATATTAAGATAAATATATAGTAAATATGTAATATATTAGATATGAAATGGGAAGGTAGGGCTTATATCCAGTGTTGGGAATTTATCTTAACCTAAAAATGAAATGTAATTCACACTGATGCTTTTGTCTATATATTTCTGAAATCAAGAGAGATACTGAATTCCTTTCCAGTACTTTCCAGTACTTTTACCACTGCTTGTATTGATCAACTGTGAATAAACACACATGTTTTACTGTAGGCAAGTATATGATTTGGGATGGTTAGGCAATTGCTGCTTTATTTTTATTCCATTTGAGTGATAATAGATTATTTGGCATATCACCGTCCATTAGCTCCACTTACATATGTTTAAATATGAAATTACTCAATCTTCTGAATCAATTTTCCATGCTAGAAGCACAAAATATCTACTTGGTGGATGTTTTATTGTGCCTTATTGTATCTTTTAAGAATGTGTGAAGAGCAGGCAATTAAAGTACACTGAACTCTCGCTCATATTGAACAGATTTGCTCAGATTGCAGCCTTGAGTCTACTGACAGCAGTATGAATATGACTGCATGTTGTGTTCGAGTCTTTTCAGTGATGAGGCAGAAATGCAATGCAAATTCTGCTTTCAACTTTTTTTTAAGGTACATGTGCATCCTAATAATCTCTACTACGTCTGTTGAATATGCACATACTAAAAAAATGTGCATTATACTATAGCTGTTTTTGTGGTGGTAATATTTTTACATCTTGAGAAAACAGGCTGAATAAAATGGAAATGAAAGAATTGTACCAGCAATAAAGTATTCCTAAGACTAATAATAAAAAGAAATCTGATTCTGTCCTGTCTCTAAGATACTCATCAGCTTGTCATAAATACTCCTTATTTAGGATATAGAGAAAGCTTTCAGTAGATGAGTCTGAGTACGACTGGTACTGAGAATGAACACTGAATTCCTTTGTAAGACCTGATCTCAGATGAATGTACATGTTGAAGTCCAACTTAGATGTGTGGTGAGTCTGCAATATATATTGGGTTCAAACTGTTCTTTCCAGAAACATAGAAATGTCCTTTAATTATTCGTTTGGTCTGGTTAGGGCTTGTGAAATGTGATACAGGAATGGGGGAATAATTGAGGAGGGGATTATGATTTTCTGCTGGTTTTTCCTCATTTTTGATTTATTTTGTGAAACCAGAAAAAACATGCAAAAGGGAATTTTGTACAAATCATTTGCTTTAGCGCTATGCAAATATTCTGCAAGCTAAATAGTGTGAAGGCATGTGTGTGATTACCCACGCATCCTAATGGGGCTTTTTCACAGTAATATTTCTTTTTAGAGTTTTGCTAAAACTGTAATGGAAGATCTCTAAAGAAAAAAATGGATGATAGCTTCTGTGAAGCAAGAGAGGTTTGTCCAGAGCTGCAGTATACTTCTGCTTCCCCCAAACTACAAAGAATGGTATGTGAAAGTGCTCAAGGGTGTTCATCGACTAATTTGAGTTAATGAATGGTATGAAAGTCTCTCATATATTTCTTTCCTCATTATCACAAATAGAATGGCAAGGTCCCCACTGGGGACATTGGCTGTCTTTGCTTTGGCCCAGTTTTGCGAGGTTCAACTGAGAAAAGACTTTCATCCTTCTCAGGAGACAGAGCAGCCTACTGCTTAGCTCCTGCCATTTAGATTTCACCAGATTTCTCCTTAACCCAACTTAACAGTTGTCTCCTCATCCCAGCATTAGCTAAACCAAGCCATGTTGCTTTATCTTTGCTTGAAAAGGCAGCAAAGGGTGCAAAGGACAGTTCTTGTCTAAGGGGTTCACTAGTGCATTTCAGGGTCTGCAGAGTCCCACTCTACTGAAATGGGGTCCTGCCTTGAGAAGTGGATCTCCCTAATCCTTCAAAGTAGAGGTCTCCTGATGTTTTAAAATACTATGCAACTAGAGGTGCTTTCCTTCCCAGCCTTTTTTTTTTTCCTAAATGCTACTAATGTGATGAGGAAGGCTGGGAGCCCACCTCTTTATTTTTCTAGATACAGCACTGACAAAGTATTGTATAAACATCTTGAGATAAAAGTGGGAAATGATTCAGGGGAAGAGGAGATATAACCAGCACCTTGCTCTGATAGGTGTGAAGGGTAGCAGAAGAATTAAAAATGTGGGGCTTTCAGTATGTAGTTAAGCTAGTGAGTGCCTCATCTGTCAAGGAAGTTTGACCACTTCTGATTTAAATATAGTACTACCAGGAAGTAGCACAAATCTGCTATAAGGCACCATGGACTTTTTTTTCTTCTCTTCCCAATCCATCTTGAAGTTGACCAAGTGTTGTGCTAAGGAACAGTCTGCTAAAATCAGAGTGGTGGAACCTCAGCAGAATGACTTCTCATGTTCTGGGAATGGTGATGGGCTTTTCCTGGTACACATTAGCCAAATTAGGCAAACATGAATATGAGCTGAATGTTAATACCAATGTTTTTCCATCCTTTTCTGTGTGATAATGAGAAAAGGTCAGAACTAATTCCGTTCTGCTGCCTTTTCCTGTTGTAGTCTAGTGCAACTCGTCAGTGCTGAGACACAGTGCAGGGTATGGATGTTATTGTCAGGTAGTGCTGTCATTGTTTTTTAAACTGGTCTGCAACTGGACAATGTTGTGGAGCAGTCCTGGGCTTGAGCATCTTCTCAGTGTAATCTTCTTGTTTTGCAGGCTCAGAATAATCCCACTCTTCTCTCTAGTGTGTTTATGCAGTAACTGGAGAATGACAGACTTGTGATTGCATCATCTCCTCTGTCTGCGTATGTTTTAGAGACTAGATCATGAAAAAAACCAAATGTAGCAAATTAATATTTGGATCCCACTAGGTAACTGTGATGCACCTTTCTCACTGTCTGGGTAAATCTCTGTGGACCTAGAAAGAGATCTGGTCCATGCAGGGGTAACTTCCCACATCAGCAAACTGTAACCGTGAGGAAGAGGAGGAAAGGGCACCTCATGCTCTTCTTAAGAAGGTACATTCTGAAGGAGAACTTGTTTGTTTTTTTCCCTTTCAAGTGAGATCTCAAGTAAAAATTTTCAGTTTACCTGCAACTCACTTTTATAACTACCCTTACCCTCAGTCTGGGTGTTTGAGTCCAGAGCTCCAAAACTGTCTATTGTGTGTAGCAAGAGTTTTATGATAAAGTAACTCTGACATCATGATGTGAGTCATATCGGAGCGTGATCCTGAAATAGTCGGTACACGCTCATAGCTCAAGAAAATTTCTGTGAGAGTGTTTTCTGCTTCTGTTCGTTCTTGATTCCAAAGCTTTTGGGGGTGACGAGACTTACAAACGTTGCAAAGGCTTGAATTGAAAAGGCTTTTTAAATTTTAACATTGCCTCTGCTTTTTTCTTTTTTTGTGACTTTTTATGTTGGTAACAACAGCTAACGCTGTTTGTATTATATTGCCACCTATATGGAAGGTTGTGCAACACTTTCCATTATAAGACTGTTTCAGTTGCTTATTATGTTGCCAACATTCAGCTGTTTGGGCTGAAATTTTCCATGCTGGGTGTCTCCTTCAGGCTGAATTTCTTGGGAAAGTTTCAATAAAAATACTTGAACCATTCCAGGGAATGAGAGGAGGGGGAAATACTATATTTTGCTCATGTTTATTAAAGTTGCTGCAAGCACTTGATTCAGAAATCATTGCACCTACGTGTTTTGGAGCAGGGAGTTGAATTATTAGCAAGGTGAAAGGGCGAGGAAAGAAAAAATGGGGATAGAAGAGATTTCTTTCTAAGGAACAGGCTCCTCCCTGACGTTATGAACCATCTGCAAGGAAGCCCACAAACCCCATGCTTGTCAAAACAGGGTCAATGAATGGCTGGGAACTAGATGATTCTCCTTATTCCACTGCACCTATGTGGTTTTGGGGAGAGAGGCTTATGAGGTGTAAACACAATCCTATGCAACAGGGAATAGGACTAAAATCTGCACAGGGGTGGAATTAGAGGGGCAAGGGTATGGACTTAAGAGTTGAAAATAGCAGAGGTAGATTTGCTCAGCAAGGAGATGGATCTGAAGATGGTGAAAGAGATTATTGAGCAAGGAGATGGGATTTAACCTAAGTGGTTTTACAGCAGCCTTTGTTAGTTACAGTTCATTTTCTGTTTCTCACACATCTTGTGCATTTAAATAAGTCAGGGAAAATGGTATGCAGTCGTGTAATTTAGAGACCAGTATTCAACCTTAATTCCAGCATGTTTCATTTCTGAGCACTTGATGTTGCAACTATAATGTACTTTCAACGTGAAAATTAAAGTCTTAGTTAGAAATGTCATTCTATACCCATCATTAAAACGCTTATATTGTAAGCTTTGAAGAACACCACCATAGTTAGGCACAAATATAATACTGCATTTCAATTAAAATACTGAAAAACGTTTTATTTTAATCCATTCCATTTAGAAAAGTTTCCTTTTTAAAACCGTAGCACTGCCAGTGCTTCAGCAAACGTGTATGGGGCTGTTTGGATCTGAAAAGGGTAACTGCACACTTGAGATCTCAGGAGCTGAACTTCACAACAGACTCTGCCTTTCTTTTCTCTCAGGTTCACAGTGTAGACAACAAATGATAGATTGGAATCTACCCAACACACTCAGCCCAAGTGGGAGCAAGTTAACGGGACAGGGGGAAGTTTCAGCTATAACTTCAAATTTTCCTGATTTTTATGGACTTCAACCAGACTGGTTATACCTCAGTATTATTTTAACATTGTTATTTGTGGCTGGGTTTGTTAAATAGCAGTGCTTATGCTGCTGCTTTCAGTATCTCACACGTGAGGTTATCTTCCAAGTTTTCAAGGATTTATAATGTTGCCGTAACATTTTCTTAAGGAATAAGGCTCACCATCCAGAAGCAAGCTTACATCATAGTACAAATTCCAAAAATAGTGAATTAGATGTTTCCTAGTGAGAGGTAAGCAAATGTGTGCTGAATACCCATTTTACTACGATCCTTTTTACTTCGTTTTTTTCTTTAATGAAATTTAGATTTCTGTTTGGGGACTGTTCTGTTAGTAATATCTGCACCCTTGTTTAGAGAAGAGAATTTAAAGCTGAACTGTTACTATGGATATCTGCTTTTTAAATATTGACTTCATAAAAATGCCATATCTGGTTTTGACATGATGTATTGTTTCTGTTCAAGGAAGATAAGCTGTCATGCCATATACCTTTTTATTAATGTCTGGGGATTGTATGTTGATATTATGTATCATGGCAAAGATCCACTTATTAATGCGTTCATGGTATGGATGGACAGGAGACATTTATTGCTCTAACGGTACTTAAAATTTTACACCACAGTGTTTTGAGGCTATGTGAAAGTACACAAATCTCTTTTGAAAAAGAGTTTGGTTTTTTTTATATTTAGGTCAAATTTTTCTTTCCTATTTCACACAGATGCTTAAACCCCCATTTTTTTTCTTTCTCCCTTCCCCTTCCCCTTCTCTTTGCATCCCTTACAGTTCACAAGAGCTGGTTTTTTTCAGGGTTCTCTCCATAAGCGCAGTCAGGTCTGGATCTCACAGCCAGTAGAACCTGCCCAGCTCCCACCTAAACAGCCCATGTGTTGTGAGCAGTCACAAAACGTTGGGTTTCTATGGACCCTAAACAAATGTAGGGATGCACATTAAGTCAACCTGTTGGTTGAGGCCCAAAGGAGAAAGGGGGCTATCCTACAGCACCATATTGCAGATGCTGGGGCAGATACACTGCGTTGTTGTGAGGCCCAGCATGACCAATGTGGTCCTGTTCAGTGCAATTGTTGTGGTACTGCGGTCTGCAGAGTCGGGTTGTCCAGCCAGCCTGTGGCCTGATCCTTCATACAGGATCAGGATGTAGACTGGATACAGAGGGTATGGACTGTGAACCAGATGACTGGTGTGGCAGTATTCCTGCTGCCTCCTCAGGGTCTGCTACTCTTCCTCGGGAGCTATAGGTGGATCTCCCAGTCCTCTGTTGGATTCTGGATGTAGGACAGGGGTTGCTTCCATGTCTTCTCATACAATACAGAACATCAAGGCAGATTGGTCAGCTCTGTCATTTGATGGGTCCATTGCAGAGCTGGCTGAAACCAGCTGTGGCTGGCATGAGGCAGACCCTGGCCTCTTCTCGCCCTGCAGCCCCCTCTGCTACCCAGATCTTGTCACCTACACCCAATACAACAACTCAGCATTTTCATTATTTCTTCCACAGACTTGTTCTCTGTGGCCTCTTCTATCCCTGGGTCTGCCTCATTCTCTTTCCTTGGCTCCTCGGAAGAGAGTGTGACTATTGAAAGAAAGCCAGATCAGCCTCAGTTCATTCAGTACAAGTAATGACTGGTAAATTTTGTCATTCTGTTTCCTTACTGGATTGCAAATGTGAGTTTCTGGGTGACAGCTGGCTCCAAGGTGAGGTCAGTGTACCAGCTGCATCATGTTCTCACCTCTCTGAATGTGCCCTTCATGGTTTGCCAAGGCTGCAAGAGCTCATTATGTAAAGCTTGTGTCTTGGCTAAAACCTGTTTTACTCTGGTCAGACAAATGTCTGGGTGTAACTGAACTTCTTGTTCTGTATCATGTGCTAGGGCATATTGTTTTATTCACTGACAGGTGTCATTTTTGCTGTAGCATGAAGGACAGAGGACTGTATGGACAAGGGGATTTACTTTAGCCTGTCTTCTTAGGAATCCTTCAAGATGGCTCCTTGTGCACTGGAGGAGAAAGACAAAGGATTGAAATATTGCTTGAATGCTGAGTGCGTGAAGTCTGAGTTGCAGAGATCCTGTTGTGGGGGAACCCCAGTCCTTTCAAGTGAGGGTTAATACAGGTGCCAGAGTGATGCTTTGACTGCCAGCATAATGCAATATCAGCTGCTCTGGTGTAAGTCTGTGTAGGCACTTGGAATAAAAGTGATCTTTTTCACTTCAGTTGTTCTTTTTCGGAAGGAATCAGAATGAAAGTGAAAAAAAGCTATTTTCATTCCAGGTGAGAGATCCCATGCAAACAGTTGCACTGCTGGAATTACTGCACTAGCAGTGCACAACTTGTGTCATGCTGGTGGAATTCCCTCTCGGTATCCCCCAGAGATGAACCTCTGGTTCCATTAGCCCTTCAGCAGCACGTACCAAAGCTCTACAGAGGGACCTCATTAGGTTTTCAAGAGTTGGGAGCTCCAGTTCGATAATTGAACATCTTTTACGTCAGGCAACATTGTCAAAAACCTTTAGAAAAAGAATATGATTATCCTAAGTTGAAAATGATGTATCTATGCAATCTAATTCATACTATCCCTTTAACCTTTGGATTCAATACATTTGCCCTAACATTTTTCTCTGTTACAGCTACTCAGCTACTTTTTCACAGAAGGATTGAGTGTAGTTATTGTAAGGAATGAGTATAATTATTATAATACTGTGTGCAATGCTCATCTCTGGTTGGAGTTCAATAAAAGCTTGTGTGTTTGCACATGATGCAAATGTCTAATGTAAGTTCTGTCAAAATCAGAAGCAAATGGCCCAGATGTTGAACACTGGAATAAAGCTGTTGGTGGAGAAGTTTATATTCTTGAAATCTGTGTGTTGCAGAGGAACTTGTCGTGGCTGGGTTTGAAGCTCCATTTGATCACTGAGGGTGAAAAATACTTACTTTAGTTTTACTTAAAGCTTAATTGTGGAGAGTGTTTCATGCCTCTCATCCTCGTGATTGTCCTTGTTCTAGATTTATGACTGATGCAGCTCGACGTGAGCAGGAGTCTTTGAAGAAAAAGATTCAGCCAAAACTCTCTTTGACTTTGTCAAGCACAGTGTCCCGTGGGAATGTATCTACTCCACCTCGCCACAGCAGTGGAAGCCTTACTCCTCCAGTCACCCCTCCCATCACTCCCTCCTCTTCATTTCGCAGTAGTACTCCTACAGGTAAGCACCTACTGTTTGGTTTATCCCAAATAAACTAGTAATTTTGCTAAATGGCATTTGGAAAACAATAAAAATACTAAGACATTGGGAAAAAGAACCCCTAAAAATAAAACAAAAGAGCTTTGGGCTCTTTTATTTGCATTTGTTTTTCAATCTCTAAAATGTGTTTGGGCATTTATTTCCAAACTTTGCTAAAGCAGAGAAGGACATGAGCTTTAAAAATCACAGCTGAAAATACCACATGAAGAAACTAACCTTAGCAGAAATACTGAATGTGCAGAAGACCCCTGATGTATCAGTAGGAGAGTTATGCACATGATGTATTGTCAGTTTAAGATACCAAAAAAAAGTGGTTGAGATCTTCCCATCTTCCCCCCCTGCCCATCCCTTTCCTCTCTTTTGTTTTTTTTGAGGGGAATTGAGTTCATAGATAAATGAGTTGACAAGGCAGAATCTTCAGTCACATGTAGATGTGACTTTCATTAGGAAACTGTTCAAAAAAAGTAATGTGTGAAGTCATATGTGTTTTCTTCAAAAACAAGCATTCTTGTGGTTTTCCCAAGTATAAAATTCCTGGGAATGTTTTTTGTACTGATTAGAGAAACTGAAAATTGCTTGCTCTGGCCTAAGTCAGTTTAGTTTACATTGGGTAGAGATCTTGTCAGACAATTCTGATAAACTTCAGATTAAATACCAGTATTTCCTTCTAAAAAGCTAAATGTATATAATACATCTGTTCTGTAATAAATAGGCTCAACATATTCATTTTAATAGGAAATCACATGAGCATCCCTGCTTTGATAAACTGCTATGCCATGTGTTTTATATAAGCTATTTAATATTTTAGTATTAATGATTAAATAAAAAAGTTGTAGCGGTCCTTGCGACACTCTGTCTGGAAGTTCTGAAACAAATTGGTTGTTCAGTGTGTTCCTGGATATAAAAAAGGGAAGCATGTTGAGAACAGCTAAATGATAAAGTCCTAAGGTAATACAGAAAATTTTAGAAGTAAGATTTTCTTCATTATCTCCTATTTGAAACAACCTGATTCATTTCCTTGACATCCTACAGATGTAAAGGAATTTCTGCTTTCTTTTGGTTCACTGTTTGTAGAGCTCCTCCTGGGAAGGCTTAGGTCAGGTGGTATAACTTTGCACATCTGTCAGGAACATTGGGTAGCAATGTACTCTTTGAAACATGCTCCATCAAATACTAAAGAAAAAAGGCAGTATCTGTCTACTGAAATACTTTTATTTTTATTATTTATATATTTTTCAAACTTTTTTAAGTTACTCGGAGTGTTGTTTTACCTGTAGCTAGGAGAATCGGCTTGTTTTGGCTGAGTTTCTGGGATTCCTGCCTGCCAGGTTATAAATAATACCAGTTTCTACTTTCTGCACCCTCTGTTCCAAGTTCCCATTAGAGCCTTGTTCCAAGGTTAGGGTTTGTAATAGCCTGGTAGCAAAACTAAATAGTCTTTCTTGAAGATTTTTTTTTTTTTTAATAGCTATCAACTGAGTTGCATTTCATCACCCTCACCCCAGAATTTCCATTTTTGTCATCTTAAAAATTCTTCTGGACCTAAAATAAGAGTTGAGATTTTTCTGCTAACTACAGAATTTTTTGCAGTGTTTGCTTGGCGTAGGATTTTGTTCTCCATGATGGTTATAACTTACATAGATGAGGTGATCCGAGTCCTGCTGTGGCTGAGTTTCTGTCAGTGCAGTGCCTGCAGAGGGAGCCCAGGAAGGCCAGCAAACTCATTTTAGACGGGCACCTCACGTGTTTGTTACTGGCTGATGTGAATCTTTTTCCCTCAAGTGTAAGTATATATGGCAGTTGACTAGCAAGGTGATAAAACCAAGGGTAGTTAGGCATGATCTGTTTCAGGGAAACAATTTAGAGCATGTAAATGGTCCTGCATTTCAGCCTCTCAGTGCCTACACAACTTTCAAGCCCTACAGGCATACCCTCCACTGCATCCAGTGAGAATGAAGAATATTGCAGTATTCCTTCTGTGCGATCCTGTTTGATTTGTACTCCGAGCAAACTCTTGTTAACTCGTCTCTGAATACAGGTAAACAGGTATGTTGTAGTAAATTCAGAAAATTAAAGAGGCTGTTTTTCCCTTAGGTTGCCTGAAAGGACATCATCTGGGTTGATGTCAAGTATTTGTTATAATCATAGAATCCGAATACAATCGTTGTCCTCGTCCTCCTTTACTTTGTTAAAAATAAAATGGGATTGCTTTGACCCCATTTATTAATGAAACATTCAGAATAGCAGATACTATTTTATTATCTCCCATTTTAGTTGTTTGATACTTTATTAGGGTGACAAACTTCAGCAGTGCATCTGGCCTTATTGTGACTGCACATGGTGTGACTCCAAGGGGGTGACACTTGAGATGCCAAAGACAAAGTGTGCCTCACAGACTGACGAATACAAATGTGTGTGTCCCTCAGCAGAGAGTGTCTGGCCTATATGGCTGTTTGCCATTCTTGTTCAAGGCAGACAGCAGGAACCTCACTAATCTTTTGGGTCCCATTTACCACGCAGTGGCCTCCCTTTAGGTGTGCTGCTTGCCTTGACTCTGCTAGGTGTGGAGGTGTGGTGGTCTTAACCTTGGATGAAGACAGCAGCTGCCTGAATCCCAGCCACCTTTGCGCTCGTCCTTACAGCCAAGTCCCACCATTTGCCGATGCTGTTAAACTACTGTTGTCATTTTTCAGCAAAGCATAATTTCATACAATGATCTCTCATCCAGTATTGACCAGCTATGAACCCAGTTAGCTTGTGAAATTTGATAAGAAACAGTTCAAGGTGGTTTGGCTGCAGAGAGTGTTTGTTAAGTTTTGCAGTAAAAATTCGTGCCAAAAGACTACGGGCCAAATTCACAGACAGAGCTGAGCAGCTTCCAAGCTGACACACTTCCATGCTGCAAATGCTGCATGCGTATGTATAGCACCTTCTTCTGCATAAATGAGATTATTCATGTAGAAGCAGAAATATTCAGCAAAGAAGTGTGCTCTTTAAGGCTCTTCTCAAGTAATGAGGTAGACATGTATTTATCTGCAGACTCTGTATGCGTTAGGCCCCTGAAATGGCCCGTTTGTGGTTTTGGTGGGAAGTAGAAATGCAGCAGTTAATTTTCTATACCTCCCCTCTGTTCCCTCAGGGGTGACTGGCATTTACTCTCTGCTTACATTTGGCTTTTTGTTCCCTCTCCTATAACAAGTTTTCTCTTCTTCTTAAGACCTGCATCCTCTAATGATCACAGAAAGTTCACTTTTAAGATGTGCTCCAGTTTTTGTTTTAACAATATTGTCTCCGTGGAGACTTTGTTTAGTAGGCTTAAATGCTCTTGGAATTTGCAGGCAGGATTTAGTATAAGAAATGGCTTCCATCAGCAACACAGACTCCTTCGGGTGATAGGGAACTATAGCTAAGTAGCACCAGCACAGAGCTTATTTTGGAAAGACATTAACAGTCTGCAAACATTGAAATATCTCTTTATTTAAGGAGCGCTCAATTAAGTCACAAAAACTTATGTTGCCTTTATTTTTAAATGTCAATTTTAAACCCACAAAACTAATGAAGTCTAGTTATGGATAAAAATGGGGCTGACATTGCATCTCTAACATACGCTGTTAATTTTTTTAATGTTTTCATACATCTGTGTGGCTCACAGATGAAATTTCCACCCCTAACTTCCTGGCTTTTGAGTGGAAGTCAGAGCGTTGACATTCCTTTGAAAACTATGCTATCTCTTCATATTGAAAAGCTTTAAAAAAGATTCACTGATAGTAACTTATTGGTAATTCATTATTAAAATAACCTGGTCCTAATTTTAGTTACGAAAGTAATTCATAGTAATGAGTCTCAGACTTAAAAAAAAAAAAAAAGTCACTTTTGCATTGAAGGAGTGCCAAAAATCATCTGAAACCACTGTTTTGTGTTTGTTTGTTTTTTCTTCCATATTTATGACAACTTTTCTTACTTTTTTTAAACGATTCCAGGCCTGGGACTGTAAATTTCAGCCTGGAGTGAATTTTTGGCCATCTTATAAACCCTAAAGCAAGAGTTTAATACTACCAACTGGCTTTTTTAATGGCTCAACGCTAAGTCTTGCCCTCCCCCCTGAAAAAAGCTAGAATATTTGAAAACCTCATAATTAGCATTATATTTTGCTCTGAAGAATCTGGCTCTCAGACCTCCTTTCCTGTTTATTTTTATTTTAATAGATTACAAGGTATAAGGTTTATGCTGTTTTAATAGGTTTATAGACCTACTTACTGCCTGATGGCGTTGGGCAGCGGATGGCAGCCAGCGCTGGCAGCGAGCGCTGAGGATGCTATGGTTGGCTGGAGTAGCTGCGGCGTCTGTCAGTCCTCCCACTGCTAAAGGACATGAAAGAGGGAAGTTTTCATGGGTGGTCACAGCTGACCCCATGAGAGAATTGGCAAGCCCCGTTTTGATTTGCAGCTGTCATTTAAGTAGGTGACTAACTATTAGTTTATCTTATTAATTAGGATAAATGCCTTTCTGGGGAGTCATATTTGTGCAGTCATTTTTGATTGACTGCATTTGAAAGATTTTACCTTTCCGTAATATGGCAGACTTCCTTGAAATTTCTTCTACTAGCCCAATCTCAGTATTTACAAAAGTAAGCCCATTTTCTACCCACAGAAAATACCTAACTTTTCAATCTATTTTCTTTTTTTCTTTCTAGTAAAACATGAAAGTAATAATTAATTTTAATTTGGAGTAAAAAGCACTTTGTGGGATTTTCCTTAACTTTAAGGAATCTACGATCTGAAAAGTGTTATTGTAAACAAGTACACCTAAAAATTCAGTACAGCTATATATTAAGACTTCTTAAAAAACTATGACTGAGGCTTTCAAATTAGTACTATTGATGTAGAAACCATTACATTTACCTTGTGAGGATACTACTTGAATGATAATTTAGTAGATCTATAGTAACTGGGTAGGGTTTTAGATACATAGAGCATATTCTTAAACTGAAACCAAGATGACTTTGTAGCTGTCAGTAACCCTAAAGACACGCTGTTTCAGCCAGTTAGAATATATCATGTGAAATGGGGCAATTTTTTTCTAATAAATCACAACAGTGACGAAGCATGACTTTATATAATATGTGATTTAAAGACAGAAAGTGAAATTCAATATATTTTCAATTTAAAAAAATCAGTATTCACCTAGCATGTATTTTCAGAGCTTGCTGTAATTAGAAGTATTTTTGATACCTAGTGTGAATGCATTCTTAAATATCTATGATGACTTTAAATATGTTTGGTTTTGTTGTAGGTTTAGTTAACAGACTAAATTAAAGAGAATTGTGTGATTTACATAATTAGGGAGTAGCTTCTTATACACTTTAAATAGTGTATAAAATTGTATGAAGTTAATAGATTCTTATAAGACTATTAGTCTTTTTTCTTATTCAGCTGGATTTTGCTCAGGATTCAAATGCAACTACTGGCAAAACAGTGACCAAAAAATTACAGCTTCCTTCTTGTGTTAACGAGAGTTCTTGCTACTGATGAAATAATTTAGAGCTTCATTGTTCCCGCTCTGGGTGACTAATTTACAGGGGAGGAAGGTCTGCGTATTAGAACTAAAGATCTCCTTTCTGCTCCTGCCAAAGGCAGTTGGGATTCAGAACTGGATCTGTAGGGCTGCACCTTGCTTCTGGGCCATTAAGGACTTGTCTGTTGTGGGAGCTTCGGTTTTGGGAAGCAAAGCACTCTGGCAGTTTATGAGTTTTCCCAATAAAACTTGTTATCTCAAGTAATGTTATCTCAAGGACATGAGATATTGTTTCTATAATTCTGCTGTATAACATTTGCCTTCATGGATAAAAGGAATCCCAAGGGCCTTCTCTTGAATCTCTTCCCTTTTCCAAGAATGCAGAAATTGAAAGAAAACCACCCATTGTTTGCTGGTAATAGCAATCAAAAACAGAATAGTAACCAGCCATTGGAACTGGGCACTGAAATAGAGTAACAGGCGTGCCAGAAACTAATATGGTTTAGATTCTAAATGTGTGTTTCATTTTTGTTACTTCAAGTTGTTTAAAAAATGCGTTGTCTTGTTGTAATGCAAAAGCTCATTCCTCTTCATAGGTATCAAAGCAGCTTACATTTCAGTACAGTTTCCATATGTTATGCTTTCAACAATGAAGTAATCTTATGGCACAGACAGCTGTTACGCAGAGTGCTGCAACAGCACGTTAAACAGAATCCAGCAAGAGAAGGAGATCTGCTCAGTTAAGCTACTTCGTAAGATTAAAGTGGACAGTGGAAATGTAAAGTAACCAGGGGTCCTCCCCCCACGTGAAACTGAGGACTGAGAGGAGGAGGAGGAGTTAGGCGCTTAAATTTTTTTTCATTTATGGAGGTGCTATTAATATGTAGCCAAATTAATCTGAATTTGTAGCAGAACTGCTATTTATATCAGAATCTCTTTGGCTTCTGTCAGCAGGTGGCATTTCTGAACTCCATGTTAAGTTGAATCAGAGTAGACTGTGAACCATTAAATCCACTATTCATTTGATAATCTGCAACAGCTTTTTCTTTGGGCAACACAGATTGGCTCAATGCTGCTACAACTAGAAAGAGCGTGCTCTTTTGTGGTGGGCTTTGTTTTTTAAGGATAGTGCACTGCAAAGTCTTCATCAATTAAGATTTTAAAGGTGCTTGATATTTGACTTGGGACTCAGGACAAGTCAGTGGAAACAAGTACACGTTGATAGCTCCTCGAAAATCATGCTAGAAATCCAGTTCATGTGCACTTAAGCACATGATTAATGTTAAGGACCTAATACTGAGGAGGTGAAAGCCTCATTTTGAGCACTTAACAAAGGTTTTTGTCAAACTGGAATTAAGTATTCTGCATTTGTAGAGTTGCAAGCTCAAATATTTATGTCTGCCCAAATGCCAAACTTTAGCCACTCACTTCAAAAACTCTTCACCTGCGTTAGCATATTTTAAATGCTCAAATTTAATTATTACACCCTATGTTAATGCAGTGTAGTATCATGCAGATGAAATTGAAAAAATAATGAAAAGTAGAAATATGAGATAAATCCCAGGGCGCTTTTATTAAATCGTTGCTGAGAAGTGAGCTGAAAGTGCTACGTTTTTGTGTGTTTGACTTATAGGGTGTCTAGCATAGCACAGCACGAATCAACCAACTTCTACTGCAGCTTGAAAAAACACACTTTCAGATGTCTGAGGAACCATCTCATTAGTTGTTCAGATTGACAGAAGTTTCTACTTGCTTAATTGCCTGTTCAGAGACTGAAGAACTTGTATGCTATGTTTTTATTAAAAATTAGATATATAGACCCACTCTTGTATAAACGGTATGGGCAAATAACTAAGCCATACCTCACAAAATGAAGACCAAATTCTGTTCTCCAGCATAATGAAAGTTTGTCTGAATGCATTCGATATTTCAGGCCTACAAGGTACGATAAAATCTGTGATAAAATATCTTGAGGCAACTGTATTGTGGTCTGTAGAAAAACCTCCCTCTGAGGGACTTCACTGGTGCCAGGATTTCACATTTCTGTGCAGATGACGAAAGAGAACTTTCTTTATAATTATTGGAGCCAAAATGGTTCCATCTAATTGCAGGTTTAGGGGCCTATATTAATCCTGCACGCTAATTAATATATACATATGTTTGCGCAGCGTTTAGCGCTCTGAGGCACCTATTCTAACAGAGCCTTATGGGTGTTCTTGTAAAAAATAAATACATAAATAATAAATTAAAAAATAATGCATGGCATTGTGCAAAACAGTTGATCAACGTATGAGTTAACTATAATATATGTGTGTGCTCAGACATGGTATGAGATTTTAACATGAGCTTTTGGTTGAGGTCGTGACTGAGCATGAATAATAAGTAAAATCTGTGGTAGTTTCTAGTTTCTGCCTTAAGGAATAAAGCTATAGTAGGAGGTTTCCAATAACAATGAAAAATAATAAGTAAAAATGCAATTATTTCCTATAGGGCTTTTCTTAGCACAGGTGGGATTTGTTCCCAGCAAACAGCTAAAAGAGTTTTTTAGAGTTAGATGCCACATTCCCCTTCTAGGGAGTCAGGCTTTAACCTTGTACATATACGGCTCTTTCTTGCAGTAGTGCAGAGTAAAAAATACTTGTCCCTGTGCTTGGCTAAGTGCTTCAGAAATGGATCTTGGTTTTTTTTCTAGCAGTTATCTGCTGTCAGGTGGCCATCCAAGTTCCTTAGAGAGGGAAGGGTATATATTATATTGGTTATTCACTGATAAAACCAGACCAAAGCAAACCAAAAGAACTATGTTCCCAGAACATATGGAAACTTAAGCCTGGAGGATCTTTGGAGCAAAGATGATCTCATATTGCATGCACAGCAACAGTGCTGGTGTCATATTTCGGGTGTGACTGCCTAGCAGATAATAATTACTAACTTATAGCCCCAAATCAAACAGCTTGAAATTATCCAGACCATTATCTAAGTCAAACCTGCACAAAGTGGTGGCTCAGTGATTTCCAAGCACACCCAGATTGTATGGAAGCGGCCGTATCTCGGTGTCCCGAAGCAGCTGGGGGTCTCCTTTTCTGCGGGACCACTGTCAGGCTGCTCTAACTCTTGTTGCTCCTGTTTTCTTGATCAGTTTTCGTGGAATTCTGATAAAGCAGTGGCCATAAGCAAAAGTAACTTCCAGTGATGGGTTAGTTTCTCATGTTTACTGTTTGAGATAAACAACTAATATCCTGTAGGAGCACAAAGGAGGCTGTAGCACCAAGGTGTTGCTGAGGGTCAAGAGTCAGGAGGGGAAGTGGAATAGGTGTGCAGAAAGGAAAGTGCAGAGAGATTTTGCCTAAGAAGTCTAAACAGGACAAGTGTTTGCAGACCAAACTTTTCTATTGAAGTTATTTCATTTTTATCTTTGATCTACCAAAGAGTATCTTGATTTTTCTCCTTTTTATCATTCCGCTACGTGCCATTATTGAAATCTAGCTGTGGGACTACCTGGGTACCTGCTCTGCAGTTTGTCCAGACCCTAAAAGAAGGATGAGAGTTGGCACAGGCTTGATGGCTGTTTCTCTTACAAGGGAGGTCATGGTGTCGGGTTTTTTTGTCTCCTAGGCAAAACTGGAGTCTTTAAGGACTCTGCAAACCCCAGCTCCTATTTTCCTTACAGGAGTTACGTGGTTTGTTTTACAGTGGGTTTGGGAGTCCCCAAAGGCCACCTCTTTCAGTGCCGATAAGAGAGGAGTGTCGGTTACGTGTTTGCAAGGAGCACAGGGCCCCAGGCAGAAGGAGCAAAATGATGGGGACTCTCCTGTACTTTTCTATAGTTTTCACAAGGACATAATAACCTCCCCTGCTTAGTCCATTTTTTCAACTCTGTCCTAAACTAACTTATAACCTAAGTATGCAAAGGCCTATACTACAATCACAAAATGAAATTATTTTAAAGTGGTGCTTGTAACAATTGAAATTACTTTTAAAGTTAAAAGGCTGTTTGTAAATGTATATAGAGGAAAGTAAGATCAAGGTAAAAATAGCTGAGACAATAGGGCGGGGCTGTGAGGGGAAAATACATGAAGGCTATTTTTTTTAATCACAATTCTTCGCACAGCTTTCCTTTGCATTTTCTGTTTTTCTTCCTTTTCCTGCTTTATGCATTTCCCTTACAATTCTGTTTAATTTCTCATTTGCTCTTTAACTTGGCAGTAAAAATGTGTTGAGCCCAGTTTGCTATAAAAATACGTTCTGGGAAGATTGACACAGTTATCAGATTTTGTGCTTTCCAGTAGAACTCTGGATCTTGCCAGAGGAGAAGACTCATCAAAAATTTAACATTGCATCTTATTTATCTCATCTCTCTCACTGCAGGTAGCTTTACATGTAACCTCCTGCTTGTTGTATTTGGTCTTCCCGGCCCCTTCAGAGCATTCTTGTTTGATACAGACATAAATTGCACCAGCAATTGTAAAGCTACTGTGCTGTAGAATTGCATTTTAGTTGCACATACCTGTAATTAATTGTATGGGAATTTTCACAGTGCTCTCCCCAAGGAACAATTTCCTTGAAAAGTAACCGAGTTGTCTAGACTATAGCAACTCATAAAATCATCACTAGTTTTGGGTTTTGAGCTACAAAGCAGCGATAGAAACATGGCTTGTAGATTTGAAGTACTTCCAAGCACAGGAACTGTTTTATAATCCCCATCGTAGTAGTCTAACCCAGCAAAGCGTTTTTAACAGGGTCAAGAACAGAAAATGTACAATAAGCTTAAAGTAAAATTATCTCTGTGTTAATTTGTGGTAAGGTTTTTTTGATGTAGAAGTGCACTCGCTGTACATGGACGTTTCTCCCTCCAAAGATGTAAGAAATATACATTCTGTAGAAAAGCACATTGGGCCTGCCTTTCACAGCTTGTGGCGTGACTGGTTTAATGTAGGAATAGCTTGACACTCCAAAAGGAACTTCAGTGGTCCTGGGTAACAATGACAGCATTCATGTTTGTGTGTTTATACTGCAAGGGCCAATTGGTGGAAAGATTTCTTTTTTTTTTTTTTTTTTACCATTTAGCTTTATAAGTAATCTGCTAATTACCTTGAAAATGGCTAACTGAAAGCACACATGTGTTTCAGAAAGTTGGAAACTGTAGTTCGGCACAGGGAATTTTTAGCTGCTTATTTAAATCATGTCTAGGTATATGCACATATATATTCATATATATATTAAAAAACATTACACTGCAAGATTGAATGGGATTTATTTGTACTATTGTAGTGCCTTGAGAACCAAAAAAAAAATCACTCAAATCACTCTATCTATATTCGTATGTCTGCAGTTACGTTTTTCAAGGAGTTTTTACAGTGCCTAGCAGGAAAAAAAGAGTATGCTTACTTAGGCCAGCATTTCAGTGTGCCAAAAATGGTGAAACTTAAGCAAATGTTTGAGTTTTCCTTGCACTGTAGCCAAAGCAAATCAGAAGTAGAAAAAAGCAAGGACTAATTCACCATTTCAGATTTGATGAGTTAAAACACAGAGAGGTTTATTTCACTGGGGAAATGGTGTATTATGAGTCGATGTTAGCCCGGTACATGATCATCAAAATGATGTAAAATTCTAGGAAAAACAGGGTGGTTTGTAGATCTCATATATTACTAAGGGAGCTAAAGGCTCTGAAACCATTGCTGACCCCAAAACTACATATTCTCTTGTCTTTTTAGTGGTTGTGGCCTGACAGGTGAAAGACACCGCCCTAATTCTTGCTGAAGATGAAGCCTGGTGCTTTGTCCATGTTAGCACAGCCTCCTCCTTGTAAGGTTTTTCCATATATAGTCAGACAGCATCATTCACAGCAGTTTCTCAGAACTTCTGCCTCTAATGCCAAAGGATAGAAGAAGCCAAGGAGCAATGGAAAATAACAACTTGAAAAGTGCTTTCATGTCAACTTTAGTCCAGTGATATTTCATCTGAAACAACTCACACCTGCTAACATGTGTTTTGTACACCTGATTGAAACAGTGATAGCCTCAAAGAAAGGTTTGTGACAGCATACCAGGCACAGTGCAGATTTAATTTTGTCAGAATTCTTTGTTTTTAAAAGAGAGAGAGGAGGCACAGCTCCCCACTGAATGTGTTCTTGTATTTGGATGTTAAAAATGCTTTTCTTTCTTCAAAGCACAAGGTAAGATTAATTGAAAAACTTATCAGCTCTTTCCTTTAGATTTTATGCATAGACAGGATGACAAAAGCTCAGTAATCAATAGGCATTTTAGTGCTTACTGGTAATTCAGAGTATTGTCATTAGGGCCATCTTTCAAAATATACTGATGGAGTTTCTTAACTCTAGATGGTGAGAGCATTTAAAAGCAGGTAGAAAGGAGCGTTAAGTATGTTTTCGTGCAAAATAAATCCTCCTGCCCCTCGGTGCATTGAAGTGGAGAATCTGCCGTTGCCTCCCTCGTTGCTGGTCAGGGGTTTGTAACCCTCCTGGGGCTCATAAGCATCAAATTCCCTCGGCCTGAAGCTGCTGAGAGAGCGCTGAGCTGCCCCGCACCACAGCCTGCCCCTCCATGGGCAGCCTGCCATTGCCATCCCTTTGGCATGATTCACACACAAGGAGGGTCTAAGGTCCGGCCCAGGAGCGTGCTGGAAATCCCCAGGTAGCTGAATCCTGCTGAAATCAGCACCAGCTTCTCGTGTAGTGAGCACTACCTGCACAGGGATAGCAATTCCTTGGATTGGAGCCTGGTGGTGGCTCAGAGCATCCTTGCTGGGCTTGTGGGCCTCGACGGAAGGCAAAGAGCACAGCGCTGGGGTGGGTGAGGACTCTGTGCATTAGCAGTTTTATGGCCTGCACTGTAAGTGGCTGAATGGCTTTTGTACAGCTGTAAAGCATGTTTAACCCAATGTTATAAAACACATCTCAAATGTATTTTCATAGCTTCATAAACTGTAGCTCATTTATGTAGGTACTTTTTATTGTAATCCTTTATCTTAAACATGAAACTGTTTCCTGATACCGTCTCTATTTTTTTCTTCTTCTTTATGAAAAAAGGGGAAAAGAGAAGAGAAAAACCTTTTTGTTACATGCGTCAGGAGAGCCCTTAAGTACAGTAATAGTGCTGTGAACTTGTATTTTTGTATTTCTAACCTCAGAATGCAGGCCTAGCAACTAAAAAGCCAAAATAACATTAATTATGACTGTTCTTCGCTGTGGTTTTTGGAGTATAAGTTTGGAACAGATGTTTAGGGGGAGAGAAGGGGGGAGGAAGGATGGATTGTTTCTTTTTCTCAGCCCCAACTGGTTTTAATTCTTTCTTGAACATTTTGAAAATATCTTTAAACGTTTGCCAGAGTTCAATTAACATCCCGTGACTAAAGGTGGAAAATGTCCTACTTTGTTTTTCTTCAAACATATACCTGCTCTTGCTGCTCATGCCAAAGCCAGAGAAAGAAAGGATTCCAGCTGGCATAGGTTTTATTACTGTTACATTAATTTGCAGGTTAAGCCTCAAGTTGGGAGGGGTCTGTTGGATTGATTTATTTATTTACTTTTTTTATTTTCATGATTTAAAAAAAGCGCCGTGTAAAACACTGCCGTTTAATTACAGGAAGGTTATACTCTTTTTTGGTGAGCGTTTAACAGCTTATTCTTGTTTATATGAAGTTGTAGAAATCTAGTTTTCAAATATGTTTAAAGTCGAGATTGTGTTCTTGGGTTTATCATGTTTTTCCTGTACTACGTATAAACAGAAGATTGTACATTATTGAAAGCCCTTTTTTGTGGAAAACAGGATTGGGAAAAAAAAGTTTATATAAGAATGCAAAATAACTTCCCGAGACTATTGGCGCAGTGTGACCATAAAACCTCAACAGCACATTGTGCAGTGACATTATAACAATTTGCTTTAGCACCTCTGCAGCGTTCTCAGAAAATCCTGTTCTACAAAACACATGCCGTGGTATCAGTTGACTGTTTTTTTCCAGAATCGATTCTTTACGTGCATGTTTTTGTGATTAGTTGCTGTTCTACAAGTAATTGAAAGTGGAGAATTTTTTTTTTCTTCTTTAGCTTATTACATGTATGTTTTATTTGCATACATTTATACATTAAGTTGTAACGTATCTGCTTACATAGGTGTGCAAGCTCTTTTAAGTGGATTTATAATTTCTGGATTGAGATTTTCTGTAGTTTAAAGACTGTTCTTTGCTATACCAATATCAAGATGCAGTTATATCAAGATAGAAAACGGCACTCAATTGCTCCTGAGGCCAGATAGAGTCCAGCTGCTCTACCACCCCCTATATTGGCTCTGGAGGACTATTTTTTTTAAGCCAAGTGTTACCAGTTCTGTTTCTTGTAGCCCAAAGTGGTGAGCAGATCTCACATGTAAATAGTTTCCAATTTTACTGACAGTGATTAAGAGTATGTAATACTAATGTGATACTAATAGTACTTTAAATAAAAAACTTTATTTTGTACATTTCTCCTTTTAGCTTTACCTCCATGATTTTAGGGTGATTTCCCATATAGGCTAGCTCAGCTGAAATCATTCTATACCAAAATACAGCACGTTCAGTTCTGTGTTTTACTTAGAGGATCTGAAGTTTCTGTGTGCTTTCCAAAGTGGATTCAAACCTTGTAATCCATACATCTTCGGTCACTTGAAATTCAGCGTGAGTCTACGCTGAGCATTTAAATCAAAACTACAGGTGATCTGAAATGTTGGAGTCACCCTATCTACCATTTCATTTCACACACCAAGGTTATGCATTGGTTGGGTGCATAGCTATTGGTGGGTTCATCCTGTTTGAGCTAACACCCTCCAAAATAGCTGGGGAAAGTATCTTTTCAGACTGTGACTGTCCAAGTTACAGTTGCCATTTCTGTGGCAACTGAGAGAGCATTGACGATGCCCAGAAACATCTACCTATGTCCTTGCTTGCTTAAAAATTCCGTTTTTTAATTATAGCAGACCCTACTGGCTAAAAGCTACGCTTCAAACGATGCAAACAAACAAGAAGTATTTCTTTGTCCAACTTAATTTTCTAGTGCTTTTAAGTACCTCTTGCATAAAAGTAGCGTTAAAAATCGTATTGCTCTTTGTATTTGCATCCATATTCACATCATTACATGAGGTACTGTTTTTGAATTCTCTTGGTGCTTATTTGCTAACTGAGCCTTGCTTCAGCCATAGACAATAGAAAATTAGTTCTTCTGAGCAGTAATAGTTCCTAAACAGCTCGTTATTTAGCGCTTGATACTTGATCTGAGCTAGGAGGGGACTGGAAGGAAGGGCGGTTTCTCCAGAAGGCATTATTCTGGCCAAATCCTGCTCTGACTAGAGCCACGAGGAAGAGTAGGATGCTGGCAGCAGCACGGGTGGGAGGTGGGAGCGTGTGTGAGAGCAGCCCGGCAGCGACGGCCGCAGACCACACAGCCCGCAGGACCCGCTGCGTGAGGGCTGGCAGTGGCCACCCCCCCACCCGGCTCGGCCCAAGGCCAAGTCCATAATAAGTCGTAATTGTTATTTTGATGGCTCTTTTGTGATGGCACAGAGGGATGGAGGTCTCTGCCAGCCCTGGCAAGTGCCCATTTGACAAACCATAACCATCTCAAGCAGCTCCCTCGAGTGACAGCGGAGCTGCCAAGCATGCAGTTGGCTTTGAGAAGGGATTTGCCTCTCCTCTCCCAGGAACGAGGTTCAGAGAGATTTACTGGGATAAGACAGAAAACTTTAAACTGCGTGTGCTGGCACCCGTTGGCTGAAGAGAGGCTCCAGCCCTCGCTGCGGTGAACCTGGTGCTCGCTTTATGTAGGTGCTTAATCCAAACACTGGAATTGCACTTGCAATCTAAAATACCAGTGGCTGTAGCGCTGCACAGGGCTCTGGTTAAACCAAACTGGCTTTTCTTCAGTTGTATTCCAGACGTGTTTACATCATCTTCGTGGACATGAAGGATAAAAGTATTTTTGAAAATATAAGAAATTGATCTGAATGGAATTTTCATGAAGGCTGAAAAACACACTCTGTCCTCTCAGCCCCCTTTTTCTCCTACCACCAAAACAAGCAAGCAATGAAAGGAAAAAAACCCAAGTTTAGGTTGTGTGGATGATCCAGTGTCTGAAATCTGTTGTCTGAGTTTGCTCAGCCAATGCGTTGTGCCACCCGTACCAGCTCGCAGCCCAGAGTCCTGCTGCAGCTTCTAGACTGAAGACTTGTATAGCAGTCATGGTGTATGTTATCTAACTATTGTATTTCATTGCCCCTATTATTTATTTCATGTGCTTCCTTTATAGGAAGAATATTTCGTGTTGAATGACTTGAGATGTCTTTAGCTCAGCAGTGTCAGCTGTGAGCACGTTCTCCCTGCTGGTGAGGGTGAGGGAGACTGTGTGCGCCCATGGGCACAGAGGGAAGAAGTTCGACAAATCCATAAACGTGCATTAGTGTTAGACCAAATTTCACATAATAGTAATAATTCACTTTTTTATCAAGGAAGCTGTCACAATGTATAGGAATGCATACTTTTTAACATAAGAAGTGCTCCCATAAAACTGTTTTAATGAAATACAAACTGCAAGTCCCGCACGGGACAAAGTGTGAAGCTGAATTTTCATGAGAGATCATTGGAATTACCATGAACTTTCGTTGACACTAGCAATGTTGGTTCCCACTGCAGTGAGCTATTTGCTCATAGTTATTCATTGTATACTTAAATGTATGCTTTCTGGTCACAAAAATAATTGGCAAGGATGTTTTGGGTTTGTTTTTCGTCATGGGAGGAGAAAGGAAGAACTCATAATGTTCTTGATCAGAGGTCAAGATAGATCGTATCCATTGTAATGGCACACGCAGCTTGTGCTGGTTTTAATCAGTTTTGTCTTTTTTATATTTCAAGGCACAGTACAGAAGTCTTTAGATTTAAAAAGTGCATAACTACAAATTATGTGCACCTGCTAGAACCAAGATTAATTCAAAGCTGAGGGAAAAAATCCTTTGTAAATCTCACAGTGGGATGAATTCACTCACCCAAAATGCAGAATTTCTCTGGCTACAGTGGGGTGAAGACCAAATAAACCCCAGAAACATAAAAGATAAGGCTCTAGATTTTCAGCAGTGTCGCTGGGATGTTGTCTATCCAGAACATCCAATAATTAACACTCTGCAAAATGTTACTGAGCTATTTAAATTGCTGTCTTCATCTACTGGAAAAAGTAGTAGATGGGCATTCAAGAGGTGAGATCTTTGCTGCAGGACTAAGTCATGTTCTCACCGATGGCAAAACCGGCTGGAAGATGAGGCAGAGCAGAGCAGAGCAAGTCTTAATGGTGCAACTTTGCTCTTCATCACTCTGCAAAGACTTCTTACCACCCAGGCACTAACCAGTTGTTTACTTTTGGCAAAAAACTGCGGTGATGCAGAGAGCCTTCGCATTTGTGATGGGTTGTGTTTAAATGCAGCATAAAAATTCATAGAGAAATAACTCTCCAGAATACTTTGGGACCCTGTATGTAATTTTATGTAATGCCTGGCTGTGATATGTCATACTATGCCAGCTGTGCCTGGTGGTGTCCACCTCAAGTCCATCTCCACCAACGGAGTCCACCTTCTCTTTTGAGGAGCAGTGGCATTGTTTCAGCATGGAAAATTCCAGGAAAAAAAACCACCCGAACTAGCATTCTTTCCTTGCCTTTGTTTTGGTTTGTTTCATTTTTTAGTCTGCTGGGGGGCAGCACAGATGAAGTGAGGCTTTTGGCAAGGCCAGTGGAGTGAGGAGAAGGGAAGTGGCTTTGTGGGCCGGGACGGAGGGAATATTGCATGCGAGGGCGGGGGCAACGTTAGGAAGATGTTACTGAGTCATTTGGATGATAAAGCCTTGGGTTGAGGTTAGGCTGAGGTAGAACTATGTAGGGGCTCTGAATGAAAGCCAGATGATGAAACTGGATATGGTAAAAAGCAATAAGCTGGGAAGGAGCCTCAGAAAGAGCATTGCCAGAGGACAGAGGTGGAGAAGGCAGTTTTCTTGCTATTGTAGAACTAATATTTAGTTACAGTAATAATATGGTGTATTTGTGTATCACCTTGCTGAAAGCATGTGCTTCACTATCAGCCTTTCCCCTCGAGATACTTAGATGTTTCATCTTAGAGAAATGCGTGTTGTAGAGTTTTGGGGGAGTTTGTTTTTTTTTTTTTGCTGTTCAGACTTCTGAAGCCTAACTCTGCTATTTTTCCTTTGAGTCCTGATGATCAGCCTGCCTTCCAAGCAGGACGAGGAACGGTAAAGCCATTAGCACACGTGCTGCAGGAGCAGCTCTGCTCTGCTCTGCTCAGTCCCCAGAAGGGCAGCGTGCCCCGGCAGAGCGTCCTGTTTTCCATTGCATGGCACCGCCCAGGCGCAGATGGGTGAGCCAGCTCCCGGAGCTTCCCTAACATCCACTGCAAACCCTTGGCCAAGTCACGCCGTTGTCACACCCTGGAACAGGCCATAGGTTAGATGCGAAGGTGCTTAATTTTATATTTAATTTTTTTCCTTTAACAAAGCAAACATTTACAGTTATTATTGTGAAACGCCAACCGAGTTTTAAATCAAAAAAAAAAAAAAAGCAAGCAAGCTCTGTCTTGATCAAAGCGCCGGTGCCCTGGCCATTTGCCCGATGGAGGGGGCAGTGGGGGGTGCAGTGTGGACACCTGAGGGGTACCTGAGGGCCAGGGACCCCCTCTCGGTGTGGGAACGGCTCCACAGAGCCACCGTCCTCACCCTTACACTACTTAATTAAAATACCTTGCGGAGGGACTGTTTACGATGGCAGCGCCAACCTGCCTGTTGTGCTTTTTGGTTTTCCTCTTTTTTTTTTTTTTTTTTTTTTTTCCC
>NW_015090803.1:9897250-9978687 GCF_001431845.1 Calidris pugnax
ACATAAACTGAGCTGGCAATGCCTTCCCAAGTGACCAGTTCAAACAATTCACCAAACCAGCTATTGAATTCCACAGCGAGGGCTCTGGATGCAACATCTGCTTTTGCCTAGGCTCTGTCGGTCACAGCTTTCTGATCTTCCAGCACTTGCTTGGGAACAGGCTTTGGATGAGCTGGAACTACTTCAGGCTGATTAAATGAGTTTTTTTTTTTTTTTTTTTTTTCTCCCTCCCCCTCTCCGCTGTGTTGCACGCCATCAGGGAGGCACCACATGGGTTTGCTGCTCTTAGACACTGACAACTGAGGAAATTAAATTCTGAGGCGGAATCAGTTAAAAGCCTGACTAAATCAGTGTTGTTTTTCTATGGCAACTGAAACAACATAATTATTTAAAGGATAAATTTTTATTGCTAATGAATTTTTTTCAAGACAATAAGGGGTTTTTTGCATTTTTTTTTTAATACCAGAACCCTCTTAAATACATTTTGGGATTTTTAATTTTTTTTTAAGAGAGTCCAAGCAATTGAGCTCAGTAGGAGACTGTTAGATAAAAGCAGTGATAGACTGTAATTCCAGCTTTTTATAAAGTAATATGGCTTTCAGGTGCTTTGCACCATTATTATTACTGTTTTGTGCAAGAAGAATTATGTATTTGTGTGGTTATTCAGACTTTAAAAAGCTTATCGTATTTGTCCAATCCATAGTGACAAGTCTGGTTTTAAAAACTTAAGACAATGGATCGTTTGCTTACACTGTTTCAACAACTCTTTTGACTACACCAAACAAAATCTTGCATTTTTGTTGAGGTAAACTAATTAAAGGAAAACCATAAGGATGGTCTGACCTCACAGATGCTTATGTGCACGATCTGGTTTTTTCACTCTCTCCTTCAATGTGTCTACCTGTGAGAGAAGCACGGGCAAAAGATGTTACAGAATTGGGTCTTACTGTACAAACTTACTAGAAAAAGAAAAAGGATCCCCTGGAAGTACAGGAAAACCTATGGACATGCATAACTGTAATGTTTGCTGCTTCTCCCTGCTATTCTGTGTATTTTCCCTTTATATATCATATTGCATATTAAGTTTTATAGAGCACTGATTGTTGTTTTATAAAAGCAAGCTCCTTGTTCTCACTAAAAGTAGTGATATCCTTAGTAGATGTCCTACAGTCTTTTCTTTGGGAAGACAAAATCCTATTTGGGAGGAAATCACCCCCTCTTAAAAGGGCTTACGAGGGGGGCGATTATAATGGCAGAAATTGTTGGTATCAGTGTTGAGAATTGTATATTTTTCTCATCCTAGGAGTGCATACATGTATTTACAATAGGGGTTTCTGTTACATTTGCTTAAAAAAAACCCCACTGAGCTAAAAAAGTTTGAAAGGAACAGCTTGAGGAATTTTTTCCATCAAGATACAATCAAGGGCAGGAAATCGTAGAAGCAGAGTTGCGGTTTTGCCTCCATTTTTTTATTAGTTAATTAAACTATAACAACTCTTAACTTCATTTTAGGTTAACTGTTCCTAGAGTTCAGGAATATTTTAAGAGGTCAATAATGCTTTCTTTGGCTTTCGCTCATTTGGTGTGGGATGAGGAGCCGCAGTCAGCGGGGCAGAGTTTTCCAGATGTGCCGCAGAGCCCGTGTGCGTGCGCTCATGTCCACAGTTGTTGACGGTGGGAAACCATCCATCTTTCCTCATCTGCGCACCACCCCGTACGGATGGAAACCACAGGAAAGAGACGTGGATAGCCTGACAGCTGTAAGCAAACTTACAGGATCTGATTAAAGCTCAGGAGCCCCCAGTACTTGCAGCTACCAGTCGACATGCGTTTTTACTCTGGGATGGAGAGGTGCCTAGTCTTGAGCCTGAGAGAGCTGGGGGAGGGGGGATCCGAAGGGAAAAAACTGGAGACAATAGGTGCGTATGGGTTTTGCCAGAAGCAAAAAGTCCCCAAAGACCCCATTGTACACTGCAGTGTGGGTTTTCCCTGTGAAGTGGGGACATTTCTTTTAAAGCGCCTTGAGGCATCTGTCTGCGTTGTCTTCTGGGTGGGTAGAGCTGCTCAGAGGCGTGCACTGAAAGGGCATCTGAGGGGAGCAAATGGAGCCGTGCAAGTGTCACAGAACTGTCTTTAATAACGGGAGCCAGTCCAGCACTCGGAGCCAAATCGCCTTTCAGCAGAAAGGATAAAATTGAGCAGAGCTGGAAAAGGGAAAGAAGAAAGGGGAGGGGAAACACAGCACCACCTCCTGCTGACATCCCAGAAGTTTCCCTCAGCTTTCCCTCTCTCTCCCTCTGTGCATATATTTTCCTTTTAATCAGCTGGGGCTCTTCCCTCCCCTGCTTTTTTTTTTTTTATTTTACTGTATTTTTATAGTTGGAATTCTGCTTTCCTAATTTCTCTTGTTTCACATTTAACTTCTTCAGAGAATTTCATTAATAGTTATTGCAATTAAAAATAATAAATAAACTCAGCACCAGCTGCTCGAATGGCTGTTGTAGCATATCTGGAACATAATGCGGTCTGTTCAGGGCAGCCACACAATGCAATTTATCCCCACACCTGAGGGAATGAATTTCACAACTATAATTGCTACAATATAATTCTTATTAATGTTGTGCTATAATTCCTATTAATTCCAAAGGGCTAGTAAATGCATTAGGACTTGTCAACATATTATTTTACACTGTTTATGATCTGTAGAATTACGCTCTTCAGTATTGTATTGCATAAAGAAAAGCCTTAAAATTAGCTTTAATTGCGGGGGGGGAGAAAGGGGAATCCACATTTTCTGTTCAGGCACTGGGAAAGAAGGAAGGATCCTGGTGTTTGAGGAGTAATGAAACTGCATTTTAAAATCAGTCCTTTGAACTTTCTGTGCCACGCAGTTAGCAGTTTATGAAGATATATTAATAATGCCTGTCCTGGTTATTAGAAAAAGAACCACTGGTGTCTTTATGAAGGAATAAATAACTATAAGAAAGATAGGTTTATAAAATTAAAAATAACTATCTTCCAGCAAAGACAAAAGTGGGGAAATTACAAGTCACTGTAACTGATGTAATAAATGCAGAATGTGTTATCTTGCTGTGCTCTTATTTATTCTTGTTTTATCTCACTGCCCTGCTTTTCTAGGTAGTGAATATGATGAGGAGGAAGTAGACTATGAAGAATCAGACAGTGATGAGTCCTGGACCACAGAAAGCGCTATCAGCTCTGAAGCTATCCTTAGTTCAATGTGCATGAATGGAGGGGATGAGAAACCTTTTGCCTGTCCTGTTCCTGGATGTAAAAAAAGATATAAGGTAAGCAGTCGGGCAGGTCTGCCTTATTTCCTGCCGATGTAACGAGGGGAGAAAAAGCCTCTAAAATCAATTTGTACCTTTCTCGTTTATAATAGACTTTTCACGTTTATTTTTGTGGTGTTTTAGCAGAGTGCATATTTTATGTACTGTTTTCCTCTCAGGCACAGCCAAGTTATCAGTGTTACAAAGGATGTAGCCTTTTGGGTCCCTTTCTGTCAAGAGAGATTACATAGAGCCACTCTTTCGCTTTACACATTTTAACGAGCTTTCTATTATTTAGACAAATTAACTACAGAATGCAGGAGGTACTACTAGCAAAAGAATCTCTTGGGTCCCTTTCAGAGACAGTAAATAAAAAGCTTCTGCCAGAATGAATTCTTTCTGCTTAGCTGCTAGAGATACTGCCTCTCCTTGAGTGAGATTGTGTCCAGGGTGCTTGTCCAGGGAAAGGTGATGTGCCAAAGGTGGTGGTTAATAGTTTCCAAGTCAGAGCTCACCTCAAGAAGGCAGAGCCTTGGAGAAATTTTGGAATCATTCCCTTCTGGGTCAGAGTCCCTGTGACCTGTCTGCACAGCCGTCAGTGTGTCTGGCCCCACGTGCAGGGCTCGTGTCCTTCTGCGTGACATGCTGGGAAATAATTTCCCCCTTGCTCCTCTTTTTAATTATTCTCCATCGTGAGAAATTTTTGTCTGTTTATGAGAGTGAAGCGTCTTTGACTTTGAACCTTGAGCTGGCTGGTGTAGAACGTGTCGAGATGTTGTGAGGACGGGGGGATTGCTTCATGTGAGCCAGTGCAGAGACAGATGAAATTGTATTGAGCAGCTTGGACTTCACTGTGGTATTCTATAGTCATTGATATTTGGGAACAGAAGTAGCATGTTGGCACAGTTCCTCTAAATCACAGGTTAATCCAAAAAATGAAGTTTTTGCATTGAAGGACTGGAAAATTCAACCCCTGACCTCTATCCTAGAAAAAGCGGTGATGGTTGGGTTGGTTTTATGCTGGTTTTATTTTACGGCTTCTCCTTTAAACAACTGAAAAGTAGGGACTTAAAAGCAAATAGAAATATGAAAGAAAAATATAGGAAGACCAGTAACAGTTGAGATAAAGCAGTTGTGACAAGAATGACTAAACTGGGCATGAAGCTGTGTAGAGGATGAAAACGTGTTTGAGTGATGCTGCAGCTGCTCTGGGCTGTGGCTCCTGCAGCAGCACCTCACAAGGCTCAGGGGGCAGCTCCTGCAGCAGCACCTCACAAGGCTCAGGTTCCCATCCAGAACAGTCACTACCAACAGCACACACTGCAAATGTGAGCAAGAAGGCAGCGAGCTCATCTCTTAGTCACATACAAGTCTTTTTTGCAGAGAGTAGCCCGAACTATGTAATGGTTATTCTCCTCTTCAGTTACAGGAAAAACTGACCAGCACCTCCAGGGCAGAGGGAAAGATGTTTTCAGACTCTTTGCAAGTATTACTTTGCGTATACACTCACCTTAGTCAAGATTCATACTTCTGTTGCGTGTGGTAGAAGCTGTGCCAGATGAAGGGCATGGTATAAAAGCTAAATCCCTAGCTCAGGAAGCAAACAAGCCATGGTGATTGTTAGAAGTCCCTGTGCCCACAGGGCATCTGTGCATTGCAGAAAACATTCCCTTAATGGCAAAGGCTGGAAGGAGAACCCTGTAATTTGCTATATCCTGTCTGTTCTCTGTTTGACTGCCGGCCCTCAGTCTTTTTATTGCCCAAACAAGTGAGCTGGTTTTGCCTGCTTCTGCTATCTCACTACCTTCATCTCGAATGCATGAGGACTGTCTGAGGGATATCTTGTACACCATTAATGTTGGGACAGTCGGACAGGGAACAAATTAACAGCCCTTAGAGAGGCTGACAGGCAGAGAGCAGCAGCAAAGAAAAAGTACCGTATTTTCCTACGAGACTAACCTCTGTTTAGTCCTGATAGGAAAACACGTTTCCTTAAACTCTGCCTCACCTCATTTCTCTTTTCTCTGGGCTCTGTTTCCTCCCTTTTTTCTTTTCAGCCTAAATTTTTTTCTTTTTATCTTTGTTTCCTTCCTTTTAGCTTTGTGTCAGCTGCGTTTCTTGTTTCCTCTTCATCTTCCTTCTGCTTAACCCCCTCCTCTGATGAATTATTTGCAGAGTCTGGGTAGGGAGTCCTGTGATCAAAGCACTGGGATTTTCTGGTGGGTACTGGATAATCACAGTCAGGGCTGTAAAACAATTATAGTGCTCCAAACAGGAACACGGACATGCACATACAGTAATTGCCAGGCTCACTTTACGGCTGAGAAAGGATGCATTCCTTTAGGGAGCGAGGAGGAAAGGAGGATATATACACAGTTTGCTTTTGTCTGGCTTTAGGTGACGTGCGTTCGAGAAGCAGAAGTGTTATTTTTAGGTACGTTATTTGTGTTACAGTGCTGCTTAAAGGACTCAGTAGGGACGGGGCTTCTTTTTGCAAACAATGCACAAGGATAAAAGATGGCCTCTGCACTGAAAAGTCATTATGGAAAGGTAAATAAGACAAGAATGAGTACAACAAATACTGCCAAGGAATGGGCTGGGGCGGACAATGGAAACTGTAATGAGAACATGTTTATACACGAGCACAGATGGGTATCAGAAGACCCCACTGGCCTCCTGCCCAGCTGCTATCTCTTGGCGGTTCCCCAGTACAAGTGAGTCATAAACACTGAGGTGCCCTGTCCAGGAGGGTACTGAGTGGTTAACGTGCTCTGCAAAATGCCACCTGTAAGAGCTGAAGTGTGGATTTATGAAGGTGGTAATTAGTTTCCCTTTCACTCCACACCACCTGTGTGTGCCAGTTACTTGGTCTCTAGCTCGAGAGAAGGGCGTTCAAAATGTGTATGTGATACAGGTAAAGTTATTCAGGCAAATTCCAAAGAGCCAATGGCTTTTGATACATAACAGGTAGATACAAAAAAAAACCACAAATAATGTGTATATACTATTACAGAGAAAACCTTACAGTATTTGTCGTAATTTTTCTAGTTTGTGCAAATACAGTAATAAAAGAATACTAGATTTCTGGGCATATGAAATGTAGCGTATACGCATGACTGCTGTGTGGCCTTGGGCAAGAGGAGAAGTGGTACCATCCAAGAGTGCTGAGGCTTTGGGACCAGCAGGGAATGGGACACGGGTCCCAGGTTGGTCGGGTGGGCAGCCCCCCAGGAAGGCTGATCAAAGAGCAGAGAGTCTTGGCAGGGCTTAGAGGGGGAGAACATTGAAGTGAGAGAGGGAAAGAAAGGGATTTATTTGAAAGAAAGGAGCAAGGCAGAGCTTGCATTTGAGCGAGGAGAAACTGGACCCACAAAGAAAACTTCAGGAGTAGCAGCCAGGAGATGAAAATCACATATGAATGTCCAAGCCTGAGAGAAGAGATCCTCCAAACCATCCCTGATGCCTGTGTTCCTGCCTGAAGGGGGTGGTGAGCTCTCACACCTGCAGTGTGGTGGCCTCAGGAGTGCTGCCGTGCGAGGGCCCTGCCCTTGTGTCTGTGCAAACCAGGCAGTGCTGGTCTGAACTTCTCTATCTCCTCCTCATCTGGGCCCAGGTTAATAATTGTTTCCTCCTGTTTAAGTTTTTGAGAGCGCCCTTCTGTACTGCCATCTTCTTCCTCAATCATTCCTGAGAGTAAATAATGAGCAACCTGAGTAACCAGAGCAATAAAAGTGATGTATGAGTTTGGCAGTGGGTTTTGCCCATATCTCAACAAACTCAGCCCGGCCGTACAACCACGTGTTTACATTGCAGCAGGGGGAAGAGTGCTGAGGGGTCGGCTGTAATTCTAACAACAGTTTGCTTTTAGGCAGGAGGCGAGGTCACATTTTGTGTTTCTGCTCCTCATACTCCGCAGGGTTTACTATTTTTCAAACCTTCCATGGCCCAATTTGCTGCCCGTAGCCTTCTGGTTTAGCATTTCCTTCAATTTTTCTGCCTCAAAGTACCTTCCCCCCTTCGTTAAAGCACATGGTGCACTCCAGGCTGAGTGGGTCGTTAAAATAATCTGGATCAGGAGGGGCATGGGATGGTGAGGATAGTTGTGATTGCAGATCTATGGCATCTGTAGTAATTGATACGGGTTTAAAAGTATCTTAAAGTGAATTCTTAGAACAATTAAAAGTCTAATAGGTTTCTGTAGTTTCCTAGAGATATATATATAGGGTTTGGGGGTGGCTTGGTTTTTAGAATTTCACTGCAGTAGCAAAAGTTTAGCAGGTCACCCCCAGATTTTCTCTTCTTTGAAGGCACAGATCCTTAGTGGAACTCGGGTGTTGGCAGATGCCTTATGACAGTCCTTGTGTCATCCAGTGACATTCCTGCCCCCCTCATCCCTGTGGTCCTGTAGGTGCTGGAGGCTGTAACGATGTGCAAAACCATCTAAAAGCTGCCTCAGGATCTCAGAGAACTTGCAGGGAGTTCACTTGCCTGCTCTTGAGGACGGTCTGTAGCTCTGGTGGGCTCTTGTCTGTCTTGGTGGCAGAGCATTCTGCCTCCTCTGAATGGTCCTCACCCAGAAGCAACCTGCACTAAAGGCTCATGTTTGTGCATCTGCTGTGGATTGAGACGGAGGGCTCTCCTCTCCCTCATCCCAGCTGACAGCTCTGCCGGAGCTGGTGGGGATTTTTAAGGGTGTAAAGGACAATTTTAGGGGTGGGTTTGCAACTTCAAGTTGAGGATTCAGTGCCTGGATGCAGGCAGACACCACCTCTGGCACAGCCTGCACCGGGCATCGCGAGTTGTGAAACCAGAGAAGTGGTTTTGCTTAAAGATTAAAAATACCTCATTGCTGTGGCACAGATGAGGTGTTATGAATAAGGACCAGCATTTCAGGTTGTAAGATGAGAGCACCGTCGCTGGCTGGATGTAAGAATAAGCTGGATGAGGACGGAGGGGAGAAGGGGAAGCGTCGGCAGGGGGTGGGACTGAAGGTGTTAACCTCACCCCTTTCTGGGCTGGGCTCTCTGATGGGCATAGAGCCTTCTGAAGTTTTGGGAGTTGTAGATCTGGTCTGTCTCTGAAGGCTTGCTTTTTTTTTTTTACTTTTGTTTTTTTAAACAAATTGTTGAACTTGTCTAATTGCTGCGAGTTCCAAGCTGGAGCTTCCACTTAACTGGAAGCTGCATCTTGATAATCGGAACATAAGGGCCAAGGGGACATTTTATTCTGTGTAACACCAGGCAGCGCTTCAGCAAAGACAGAATCCCTAAAACTTCATTTAGTAGATTAATTAATATCCAGGCTGTTAATTGATTTTAGCTCAAAACTATTAAAATACCTTTTTTTAAAAGCCCTGAGATAAGTATCTGGAAACCTCAGAGAGCGCACAGTGCAGACTGGGAGCTGTATCTTTTGGTCACAAATTGTCTTGGCATCTTCTTTGACTTCCTCCCAGGAGAAGCTCTAACGAGAGTTTGCCTTTCCTTAGTTATCCCCAAATCCGAGCTCTTTTAGTGGAAGCAGGTAAGAGAGACTCCGGTAAGAAGAATTCTATATAGAGCAGTGTTGGGACCACAACAGCTTCCTCCATTTTTGCCAGAAAGATGTGAAAAGGAGGACAGGGGTAGGACTTTGATAAATGTTTAGTAAAGGAGCTTGATTGATCTACCAAAAGCGTTGCTGGTTTCCTGACCGTGCCAGTGTGACGGCGCGTGCTGGGGCTGCCTTTTGCTCTTCTCTCCAAACTGGGGCAGATCAATTCTCCACTTTTCGAGAAGTGTAGAATGTCCCCAAACAATAGCTGTTTTGGAGATGGCTTCTCTGGGTTATTTTCTCAGTGCCCTGTGTAACTCTTTGAGTTGAGTGTTCCCCGCAGTTAATTCTTTGGAGACAATGTGTAAACTATCAGAATCTGCTGGTGCCTAAAGACATATCTAGAAACAATGACACAGAACGGAACCAACACACCACGGGGGGAGCTTCAGCTTTTTGAAGAAGTGTGAGTGGAGTCCTCGTGCCAATTCTTTGTTTGCTCGGAAATGAACCTCTGCATAAAATTTGTCAGTGCTGTCCCAAAAAAATGTCAGGAAGCGAAGAACGTCCGTGTGTGAGCCCATTAAATGGCATTTTTTGGAAAGTGCCGTGTGGTGGGAGATAAAAATGGGGATTACCTAGAAGTAGGTAAGTTTTGTAGGTCAGAACCGCACGGATTATTCTCCTTGTCCCACCTCCTGTCTTGAAAGCACAACAGGTGCCCAACACCTGGCGGGAGCTCCAGCAATTTGTGTGATTTTGCTCATAACTCATCGATTTTCCTGTTTGACCTGGCAGCTGAGGTGTCCTGAGCCCGCTCCCCCGCTAACCCTGTGCCTCTCTCCCTCCCAGAATGTGAATGGCATCAAGTACCACGCCAAGAACGGGCACAGAACGCAGATCCGCGTGCGCAAACCCTTCAAGTGTCGCTGCGGGAAGAGTTACAAGACAGCTCAGGGCCTGCGGCACCACACAATCAACTTCCACCCCCCCGTCTCTGCTGAGATCATCAGGAAGATGCAGCAATAACGTGCTGGTCACAAACGTGCCAAGAAATCCTCACCAGCAGTTGCTGATTTTGAGAACAGCCACCTTTTTTTCAGGGGAAGCATTCAGCAACCCTTTAAAAACAAAACAAAACAACAAAAAAAAAATTAAATGCATGCTTTAGAAATTTCTGTAATTTTGGAATGATGTATCTTTGTAGAGTTAATGATTTTGTACATTTGCACATGTAATCATCATACCCATTTTCATTACTTTGAGATAAGGTGCTATAAAAGCTATAGGTTCTTCAGAACATTTTTCTCCAAAAAAAAGAAATATTTGGGGGTGGGAGGGGACGGGAGGGGACCGGGAGGGAAGTGGCATATTTAGTTGTACTGAAGTGTTGCCCAGGAGGAAGGGAGGGAGGAGAGCTTGGCACTGGCATCCTTTCACGATTGTAATGTGACGAAGACTTTTCAATGCATCTGTCTGTGTGTGAGTGTGTGTGTGTGTATGTGTGTGTGTACACGTGTGTGTGTGTGTACACGTGTGTGTGTGTGTGTACACACGTGTGTGTGAGTGTGTGTGTGCGAAACCAAACGGAGCCCACCCTCCTCAGACGCGAGTGAACATGCCTTACGGGACGGAGTTAGCAGCCCAGTAGCAAGTCGTGTAGGTAACAGAAATATAAATAAGAAAGAATGTTTAACATAATATGCTAAAAATATTTTCATACTTAAATAACATACATAAAAGGTGTGCTTGCTGTATTTTATATTATCTTGCAAATCTTTTTTTTTTTTTTTTCCCCTTTGAAATGCTGAAAATCTTGCCATTGGAACTAGTCAACAATCACCTTAGTGTTAGAAATTACTACTTTTTTTTTTTATTTTTAGTACAAGATGTCACGTTCTGTTCACGCCCATCAAACTTTTGCGGACCAATCTCCCAGTCCAACTAAATATTTCCCCCTGAACTATCTGTTAGAAAAAAGACACTTGGAAAAAATACTTAAGTGCAAATTTATGTGTGTGTGAGAGAAACGATTACCTTCATCTCAGATGAAGATTTAAAGCACTTTGTAGTTCTCTATTGCCAACAGATTTAATGTTTTATGTGTTGCCAATTCTTGCAACTACTGCACGAGCGTGTGCCTGTGGTTGCAAATAAAAATGGAGAGTTCTGCGCGTGGTTGAAGGAGGTCCATTGTTTGTGCAGAGGGAGTTTCTGACGCCGCTCCCTCTTCTCCAGCCTCTCTGGAGAGTCGCAGTTTTTGTGCAGTTTTTGCTTCTCATCGTTGGTCGCCACGTTCCGTGTGGAAGTGTCCGTTTAGCTTTACAGTTCCTTTTGCTGAAAAATATGACATATGAGCCTTATTGACGATTTAAGTGCTTCTTGCAGCAGGTGGGTCAGAGACTGACTTCCAACAGAAGCCGAGGTGCGAGCGGTTCCTGCCCGGCCCCGCACTGGCCCTGCCTTCGGCCTCCCCCTCTCTCAAGTGCTGCTGGGGGGCTGGGGAGGAACCCGCTGTGTTAAACACAGGCATCTCGCTTAGTTCCTGCTCTTCTAAGTGCAAAAGAAAGCTCACAGAAAGGAGGAATGAGCTTTCCCTCTATTTTTCTTTCTTTTTTTTGTTTTTGTTTTTCCCCAAAAGCTTTAAAGGAAAACTTTGTAAGGATGACAATTACCTATTCGCCAGCAGAGTGAAAGTCTCATTAAAACCCTTAAGGAATCACCCTGATGAATAAGCCTTTTGAAGGAAAAAGATGGCTTTTTCCCATCTGCCACGGGCCGGGTTTGGGGGACGATGGGGAGACACGTTCCTGGTGCAGCCCAGGCCCCGGGCGGCCACTTCCCGCCTTCCGCAGTTTTGGCAACAAATCTGGCCAACAAAACAGGTTTTTTTGGCTCTGCTCCTTGTGCAAGAAAAAACTCCAGGCTGGGTAAGTTCGTTCAACAGCTCAACAGTCGTAAAACATCATTGTTGCATGTAAATTCCTTTCGACTATAAAAAATAAATAAATAATGAAATTCCAGTTTCTATTTACCTATCCATTGTGACAGTATTATTAAACAGGTAAAGATGGGACTATTTTGTTATACTGTGTATAGTGAATGTATTGTACTGTGTCTGTGAAAAGTGTGCTTTAAATTATATTTTCATATGTTTTGTTGGGGACAAAGTACTTTAAGTTTGGAAGTGACAGAGGTTTGTTTTAGAACTGAAGGCAACTTAAAGAATTCCTGTCAAGAAAGCTGCTTATAAATGTAAATCAAATCACATTTAAAATAAACTGCCTCTGACCTAAAAAGACTTGCCTTTCACTTGTTACTGACCTGAGGAGTTGAGTTCCTGGGCTGTAGATGGGCTTTGCTTTGTGTATTTTACTTTGGTATCATCCAACTGTATTCAATAAACACCTGAAGCAATCAAGGATGACACCATTAATGCACAAAATCACAGAATGCTACAGCCTGGGGAAAAAAAGAGGGGGGAAAAAAAGGAGTATTTTGATATGATCAGTCCAAAGGCCTTCAGATTTTCGAAACAGGAAAAAAGGACCACCGACTCCAGGAATAATTCTGCTTTTAATGTAACAGGACTACTGTACAACAAGTGGAAAGCAAATTTACTTAATACAGTTAAAGTAAATATAAAATGTTTAGATATACACACATGTTTTTACTTACTGGAAAGAAATACATAAAGTTAAAACGCAGAAGGTTTTAAAAGCCCTAAAGCCAAAAGGAACACAATTCACTGTTGAAGAAAATAGAACACTATCTCCTACTGAATGCGACTGCAACATAATGGCCATGGGGTTTTAAACGATTACTTTTAGGCATTTAAGCACAGCAGTGTCTTTCAACTCAAAAGTGCTGCCTTCAAGGATAATGTCCTTAATTTAGCATTATCCCTAAAGGCAAACATTCCGTGTGTTAAAGTGAATTATTTGCCATTACCTTTGTTGCAAGCATGTAATCTCACAGTACATGCAGCTACGCTTCAGAAATGTACTAGAAAACTATAGTTTTTTTTAGGGTAAGTAACGTCACTTTCCGATTTAACTGTTACTCAAAGAAAAACTACACAAATTTGCAGGAGGAACAGCCGTGTATCCCATTTGTAATCACACCTCAGTTACCAAGGCCGAGAGAAACCACAGGTTTTATGCAGCAGAAGAGCATGGTGAAGCTGGGCTCGTTCTTTCTGAGGCCAAAGTCATTCCCGTGTCCTTACGAATCCCACTACCAGGGAATAAATAGCTACTGACACAACAAGGGGGGGGGGGTCTTTTAGTACAGGGTGAGGCAGAGAGAGAAGACAACCCGATAGCAGCTCACAGCCACGACTCATCACGGCTCCCGTTAGAGTTAATTAGCTTTTAATCAGAGGTTTGCCCTGCTACGGAGAAGCGGCGCTGTTCTAGTTCCGGAGGTGGGACCGAGAGTGGTGGGTTTGAAGCTACGGGGCAAAACAAAGGATTTAATCGAAATTTAATACGTTCTGATCAAAGTGGGTCTGGACGTGCCTCTCGAAGCCCTGCTGGTCGTAGTCGGGCGGGAACTGCTCGCTGCACATGGGACACACCTTCCAGTGGCTCTCCACGTGTTCCTCAAACTTGCTCTGGTCGTAGTTGGGTGGAAACATCACGTCACAGAGAGGGCACTTCTTGTGCACGTCGAAACTGCACCAGGAGGTGGAGGGGAAGGAAAGGAAAGAGTTATTGAATCTGTTACTGAGTTATTCGATCTGTTATTGCCAAAGACAATTTACAAGCAGGATCCTGTTCCCACCCATGCGAGGAGCTTGACTCCAGACTCAAATCTGAGCAGATTTTGTATCTAAGCGCGTAGCGTACGTTGAATTTAAATGTCTCTGCTGAAAGTGCTCAATACAGTTAAAGTCGTTTCACAGAGGAATTCCAAAATAACCTGGCATTTTAAAAGCTACATAATTTTGACATAATTCCAGCTACCACTGAATACAAATCTATTGAATGTCTTAATGGCCGAGCAGTTTCATGGGAAACCACTCTCCCTACTCATAAATGCTCGCTCTGAGCAAACATCACACTTTATAAAAGCTCTAAACTTGGTTCACAATTAGGTTGGGGGGGGAACCAAAAGTTACTCATTCATTTACTGAAGAAATTGTTCCCGTTCCGTCAAAATATGGTGTAAGACAAATAACCTTCCCTCTCACAGCGTATTCTCTGACAGTTAATTGTAAACCAAACATTCATTGCAAACGCTCAATAGTTTTTCATCTCCACCCCCCACCCCGGAGTAAAGAACTCTGCAGTTCTTCAGAAGTCATCCACACCATTAAAGACCAGTAAAAGATAACATTTACCTGGAATCAAAGCAGAAACCTGTCCCACGTTGATGCAAGAGAAGACTTGGAGGATCAGGAGCAGAAGGTACGGTGTTGTCATCAGCCTATTTAAGGAAAAAAAATAAAAAATTAAATGATATCCACTAGAAAGAGCTTTTTTCTTTCCCCTCCAAATCATTTTTTGTTACGGAGCATAAACATGGATGAAATTTACCAATCAATACCATCATTTACCATCAATATATTAAAGGTTATTAATTATAGCATAAGGGCATTACCCAAAATTATGTGGGAAACATGACAGAGCTGGGTCTCTTTCCCCATTCAAAATTATTAACACATTGGACAAAACCCAGCTTTATAAAGGGTCTTCACCCAGACCCAAGAGAAACCACTCGATGCCCAGCCCTCACAGAACTCAGCGCTCCTGGAGTTACCCATCTGCCATGAAAATGTTGGAATCCTACAGAAATGTTAGTCCCTTATCAGCAAAGGAAACCTCTGGGTCTTTTTGCAGGTTCTACACCAAGGTTAAAATGTACTGAGTGGCAAAGTGTGTTGGTAACACGTTATTCAAGTAGAAGTGCTGTTACCACCGCCCTCCCCCGGGGAGTGTCAGCAGAAGCAACTGCTTGGGCATCAGCCTCCCCACGTGCAGATTTCTGCTCTGCCACCACAGGCCAGGGGGAAACTAAAAATCTTAATTAAAATCAAAAATTCAACTTATACGAAGGTTTGCCATTTAAAAAAAATTGCCATTAAGAAAAACGTTTAATAGGTTGGGTGCCTTTTTTAATTGGTTTTGGGTGGGTTTTTCACATTATTTACTCTAGTTATTAGTTATTTGTTCAGTATTTTGCCCCCCTCTTGCATCTCCTTTTCCTTTTTTTTTTTGTCCTTCCTCTCAGGTTCTGGCAAGTTGTGCCACCCTGCCATGTCCAAATGCAACACCCTTCCTCCCTCCTTTTTGACAAACTGATCTGAGCAGGCTGCTTCCCTCTGCCCGGGCACACAGCTCGCTGGTGTGCTGCCCTGTAGGCTCTCGCTTCAACAAAAGGCAAGCACGAGTTATTAGCAGTTTTTTAAAAAGCCTCTTCTGATGTCAAAGTAACACTAAGTTTGGCGTGTCTTAAGGATAAAGCTTTCTCATGACCCAGTTCAATTAACTAAAAATCATGCTGCGTGCTCCTGAGAGTAGCTTCTGACCTGTGCACCATCCAAGAACGGCAACACTGGGTACACATTGATATTATGGAAAGGCTGTCTCTTCAGTGCACTTCTGCTGCTCTTGGCCAAGTATATTAAAAAAAGATTAATTCTTAACCTTGTTGTGCTTAAGGCAAACAAGAAGAACACAGATTATATTAAGCATAAACACAAAGTGTGTATTGCTGAGATAACCATATAATTAAAGAATGGTCAAACAATAATGATGAGAACTTCATCTTAGTCTGAGATTCAGAGCTATTCTCAGTTGCACTGAACAGTACACAAATCAACCAATGACTAAAAATTCTCATGCGCTGCCCTGGGCTAAGTTGGAACTTCTGGAAAACACAAGGAAGTGTCCCATGGGACTGGACTCCGACAGCTGCCCACTTCTGTCAGTTCAGATGGACAAAGCTCCTGAAGTCCACACTGTAGAACAGAGAACTATAGGAAGGGAAGATGCATCTTACACATCTTGGTTGGCAAGTGCCAGGCCTTCAGAATTCAGGAGTTTGGACGATTAAGTTAAGGACTTATAAAAGATGCCTTTAACATCATGACTTAGCCATATCACTAGACTCTAACTCTGACTCTCTCAAATTGCCACAATGGGTTCCACAGATTATATGACTCCAAAATACATATAGTATTACACAATAAAACAAGGTAAAAGAGAAGGGTCTTCCCACTAGACATGGAAGAAGGGAAAGCCAGATATTAACCATCAGAAATAAGCGTAACTCACAAACCAATTTTGTCTCAAGAACTGCTTTCTTGATTACAACAGTGATCAGTTCCAAGACTGCCAAACAGGAATTAGGAACAAAGCCATGCTGCACTGCACAAAACCCACAGACTTGGAACAACCCCCGTCTCTGATTTCTACAGACCATTTTAACACACAACAGTAAGCAAAGTGATGCCCATCTTAAGCTTTAAACACTAAATGAAGAGCCAGGTCACTAACGCACAGCGTGGGTAACATGGAAAGAAGAGCACACACACCATCTTCCTGTGATTCAGCTCTGCCACGGGAGGGAAATCAAACAAATTCTTTTAGGTCTCTACCTCTGGGCAAGCAGCCTGGTCTCCCTGGAGGTACCTGGCTACCAACTGCTCCTTTTATGTCTACCCTATGCAAAAGACAGCAGTTAGTTGCCAGGGTAAGATCAGGCTAATAAAGTGTAGTGTTTTGGGGTGGTTGGGCTGTGTTTGTTATTTTTTTAACTAGAAGAAAGGCCATTTTGGATTCATCTCAAAAAAATCTCCTGACCTGGTTGTCAGTTGCCAAAAGTTACACCCCCCGCCCCCCACAAATTTACTGGGACTAACAACATTGTTTAAGAGTCTCAGGATAGTTATTCCGGGCTTACTGCCAACTGTAATCAGGACAACTTTTCTAAAACTCACACTTTAGTATTAAATACATATATAAGCTTTGTTTATGGTTCTCTCCCATACATACCTGCTTCTACAAATTATTTGCTCCCAATGATTACGTTTTGGTCAATTATGGGAGAATGAGCAAATGGAAAGTTAGTGCTGAGTAGATGAGGGCAGGAACTTGTGGCAAGTCAACTGTTCTACACAAAATCACCCACTGTGTGCGTGCTCATCTGGCACCATTAACACACACCCGCGTATCCTTCTCAGAAATCATGGCTTAATTGGCCTAAGAGTTCCAAAAGTCAAAGCTATGAAGAATTCCGGGAAGGCCTGGAGTCATACAAAACTAAGGGGTTTTTATGTCACCAACTACCTGGAAGTGCCCGTTCCCAAGGAACAAAGAAGGAACATCAGTAATATTTTAAACAAAGCAGTGAGACTCCCGATCCTTTTCTTCTGGGAGGGAATCCTCCTCCAACAAAAGGCTCTACTCCTTATTGGTTTAAAAAGGCACAGAATGACATCTTCAACAGCTCATTTTAAAAACCAATACAACCAATGGTAATCTCTTCATAGTTATCATTTTATGTTTGCCGTTTCTTCTGCACAAACGAAAGGCTCTCTTTTATAATGAATTACCTACATTAATACGGACTTTTCCCTGGTTATTTCTTTAAATACTCCATTAGAACTGTTTTATCATTGGCATATTACTAAGTATCTCCAGAAAGATTCTTGCAACTTCTCATTTTCATGCAAATATGTACACTATTTCTGGGAGTCTATTTCTGGGAGGAGCAAGCAACTGAATCTCATGTGAAAGTAAAAAAAATAAAGGTATAAATTATTTGATTTAAAGGCACCTTTTCTCAAGTTGAACTTTATTTAAGCCTGTTATATTCTATCTCATTACAAAAATCCAAGCTGTGTCAGCAAATGAGCACAAGACTCTAGCACTGTTTCTCTTGGGTTTGCAAGAGGGCAAAGCACATAGATCAGAAAGAACACCCTGCTAATTAAACTGAAGCAGACCGACTAAAGAAGAGAAGAGCTTGTCATATGTAATATCTACGTCAAGAATGATCAGATTAAATATGCAAAATGTGAAGTAAAGGTGGGCAACAGCATTAAGCTCACATTCTAGATCTCAAACAGGCTGCAAAAGTTCTGACAGTTTCTCTAATTATTCACAGTAATGGACATCAGGGGCAAAAGGTAGGAGGGAGAAATACATTTTTCTCCATTATAGGTGCTGAGCACCAGGGCTAAAATCATGCCTGTCTGAACACTGATCAGTTTCTGCAAAGGTTAATAGCAATTAAATGTGGCAAACTAGACTAAATGAGAAACAGGTCATGATACCACTGTACTTGCAAAGAGCACAATACTTTGCAGAAAGGTATCCCTTGTTTCATACTTTTTAAGGTGCAAGAGTACTTCGAATAAGAAAGAATAATAAGTCTGTTCCTCTTCAAATGAAGACATACAGACCGGTTTATTACAGAAGCCCATTTACTAGAACCAATTTTTATACCGAAATGTGTAAGTTAGCTTTTCTTTTTGACACAGTTAACTAGTTTCCATTTAAAATATAAAAAGACCTAAAAAAAAAAAAGAAATCGGTGAGAATCTGTCACTTTCAGTTTAATCAACTTTAGGTAACAGTCAACCAGCTCTTCCAAATAGACATTTAACAGTAAAAAAACACCAAAATGGAAATTGACAAATGCAGATTTGCAAAAGACAGAACAAAAAAAGATTAATACATTAGAATGAAGTATCTAATATGAAACAAATTTTTTGGTTTTTTTGTTTGTTTGTTTGTGGTCTTTTTTGCTAACATACACAGCCAAATTTTCATTCAGCATTTAATTGAAAAGATTGGTATTGGGAACCTTTAAATTTATATTTATTCTGTTATAATTTAGTTCCTATATCCAAATTATGAAGATGAGTAAGACCTGGCTACGTTTTGAGCCCTCATTCTACCACACAAGAGAGAAAAGTCAGAAAGAGTTGAGATTACTTGGATTTTTCTACTTTAGTATATTAAAATCATACTTTCCTAATATCAAAGCAAGCTGTCAGTGCCTCAGGAGACTATGGGAACAAGTATATTATCATCAATTAACGTGCAGAGCTTTCTCCTTCAAAGAAAGCAAAATTCACCTAAACAACGTTCAGGGAAAAGAAAAACAAAGTCTGGATTTACATAACAATAAAACAGGCCTATCAGATACTGAAAACCTGTGTGCAACTCTTGATTACTCATTAGCAAACATATCAAGGAAAGAAAATAATAAAAAAGGTAACTTGCATTATTGTCCTCAGGATCTTCTAAACCATCAGGCCGACTGAGATTGCGTGAAGGCTGACTACACACGACATCATCTTCCAGCTCCCAAAAGGAAGGTCTAACAGGTGGTCTTTGGATCTCATCAGGATTAAAAGCACCATCTGCTCCATCTGAAGAAAAATTAATTAGAGCATCTTTGTTCAGTAGACTTAATATTTTGAGATTACAGATGCACTACCTTACATTTAGAAATCAAGACTTAAACACATTTTTGGTTTAATTAATATACAATAATAGAAGAGAAATCACATTTTTCAGAAGGTGTTTCTTTAAAACTTTACTGTATTGATTCTCATCAGTAATATAAAGGCACCGTGTACCAGTATAAAGATTGTTGGTGTTTAACCTGCATTAAATGACCCGTTGCTTTTGAGACAGTGAGAAAGAAATTATTCTGGGGGGGAAAGGGTGTGGAATTTACTGACCTCTTCTTTCCTGAATTGCATAAGGGTTTCCATACTGCAGTACTGGCAGTCTACTTGGCACTGCAGGAACTGCTCCATTTTCCTCTGAATACGGGCTGCGAAAATGTGATGTCTGTTGTGAAATCTGTCCTTCCATCATCCTTCCAGCTTGATTTCCTGATGTCCTGCCAAGTTCCTAAATAATGCAAAGTTTAAAATATAATTAACCTATGGAGTCCTAGCAAAGTTTGAAATTTTTATGAAATATTTAGATTTGATTTTAAAAATACATCTGCTAACCTTCCTTCACCTTTTCACCTTGATCTAGTGCCAAATAGACCACAGACACCAAAAACAGTCAATAAAGAAAATACAAACTGTTTCTCCATTTTGTGAGCAGAAAGAAGAAAGAGGGATGTTGGGGTTTTTTTCCAATTAATATATGGTATTATCTACGATGTTGAGAAGCGGTTTGAGGCTTTCAATGACAGAAGATATGAAAACACTTTCAAGCTGCACTATAAAGCAGACAATCTAGTTGGTACCCTTTTGTTCTTGTACTCAAAAAAGACAGACTGTACTATAGTAAAAAAAATACAATCTAAATGTAAATCAAATGGAGAGGGGAAAGGAAGGGAAGAATAAAGTAACAAGACAGGTCAGTATGTTAAGTAGTGGTTTCTACATCAATAACATGAAGTTGTCAGCTTCTTAGTGGGCGTTCTAGTGGGCACTAGCAATCTTGCAAAGGCCCCTGGGATATATATATGAAAACAGCACTAACTGCTAGACAGATTGATTAATTCTCTATCTGTGATGAAATTCAGACAAGTGATACTAGGATATAAACCTCAAGATTAGTATTTTCTATTTATATTAATAAATAGAAATTAGTGCTATTTTTCACAAAGGTAATCCAGACTAGGTTACTTATTTCAAATATTTATACTACAAGCATTATATGGAACAAACCTGCACCTAACTACAAATGAGTACATTTTAAATCCATGAGAAGTTGTATTTTCAAGTTATTACAATTCTCATGAAAAATAATTTGCCCTCTATGAACTTATGAACACAGTCCTAGTTCATCCTCCTCCTTTCTACTCTCTATATGTACACTTACAGTTTAGCAAGGGTTTGTGTGTAGCTTACTTCCAAAATGCAGTGTTTCCATCCACAATATAAAATTGCTGAATTTATTGAGGGGCTTAAATGGCCTGCTTTATTTAATTCTGTTGTTTAAATATTTGTGTTAGACAATTAATTCTTTCGGAAAAGCTCAAACAAAACTCTTCAAAAAATAACATACTTAAAATTCTAGGTTCTTGCATATAATCCACAGAGATAGCAATTATTATAAACTACTAAAGGGGGTTTGCAACTTATAAACCATTAAAACTCTACCCCAATACATCTAAGCTAATAATTAAAGTGACTTAAGTGTGGTCGGTGCATCAGCTGTAATTCATCCGAAGAAAAGTATTTCTCATCCTTCCATTTAATAAAATGGATAGATAGATTGTTAAGACAGATATGCTTTCCAATAATTTTGTTCCTTCTGTTTAGCATTTTCTTCCCTGGGTTCATGTTTAATATTTGCTAATACAAAATTAACAAAAACCTCAAAGATAGAAGCGTGCCTTTTCCTGAAAAGGCTTTAAACTGAAACTTAAAACCAAGACCTCAGTTACCAATTTAACTGCATGAGACATAAAATGTCTCAGTTACTAAGAGGGAAAACTCAGTATATTTTTCTTGAAAATGAGTAAACTTCAGCCCAAACTCCAGAATACAAAAACACAAAAATCAAGTTCCAAGAACTACCCTGAAAACAAAGCACCACTCAAATGAAAAAAGACGGAGATTATACATTTATTGTTCTACACCTACTATCAGGTTTCAGACATAAAGGGTTTGGACTCCAACAGCAACATCATAAAGTCATTTTCAAACAGGAAAAAGGTAGTATGTACAAACAGAAAGGCAGCTTACGGAAAATTATCTTTTTGGAGCACTGACTGTAAATACAGTAATGAGCATTTTCTGTTAGAAAAACCTTCTGATACAGGACAACACAATTTCTACCAACCACCCTCCAAATACAATATCCTCCTGTAGATATAAGTGTTACTTTAGATTTATAGACTAAATTGCATATATGATTGAAATGGTTAAGTGGTTAGGATTACATCTTAAAATTTTAGTGACTGTGTAAAATCTAAATAATTAATCTTTACTCAATACAAAGCAGGAACAATTAATTATCAGTGAAATTATGATTCTCCTTTCTAAAAGCAGTTTCTTCTGCAATACGGAAGCAGTTTAGAATGAGAGGCAGTGGCATTAATACTTTAATTTTAGCATCACATAAGATTAAAACAGAACGTAGATCAAAGTGACTGTAAAAAGGTGCTGTAAAATAGCCTCAGCCAGAAGTTGGATAGCTGGGGTAGAGAATGATTTTTAAAAAGTTAAAAAAAAAAAAAAAAAAAAAAAAAAAAAAAATCAAAGGCTATAGAAGTATGTAAATAAAATAGAAACCGAGTAATTTTATAGGTTTGAAAAGACAGCAAATGAACATTTTTAGTATGGATGTTTGGTGACATTTATAAACAAACACTGATAATGGAGTATAAATTGAAAAGCTGTTTACTATACTGCGCTTAACCTTTCAAATCTTGGTTCCAGTCTAGCAAAGCACTTTGATTCTTCTTTGTAACGTAAATATCTATAAATTTGGCAGACAAAGTTCCAAGCTTTTATAAGCTCCATACATTATTATTATAGTTGTTCTCCTTATGTGTTCTGTTTAAAATTACTCCCTCCAGCTAAACTAGATACATCAAAACTCAGCTTTTATTTTGCTCTCTTTTGAATTAGAAAAATATGAGAGATCCATTAAAAATTACATCTTTGATTAAAAAAAAAAAAATCTTCTAAATACCAACTACCTGAGAACCTAGAATTTTACAAAACACTTAACTAGTTTAATCTGAAATTAATTTCAATTTATCAGTAGGGAAATTCCTGTTTTTACTAAGTATCTGTTCATACTGGATTTAAGTGATCTGAACAATCCGAACTTTTCCACAACATCCTGCAATACTAGATGAATGTAATAAAGACATTTTATTATTTCACCTTTCAGTAAAACCTAGCTTTGATTAATTGTCATATAATACCCTAGAGGTACTTCCAACATTAGAACATTAGCATGAATGTTTCAGAATGTCTGGTTTAACACTAATGGTAATTAATTTGATTAGGCAGTGAACTCTTGAAAGTAGCAGTCCATTTTCTATCACGTATTTAAAAATCAGAGTACTGTTTGTGCACCTTTCTTCTCTGATAAAGACATTCTTCCAGTTGTATTTTACTGAAGTCACTACTGTCCCATGTCAAGCTCCTCTCATTATAACAAGCAGTCAATAAGAGAACTGCAGGTGTCAAAAGGATTTGGTTGTATGCACACATCATGAAAAACCTGGCGATTCTACTGCTGAAATGTCTACATCTCTAGTTATGGAACACTAGATAAAAGCAAAAATAATCCCAACCACTGATGGAAAAAACCCTGTCCAACCAGGTATGTACCATTCATGTCTTATGCCAGGATTCCAAAGAGAATAAAGTTTCCCAGTTGTGCTGCCTCTCAGACAGTAACTCCTGAAAGCATCGGGGACAGAGTCTGTCTGCAAGAAATGAAATTCCTCCAAGTTTTGTTACTGATGCTCCCTCAGAGGCTGAAAGGCTGCAGCCGGAGCTCAATAATAATCTCTCCTATTTGGCCAAGCAGCACTAAGGTAGTATCAGCCTCTCCACACAACACCGCTGAGTGTACTTCACTAAGAGATAAGAGTAAAGCAGGAAGGAGGCTGGGAGTCCACTGAAAACTTGCAGAAAAATAGTGATGCTGCCGAGATGAGAAAGGAATATAAAACAAAACTGGCAGGAATTCCTATGTTCTATGAACTGTACAGCTAGCTGCAATCTCAGATCATTAATTTACACAGAGTAATCCCTGTCTGCAAACAAATAATTATTTTAGATCCTGGACAGAATATCATTCTAGACAGAAACAAAAGAATAATTTTTGCCACTAACATTTTTGTTAGATTTTATGCAGAAAATGCTCTAGAACACTATTACAGAATAAAAACCAGCAACACTTTCAACGGCTGAGTCAGTTTTAGCAAGTTGGTATACCAAGATGTACGTTTTTTAAAAAAATATATTCGTATTATAACAGAATTTGTAGTTTAAAATGCTAATTCATTTTGGCAAAATATCCAAAAGTATATGGAAAAGAAAAGATGGAAAGAAATATGGGCAGAAAGAAATAAATATGGAACAACATGGAAAAGTATGTTTACAGAACAAATTCTCACTTCAAAATAAATTGCAATTCCTCGAACCAAAGAACCTCACAGCGTTAATTTACAAAGTTTAACAGGAATCCTGACAATACCTTCTCACTGGTGAGAAGTTCCAACTGTGATGCCAGTTCCTTTATTTGTCTCTCTTTCTCCGCCAGCTGAACCTGTATCAAAAGAAGTTTAAGGTTCCTGTATTAGTGGATAGGAACTATTTCCCTGCATGCTATATTGGGAAAACATGAAGTTCAGTGATTAAGTTCATCTTTCAGAAGGAAATTATTTTGTCTAACATAGTTACATGCAACATCTAGTACTACTACAACATCCAAATCAACAGGAGTGTATCAGCTGCCTTATCTTGCCACTTTTCAGAGAACAGTTGTGGAATGACAAAATCCCAACATAAAAACCAGGAGTGGTGTCAGTAATACTAAACAGGATGGACCCCACTGCCCAGAAACAGTTGCAGGTTTGCAAGCCTTATCTCATCATTTCTGAAGGAATCCGTTGGCAACCATCTCAGTGATTTCTTTCATTCACTTCTCTCCAGCTCTTACGTCCCACCACAGAACTGAGAGAACCAAAACCTCCTCTTACCTCAAAAGACACTAAATTTGTTTCACAAACATCTACCTTGTGTCTCTGTTGGGTGCTCTGGGGGGAGATGCAACTGGCACATCACACAACTCTTCCACGCTTCCTTCTTGCTTCAAAATGATTATTTAAATAATCTTTCTCTACAAAGCGCTATTTTATTTCAATTCTGGTTACTTTGTAGATTGCCTCTCCACTTCTTTTTCTAGCTCAATGCTCTGCACAGTTACATTTTTATTTTTTTTCCAATTCTGAAATTCCATCTTTAGTTCAGGTCAGAGAGAAATTTACTGACTGGGAAGCAAAGCTCACTTTTTCTTCCCCGCTTGCACCCTCCTGAACAATAGCACGTTCTGAATTGCAGTCAAATGCTTTCAATTTTGGAACTTTGCTTTCAATTTATTACTCCTGTTGTTGAGGAGTTAAAAACAAACTTATTTTACATTAAATTATGCACGGCAATCGATCACTGCTAATTAAGAAAATTAAATAAATTGGGAAGAGTCATGCATTTATAAAATTGAAATTAGAGCTTGAAAAGTGTGGGAAAAGGGCAGCACAGCCTACATAAGAGTGCTGACATAAGGCATAGAGTAATTCAGTATTTTATAAAGAAAAAAGCATTGTAATTTCCAATGGAAGGGTGTTCCTACTAGAACTGATATAATCACAGTTTGATTTATCCCTGCTCATCACAATGGGCAAAAACAGGCAATAGAGTATTCTGTCCTGACAACTACACTATCACCCCTAAACTGAAAACAAGCATAAAAGCTGGTCTTACGGAAATTTGTTGCTTTTATCTTGTCCTTGTTGACCTAAAAAGCCACTTCAACATCTGTATTAGTATCACATAATCTCAAAGATTAAGGCCCTTGTAAGTTAAAGCTGCCCGTTACACTTGACTTTCTGATGGGTGTGTTACATCACTTTACTATAACTATAGTTGAAATCCTCCAAATTAAAGTGATTCTTTCGTGATGACTTTAAAAACAGTATGTCACTTAATTGCATCTCTCTAATTAATTCAGATAAAATCCATTAGACATAACTACACTGGTAACACAGCATGAAATATAAAGGTTTTGGACAAACACGCCAATCAATATTCCTGTTAGTATTATAGTAACAGGAAATTAGAACTCTTTACCCCTTTTTTTCCTGTGATACAAGATCAACGACATTTAGAGGTCTGTCTAAATCCACAATACGAGAAGGCTGATAGCCATTTGGTGACGTACTTGGCAGATCTGTCTTACTTTAAAAAAAAAAAAAAAAGCATTACAAGACTGCTGTTTCTACAAGTGCAAAACAATTTCTTTTTACAGAAAAAATATACTTAGTGTTTTTTCCCCATTAAAGCTCTTCATTACTTGAACTATTAGAAATTAACAACTATGTTAAGAACAGGATACCACATTCATTGTCATAAACAAAATCTGTAACTTACTTTATACTGATCCTCCATCGCTGCTAGCTGTAATTTTATACCCTCATTGGTTTTCACTTGTTCTTTCCACTTCAGCTCCAGTTTAGCCAGTTCATCAGCATAAACACTGCATTTAATCTTCTCCTCCTAAAGTAGTTAATACAATTTTAAGAGATTTTAAGAGATTTTCCCTCCCTCTCCCAACAGTGACACTGTATAACCCCATGCTTTTAGAACGAGACCATTTACAAATGGCTTCCCCACAAAATCATGCCTGACTCGAGACTCTGAAGAGGACAGGACCACTGAACACTGCATAAATGATGTTCAATATGTATTTATTTTTCTTGCCCAAGTTTTTTTTTTAAGAAGCTGATATTCCTCTTTAACTTCAGTTTCAAGTTTCTTTGTACCCTAATACTGCATTGCAGTCGTGATTATCCTTTCAAGTGTCTCACTTCAATACAAAACCTTTCCCCATGCAGCTTTTACAACCTAAGTATCTTTCATCCAGAAGGTCAAAGGCAAAGCTCTCCTCAAGTCCCACTACAGAAGCAATAGCCTAATGCAAGCTCTCCACAGACAGGGTAATGAGCAGAAATACATGACAGTTGTTACATCCTGAAGAGTGCGTTAAAATAGAATAATCTCATTATGATGAGTAAGAGAAATAAGATCAGAGAGAAGACAATACCTGGAAAGCATTTCTTAATCCTATAACAGTTGACTTTTACCACCAGCATCACTGGTGCAATACTCCATCATCATACACACAACCAAACTGGTTAAATTAAAATCAAGTTAGGACTGACAGGTATTAACATCTGAAGGGCATTACTATTGTGACTACAGCACTGTTGGTGCCAGCTTTGGTCCAGAGAACCATATAAAAGCCTTTATGTATGGCTGAGCCCAAGCTAGGAGGGCAGCACCTGCTCGAATGCCAAAACACTGTAAAAGCCCAGGACAGTCAAATTTGTAGTAGTTATTACACTTGAACAGCATATCAAACACTACTGTACTTGTTCTAGACATCAGCTGGCTTATAGCAATATGATATATTTGATTTGTAAAATCAATTACACTTAAAATACAATGGAAAAGAAAAAGTATTCAAAATCTGGAGCACAGAAGTAGTATTAGTTTTGTTCATTTGGTTTACTGCATCTGGGTTTTCCTGAGGGGCCCTTGTCTGGACCCTCCAACACCAGAGGTAATCAAGAGCCGACTTCATAAAAATGTGTTTTCTAATGTTAAGGTTTCTATCATAATCACACAGTATCACACAAACAAGCAAGGCAACTCAGCTGGACAGGCTTGGTGGTTTTAAGACTTAGCAACTATAGCTACTTCCTGCTCAGCTTTACGAAGCAGCCGTTTACTTACTGCCAACATTTGCTTGCATTTCTTATACTTCTCTGTTTTCTCAGCAATTTCTTTATTCATTTCACGTACTTGCTCCTTTACCATGAATTCCGAAACTATGTCAGTTGAAATGGGGCTAACTGTGAACATTGAAGAAAAAAAACAAGAATATTGATTTTTTTTGTTCCATAAATAAAGTTTGTATAAGAGAGGTGACAGGGCAAGTTTGACAGTGCATCAAGAAGAGAGTGCTCCACGTTATCCAAGCAAATAGTTTATCAGAGACAATCAGGATCACGTGAGTAGTGATACATAAGAACAGCAGTCATGTTGGTATGTCTGTGTTCAGTTCTCTCACACACTGAAAAGGAACATAAATGTAGACCCACATATTACAAAAGTCTATGTAAAAAAAAAAACAAACCACAAAACAAAACCAAACAGAAAGACATCTCTCCCCAGAGCTCCCAAGAAAGTAAACACCAGAATATATATGATATCATCTAACCCAAACCATTCTATGATTCTATGATTTTATACTTCTGGTTAAAAATATGAAGTGCTTCAGCAATTCACTTCATCCCATTACATACTATAAAGTTTGCTGGGATTTTATTTGTTTTAGGAAATGCTTGTGTTTACTTATGACAGGAGGAAACTGACTGAAATTACAAGATATAGTCTCTATAGACAGAAAGAATGCATTAATTATAAAGTAACATGAACTAAATAGGTCAGCATTTACTGGCATTTACCAATTTAAATAATAAACTAGCTTAGTCTTAACCTATTCTATGTTTATGTTTCAGAAGATTACTTTTGTAAGAACTTAATAGTTCATAAAAATTATAACCTAGTTAAACATTTTCTAATAAACTGCTACTGCCTATAAATCATGAGAACAGTCTATAGACTTGACCTTGCCATCACATAATCAGAACTTTTCAGTGGATTTGATTGTACAGTATAACGCTGCAGTGGACAGTCTTCGTAGGAGAACAGTAAAATTATCTTGCTGTTGTACACAGTTCGCAAATTTCAAGAGAATTTTTTTTTTAAAACAAATTGTTTATTAGCTTGGCAAAACCAACTCTGCCTTAACTATCAAACGAAGAGTTCACTCCTACTGACATTAACAAATTCCAACTGAACTGTTTTGAAAAGATACATGAAGGTATTTGTGAATGTTACCACTTGAAAAAAGACAAAACTTTTGGATTAATTTTGAAATTTATAATCATTGATTTACTAGAACAAGTCCATCTATTTTTTTACTATAAATACTATTAGGGACTACTTCACACAGACAACACTTTCAGGCTGATACAAATAGATAAAACGTAAGCTGGTGATACCTGGAGATGCAGGCAACTTTTTGTCTGTAACCACGGCAGTAGCTGTCTCAATGTTAGATGCACCTGTCAGTTTCTGTTGATGCCCTGCAATTTTCTTTGTGAAAAGAAATTTTGTTTTGGTATTTAATTAAATTAAAGCCAAAGCACAAAACAGCATATATCTTGCACTATCATCTCTTCCAAAATTGGACTAGATGAAATTGCTCATTAAAATAGGAGGTAATAATAAATATGCAAACACATTCAATTCTACTAAAACTGAAATTGCCTCAGATTATAAAGTAAGATTATAAAAATCATAAAGTTCTTTTTCCCTAGAAACAGCAATTTCTACGCAAATTATTAGAAAAATCTCATTTTCTAGAGAATCAGTTATAAATCCATCAACTTAAATCTAATATTCCATTTAATAAGTGCTGGACTTCCAGTGTAAAAGTAGTGAAATTTAGTGTTTGTTATCAGATGTACAACACAGCCAAATACATGGAAGATTTTTAAGAAGCCAGAGGTGTTCCAATATGACACCTCATTCACCATTGACCTTCTGGATGAGAAGACAACTTTAAGTAATCTGTGAATCAAAGCTGGGTATCTACCCCATTTGTTCTGTGGACAGCAGAAATATTTAAGTCTGTCTTTCTTAAGATAGCACATATGTACATCATCTTATTGCTCATACATCTTTTCTTCCATCTGAGCTCCTCTCCGACTCAGTCATTAACTTTCACAAAGTTCTGAACAACTCTGCTCTCAAATTTGTCCTAAATTCACTAACAAGTTCAGTTATTCGGTGGCATAAGACTCACACCATCATTGCAAAAGCCTCCTTTATTTATGGAACAAGGCTTAGAAGAGTTAGAAGAATAAAAATATGCATATGGAACATAACTATATACTGTGTCACTGAAACTTTCTCTTTGAAATCCTCCTCCAAGTTCTCCTTTTCCCCCACTTTTGGGTTTGGAGATTTGGTGGGGTTTTTGTGGTGGTACTGAACAGAGGTAGTAATTACAGACTTTTTCCCTGCTTCATTTTGAAAATTCTTCCTTGAACAATGTTATGCTTATAGGTTCATCCAAACTGTTAACTTTCTACATACACCAGTTACTATAAATCCTATGGTTAGTTTTGACAGCTATCTAAAAGGAATCATAGAAGTAACTTAGTTTTATGGAAGAAAAGGGTAAAATTAAGAGCTTACTGCATGTTTTAATGCTTTTTAAAAGCACTGTGTTTTGCAGCAGGAAATTAAGTAGTTGCTAAACAGTTCCAAAAGAGATTGCGTTTTCTCCCATTCTACTTACTGCCAGTTCTGTAAACTTGTTTACTTGTTTTTGAAGTTTTTGACATTCTTTGAATTTTTCCTTGTAATGGTCAGCAGCCATTTGCAGACGAAGCTTCAGATCTTCAACTTCTCTGCGCAGTTCCTGCTCCACTGTGTTTGAAGTTTCCTTAAAAAAAAATTACAAACTATTCTCCCTTTTGTTCAAATACCACTATTTCCCAAAAAAAATCTTTTTTCAATTAAAGAAAGCATAAAGCTCCGTGTAAGTACAGAAGAACTTCCTATTTTCTTTGTGGGAAGGAAAGGAATAGAGTAGTAGAGCAGAGATAGACACGGCATCTGTGCTGAACTTCATTTCAAGCAGGACACCCTGAGGAAGTAAATACACACTGGTACAACACCAACTGGCTACGTGCCGTACTCAGATACTTTCTGGTGACTTGAGTCATCCCAATGATCTGCTACTTCTTTCAGGATGCAATTCAAAGACATTGTATATAACTTAAATTCTTAGAAAAAACATGTCATTCTTGGATATTGTAAATATAATAGTTCTTTTGAAGGTTGCATTATTCATTTCATATTTTCTGCACTATTTTGAAAGATATATTGAGCTGAACAGTCATTAAATTGCTACATTATTACAGTAATCCTAGTAGCGAATTAATCCAATACAGTTGCAGTCATGACAGATCCGGTAAAAAACCCACTTAAGTCAGAATGATGAAATTTAAACTGCTCACTAGATTTTTATGCAAGATGAAGAAAGTCAAGACAGTTTCCATTACAGTAATATTTTTATACTTATAAATACTAAAGCAAATTACCTTTGACGACAATTATTGGAGGGACTCTTAAGAATAAAGTAAGAATTCATCAATAAGGGAAGACCATTATAAAAAAAATTCAATCTATTTTCTTATCTGAATGAATTTTCAATGCTACTGTGGCTCACAAAAAAGAATTAAGGGAGAGGATTCAAAATAATATATATAATACTATGTTATTCTGTGAAAATAATCTGGGGGTGGAGGAGAGTAGTAGCAGAAGCCTCCTCTCTTACCAACCTTCCAAATCAGCCAACTCACACTTGATTTAAGGTAGCAACTTGAGTGCCAGAAGAGAATTTGATAATAATTTCTACTAAATATCCAGAAACATATTTTATTCCCCAACTTCAGCAAAGCTAGCTCTGCCAGATTTTATAAATACAGATAAGCTCCAGTACTAAATACTGACAACTTACCTGCTCATTTTTCAAAGTTGTGATTTTTTTAAGTTCAGCTAAAGCATCAGCAAGCTGCTTTTTCATTTTGTCATTTTCCAGACGTGCACTGTGAAGATCTGCCATCGTCTTATCTCTCACATTTACTGCATCACTCAGCTCTTTTGACATTAGGACAGCTTCTTGTTTGCTAGCCTGAATCTGATCTTCAGCTTTCCGAAGCTGTTCTTTTAAAATACTTGCATCGTCCTGGGGAAGAGAAGAGAGGGAAGAGAATCCACCATTTTTTAATTCAGAACTTAAATAGAGGTTGATATAGGGATTAGAAACATTTGAAAGAAAAACCATGGGTTTTCATAGAATCAAGAAGTAATACACAAGTACCATTTTCCCCATTTGCCTTTTTTGCCAACAGTTAGTGTGCAAACATATCTCACTGTGATGTGATGACAAATTTAAATAATCTTATTTCATCTATACTGCATTTCTGTGCTATTTTCAGCTTAAGTTTTAAAAATATGCCCAAAAAAGTCTTTCTGTTTTCCAAAACATCTTTGTTCTTGTCACCGTAGAACTCTTTAGCAGGCACAAATGACCATCCAACTTCAAAACCAAAGTTCATCCTACAGTAAGACACTGCAGGTAACAACAGAGCAAGAGGTCTTACAGTGCCTACAACTGGTTGACGTAAGACACTATAAAGCAGCTTTGGGATGTTTTCCTCCCAGCTGCATTTCCCAAGATCTTGCACAACAGGCTTCTCAGAAGCAACTGACAACAAAAAGCCATGAAGAGCAAGCTGCAGCACGCAGTATTATGATTCCCAGCACTGCTGCAGCTCCATGGGGCAGTCCAAGGGCTAACTGACCAAGCTGCACCACTGGCCTCTCATTCCTCAGAGAATCAGAGGATCACACACCAAAAAAAAGTAAATTCAAAGCTACTATAAGCTACTTGCAGTCTCTGGGCTTCCCGAAGGGATAATAATCTCATATTCTTGAGTCTAGACATAAATTCAGGTATCTCTAGTCCATTATTTAGTAAATTTTTAATAATTACTTAGGACAGCAAGTCCAGAGGAACACCAATATATTCTGTAAGCATTTATGAAGATGAATGGGCTAGGAAATGCCCTAAAGTCCTGTCCCGTAGCTATTTTTACAGCACATGATGCATCAGCTACATATTTCAGTAAATATCTGCAGTTTCACACGCTGCAAGACAAAACATCACAAGCACTTCAAGATTAATAGATGCCATAAATGTTTGGTTGCTTCCGCACCAGCACACACACACTCCCTACATGTTTTTACTTCAGTAGTAGTCTAACATATTCAGAAGCAAAACTGCAGAGCAGTCAAAAGACTAAAACATCTCAACAGCACTTTTCTACTTAAATTTTACATTCATAACTCACATTACTTTAATGCAATTTCTATTCTGTTGAGATCTAGACCTTTTCTGTGAGAAGACTGACAAGATGCACATGATGAAGTCACTCGCATAAACTGATTGTTCCATGCTGGGCTCAAAGGCTGTGTCTAAATTAACTCTTTAGTCTGGATCAAGAGCCCATCTGTGAAGCAAAAGTCCCAGTCAATTCCATTGTTACCTATCACACTTTAGATCACAGGACAGAACAGTCTCAGAGCATAGAAACTACATTCCTTTTGGATGAAATGGAACAGGAAGATGTGTATCAGGATCAAACACTAAATGGGTATTCTATTCGTAGCACCACACTAAAACTAGTCTGAAGTAACCACACCTGGACCACGGCAGCACAGGTACCAGTTCTTCAGCAACTTCACACTCCTACTATACCACCCTGCATAGCAAAAGGTGCCTCTTCCTTAGAAGTCCTACTGGCACTTATTACTGAGTTCTCCAACAACTTAGTCTATTTACATGGTATCTTATCCCTTCTCAGGTTTTACATCATTGTATCTTGACAGAACATTCAGCTAATAACTACTTCAGCACATCTTTTGACGTCATGAAGATAAAGGCAACTCAAAGGAGTGCACCACTTTTACTGATGCACTTTTACTGAACTCACAAATTACTCTTCACACGTAGTTCATCTCCCACTTCACATGAGACACCTCAAATAGCTCAGAATCCGCAAAACTAGAACAGAATTCACTCTTTTGCTCATTTTCTGCATCTACTGAGAACACCATAATCCTCTTGCATCTCAGCCTATACCCTGCTGATATCATCTTCTTCTTTTCTCTTGTCAAACACATACAACCTTGTATATGTTTATTTTAAACCAGGCTGATTATATCAGTAATGCTTACCTTGTTTGACGAGGAGAGCAAAAAAGCTTTCTTCATATTTTCTTTTTCAGCTATATATAGCTGTAATCTGCCAACCTCCTCTTTATAATACGATATCATGTTTTCTTTGTTTGCATCCAAATTCTTAAACGTCTGGATTTCTTTTACTAGTTTGGTGTTTTCTATTTCTGTATTCTTCAAGTGTATCTGCAATGATGCTAAAAAATGTCAAACTCTTCTCCCACGTTATGAAAAACTATTGTTCACCTGTCCATTTAAGTGCTTGCTAAATTCTAACTCATATCTGAGACAGATTAGAACAAGTAAAGAGAAAAAATTAAACATTTGATAATATCACTGCTCTCCAGCACAAATTTACTGGCTGGAATTCTTTCAGCTTGATCATCTAAGAACATCTCCACTCTACAGCTAGAGGTTATGGCCCTGCTATCTGTCCATATGAAATTAAGCTCTTCAGAATTAATTCCTCTTTTCACAAACACTGGACAACTAAGGACAGGCAGAAAAGAAATGACTTGAAGAAAACTAAAGAGAAATTAAACTTCTAGTAGCATCTACTTGCAATCATCTAAGCAAACAGGACTACAACAGCAATATCCAGTTCCAAAGACTAGAACTACTTTAGCAACTCTAGAGCTGTTTTTAAGATGTCATCAAGTCTACCAAATTATACATAATAAAGGATAACTTTAAAGTGTTGTTCACCCAAGGACTAGATTTGTGTTGCTTATTTACAAAGGGATTCCGTGCTTGTGAAAGACATTTTGAGATTTTATGACTTCTGGTGTGTATCTAACATTATCCGCCACATAATGACATTTTCCCATGAACATAAATAATCTTTTAAATAAACCTTGTTTCATGCAAATTAAGGATTTAATTATTTTAGCATATAAGACAAACAGCATTTTTCTTCCAAGAGCATGAAAACTAATAGTCATCAAGTCAACTCAGATAAGGGTTGACATTCCTAAAGCCCAATCCATTTCTGTATCTGCTTTTCTAAGCAAATGGTCTCATCAAATTAGGCAGGCGGTACAGTGGGCGGATATAAAAATTCAATGTATGTGCTTGCTGCAAGGATGGTTCCAGCAGCAACTAGCTAGCTCTCAACTAGCCAGACACTTTGGATTAAGTTTAAGACTTAGGGGGTTTGGAATTTTGTTAGGGGTTGGTTTTGGCTATTTGTTGGTTTGGGGTTTTTTTGAAGGTGGGAGAGGTAGAGGGTGTACCTGCTTTCAGCCTAAATATGGGTATCTCTCAATACCAGCAAAATGAAACATGTAAGCTAGTAAAAGTCAATGCAATATAGGTCCTACTAAAGTTTCTCAAAGTTATGCACAAGACTCAAGAATAGGGATCTAGAAAACACACTCTGGAGGGAAAACTTAGAAGAGTAAAAATTAATTTACGTTGTCATAACTGTGTTAAGAAAACCAGTTACTGGGTGATGTGCTGTGTCACTAAAGAACAATCTCAGTAGCAGCTATTATTTTTTGGTTACCGTGCCTGCGTTTTAACAAACTGGTGATCCGTTCTCTTTACTAGACACCTTTTTATATCACAAGATGAACTCTGACGCTATTTTCCTCATTCATTTTTAAATGAGAACCTCTGTAACTGTCTCTTAAAAAAAAAAAAATTGTTGACAAAAGCTACCCATTTACTTTTTTCCTCAACAAATTCAATTCCTTAGGCTTCTCCATAAAACATTATTACCTTTATTTCAAACCACTTCATTTGAGTGTATACAGACACAAGGAATGAAAATACCTTATAAAGTTCTTTTTCATCCCTTTCTGTCTTCAACACACATTCAAGTTGCTCCTTCTCAAGTGTCACTTTCTTCAGTTTGTCCTTCAGGCTAAAACATTGACAAATTAATAGTACAGAACTATTAATACAGAAAATGAATGCATACATTAAAAACTATTAGTTTAAAAAAAACACCTGTGGAAAGAAGCAGTAAAAAAAGGAAGTTAAAGACAAAGTGACTAAATACCTGTCTAACTCAGTTTCTTTTGCAATGGCTTTTTGAGTAACAGTCATGATATCTTCTTCAAGCTGGAGAACTTTTGAAGCAGCCTCATCATGTTTCTTCTTCACATCATGAATTTCAGTCTTAAGAGCTTCTGATGCTTGAACACCAGTCTTTAAAAAAAAAAATTGTAAATAGATGTTATTTAAGAAAGCGTATCTTGAGACTACAACAGGCTATTTGAACTTAGACTAAGATACAGAAGTATTTATTTACTAAGCTATTTATTCCTAAGCTACATGAAAAAAACAGAGGCCTACTGTAGAAATTTATTTCTAATAATGGAGTACTTCACAGGTATATCACTACTCTTTCTATATTCAGTAACATTAATTTATTATGAGAAAAAAGATCAAAATACATACATTCCAAATCATGCTTACCATTCTAAACTATCCATCTATTAATGCAATAAGCAGAACAGCATTCATACATGAATGAGCATTAAAGAATCGCATTTATACAATTAAATATTTGAAGCATATTTAGAAAACTGTAAAAGTAAAATGTTTGAAATTGCTTGCTGCTTTTGCTTTAGAGCACAAATAAAGCTACAACATAAGACAGGTGGTCATTAGGTTTCTTTTCTTCCTCAAAATGTATGACAATCATTTCAAATATAGATCATGTACTGAATATTAAACTTGTTATGCATAGTTAATGTATTAATAGGGAGTTTGTTTTGGCACAAGCATTCAGCTGCACAGAGACTACCAAAGACTTCAGAGTATAGGCAAATAAAACCATATTTCATATTTTTTGCCATTCTCCTTCCTGCAAACTAACCACCAACTGCCTAGCTTAGAATAAATAAAAACTTGTATTTTTGTTTGTACTTTCTTTTACTTGAAAAGAAGGAAAGCTTGCATTTGACCAGACGGCTACATCACTTAAGCAAGCCACAGGAAAGACAACCACAGAGAAAAGGAGAAAAAAAAAAATAGAAGTACTGATACTCCTGATGGAGAGCTATGTACTGCACTACATTCTCCCAGCTAGAACAGGTGGAAGGTCTCCCAAAGCATATGGAAGCTTGTGAAACAACTGCAGGATTCATGTCCTGGAGATTGGAAGCTGAGATAGAGGATGATGGCAACACCCAAAGCAGATTCCTGTGTCAGAAAACTGACAGATGCAAGATGGGAAGCCACTTTTAAGTACCACATTCATTACATAATTACAGTAATGTTCATACCATTCTAAGGCAGGGGACAGCTAAATGTCATCTCCACCACAGATCAACTTAAATTACCCAGAAAGACATTATTTTCAATATAATACTATTTTCTTCAGAAAAGAAATGAATGATACTGAAGTAGAACACACATAGCAAGATAACATGCTGCTATTTCTCATATCAATATTCAAAGCTCAGCTTAGTATCAACCATGGCAGTGGTACGTATGAATCAGAGAGTAAACAAGGTTGAGACAGACTGACCTGCCCAACTACCGCCTGACTGACAGTGTTTGTGCAGATACTAAGGTACAAGTTGTCTTTCTGCTCTGCGTTTGGAGGATTAAAGCGCTAGTTCATCTATTCATTTCTAAACAAAGCTTAATGACCCAAAACAACAGGACTGTACTGTTATATCAAGAGAAACACATCAGCCAGAGTTTACGGAGAACCCCTACTCTGGCCAGATTCCAACCCAACTAACAATGTTTTAAGTACAATAAAATATAATGAGGACTGTTTTTACTCATTAATTGTCAAAATACACTGTTCACAAGTGCAATTAAGCCCTGCTTTTACAAGCAACTAAACAGAAGTTTCAGCATTATGATTTCTTTTTTTTTGGAGGGGTAGAGGGTGTTGAATTCTGAGAGGGTGGCAAATGTAACTGATGACTCAATCACTTCCTAAACACTATACCAGCACACAAAGCAGATTTTAATTTTTGTTACATATGCTGTAAAAAAAAAAAAAAAAAGAAGAGGACTAATACAACTGTTGAAACTCTAAATGGCTTTATTATCTGTCTTAATATAATGAAGAATTTCAAGGGATCATGAATGTACCATCTTTTTTGCTAACAGCATAAGAGAAGACAACCCACAATTTTCATAAGGTCTTTATTTTTTTTAAAAGCTATCAGTTTCCTGCAACCAAAAAACATCTATACTTGGTGTAATGAAGGCAGGATATTTTAATTAAAGTCAGTATTCCAAGTAAAACTTGCTATATAACCAGCAGCAACAACACACATTATAACTGCTTGTCCTTCCCTAGTGCTGTGGAGACTAATTACTTGCCCCTGTTTTGAAAAGTCTAGTATAGTAAAAAGCCTATTTCAATGCATATCTGTGTTTTCTCTAAACACCACTTTGGTATAACTGTAACTGTTGTAACCCAAGTGCCTTCAAAAGAATTTAATCTGATACATTATATACACAAACTGTACAAACAGTTCAAACAGGCTGCCAAAGGTAACATATATTAAAAGGAATTAATAGCCTGAAAAAAATTCACTCTACAAACAGCATTACAATTGATGCTGCTTTGCTAGTTATTCTAAAGGGACATGGTATTAAAATGTAAAAGTTCCATACTTAACAGATTCTCACCTAATAAACTTGTTTAGATACAACTAAAGCCTACAGTTTTGAAAGAAAAAAAGGATTAATTTTTAGAGACGACTTGTTATTTTACAGAATTCTTAGCAATTCAATTTAGATGCTGCAATCTTAGTCCCATACGCTCTGGTTACAGCAGTTTCAGAGCCTGTAAAATTTAAAATGAGTACTCTTAGACTATTTTACAGGTAAAAGTCAACTGTGTTTTAGGAGAAGTCTAAAGGGGAAGAATATAATAAACACATCAACTACATGTACAACCTCTATTACAGAAAAGATAACTACATTTTGTAAATCTTTTATTTTAATTTCTCTTAATTTATCTGATACATTTACGAATATACTTTTTATTTCACTTTCTTAATAGAAAGAAAAGTACAGCAAGAGCATGAATCATTCTAATGAAATGGTTTAAAAACACCCAACAATTTTAAGGTTATTTTTACTCTGGATTGTATTTTTATACAGCTTCCCCTGTTCCCCCTCCCTAGAATTGCAACAGCCTTATGGGTGGAGGGGAGAAGCAAACAGCACCACAAGGGTGAGAACAAGCAGCCAGAAATGACTTACATCAGCTTCACTCCTGCAAAACAAAAAGCTACCAAAACTAAAAATCCTATAACTACTAGAGGCCTCACCAGTGAAATGACACAAAATTTAATGTAGTTGTCAAATGAATGTATTTTCCCCAGAATCAAAATTCCACCTTGAAAGTTTTGATGTACCTTCAGATAGGGAATGAGAAGAAAGACAGGGGCACCAAAATCATTGTTGCTTTTCTAAAACACCAGAAGATTTAACACAGATTATTTTTAAAACAATTTTATTGTAATCACAGGAAATACTGTCGTCCTCCCCCTGCAAACACACTGCATCATCTGCTTACAGTGCATTACAAACAGCTACAGAAAAAACAGGGTTTTTACATCAAGAGTTCTAAATTGCAGATCAGTTGCTTTGCATTGGTGCAACCTAATCGTAGACACTGATTGAAACCTCATAAAGCTATTATAAACTCTGTCTAAAAGATATGTGAAGATCACACCTGTGCTCTTCCCTGAAACGTGTTTAAAAACTATTTATTAAACTTGTGCTACAAAAGGATTAATAAACTTTTATTTGAGAATGGAATAGCCATACTTTCTAGATTCTCATTTTCATAACAGAAAACTATGGCAAAAATCTGTACGCTCAACAGTCAAGCACAAGATGTTTTCCCTATGCATTCCTAACTTCTAATGGACTTTTGCAACACCACTAAAACATTTCAGAGTACCATCCCTTCCTGCAAAACAACATACAGAGTGCATTTTTCCAACGCGCTTAAGGCTGAGAAAGATCCAACAGACAGAATAAAATACTTGAAAAATTCAACATAAGACTACTTCCAGCTGTGACATCTTGCAGTATGGCAATGAGCAGCATGGGTTTTTAATGCTTCATCTTCCTTTTTTATAACATGTAAAACTCCCTATCCACTTTTTAAAAGCCATTCCACATCTGAAACATTCACCTTTGATTAACAGCTAATATCTGTTCCTACTTCCTACTCCTACCCTTCCAACTCTAACCATACTATGATCTGTAATCTTTATTTAACTTTTTACAGACTACATACATTGTAATAAAGAAGAAGAATGAAAGGCTAAAATGAGCTATGCAACTCAGAAACCAAAGAGGTCTATTCACCAAACACAAAGCAATTTATTTCAAAAATATATTAAAAAACCCCACACACAAACCGCACCAAAAAACCAGCAGCACCTCTCCAGTTTCAGGTGGATTGATTTATCTGGATGTAATTTAATGTCAGGGGAGCCATTATGCCTCATACCCTGTAGAGAATTTAAGGGATCTAGACAAATTATCTGCAGGAGCCTTTTGTTTATTCCACTGACATCATAGTGACTCCAACAAAATTGGGTAAAACACTTGGCTGACCTCATACCCTGTGTTTAAAGGACCTCTGAGGACAAATGATGAACACAATATAGTACCACTGCAGCCACTGCAATGAGTGTGCTCAGTGCCCTGTAACACGGGGCCTGGATGATCTGTAAGGAAACCTCAAGTTGTAATTTATCTTTCTAAAATAAAATTTAAGCATTCAGCAAAGTAAAACAGTAAACCTATTCCAAATAAACTCAATGATATTAAGCTTTTATCTTTATGACTATGATCGGCAATGGAAATACTGCTCTAAAAACACTGAAGTTTCTCTATTCTCTATCTACAGATGCCACAGTGGTAGTAATTCAGTTGTGTTAACCTCTTCAATTGACATTGGTAAACAGATAAAAACTCTACAGAACTAAGGCCTAACTCTGTAAAAGTTCATCTAAGTAACATCACTCACCCAATTACTGCCATGAAGACTACAGAAATGCAAGTTTTTGCAGAAGGCAGCTGAAACATTTAGACAAACTGCGATTTTGCAGCATGCATTTACATTTCAGAATGTTAATTTCTTAAAACACCTTATTTCACTAGAAATTACAGCTTTTGTGAAGAGTCATTCTCATGAATACATAATTTGAATTGAAGCGCAGGCAGGATACCCATCTAAAATGTTTCAGAAACTCTCAAATGAATCTGAGCATCCAGTGAAACAAATTTCAGTTGATCAGTACAAGAAACATTCATACACAGAACAGGCAGTGAAACAGTAAAACAGCATTTTCTCTTCACAGGATGTTTACAGCACCCTTGGGTGCTATAACTGCTGGTGCCAACCTGAGCAATTCCGAGTGTTTCATTTGTATCTTTAAAACACTATTTACATGGAGGTTGGGAGACAGTGGGGGGTGTTTTGTGTTTTTGCTTTCTGGGTCAGGGGGTGGTTTTTTGGTTGTTGTTTGGGTTTGTTTCTGTTTGCTTTGGGTTTTTGTTTTTTTGGTTGTTTGGGTTTTTTTTTAAAGTATGCATCTCCCTGAGCATCAGATTTTCAAACATGCAGTATACATAAACAGTATCAACATAGCTTGATTTAATGAGGCAATGAAAAAAAAACCACTTGATTCACTTCCTTTTACACACACAGTCTGAACTGGGCACTCCTGCAGTGCGATATGTCACCAGGACAACAGCATTTTGTCACTACCTAAACCAGAGAAACTCTCATAAATGGCATCAAAAGCAAACTGAAACAATTCCATGATACTTGAATAAAACTCTCCAATGAATAAAGCTAATGTGTAAGTAGAACCTGTCAGTAGAAATGTGTATTTAGATGGATGTCCTATTAAAACTCTCCATCAGGTAAATTAATCAACCCACTTTTAAAGATTAAATGGAGAGCCAAACTTCAAAAAAACCTGAAAGAGCAAGTTTATCAAGTCAGTAAATTCACTTCTGCCTCAATTTACGCCAATGTCATAAGAGAAACACTATTCAGATGTTCACACCATCAAAGAATGAGCAGGTAATCCAGAAATCTGTTGCTTCTGACTCATTAAACATTTAGGGAAACTACTGGCACAGGAGTAAGACTTGTCACAGCTGTAACACTAAAGAAATCAGTTCTGAAGTACTCTCTTCCCACTAGAGGGAGACAAATGATTGCAAAAGCATCATTTGCAAGCTCTGCCTCTACAGAAGGGTACAAAATCCCGTTCACAAAGCTGAATGGGTGCAGAGCGTCAGAAGAGCAACGGATGGAAGACTGAAACAACTACTGCAAGTTTCTCTTGTTCAGCACAGTAACAGTAATCTTAAAACAGTAGGCAAGTGCACTGCTGCCAGAGAGCTTACACGCAGTTTAAGTACACACAAAAGTGGGAACACAAAAACCAAAAAGCATGTATTCTTTTTGTTTACACAGATACCTATTTTTATATTCATAATAGATATAGATTAGAAATATTTCATTTCTTATTTTCTAGATAAAAAACACACTCAGTTTTTGAGTCAGTGTTCATCAGTTTTTCTAAATATATTCAGATTAAAGCAGCTTACTAATGTGACTCAGCATGCATGAGTATGCACCAGTGAATAAGTTATCATAGTAAAAAAACAAAGGAAAATTTGAAATATTGAAAGCAACCTGAAACAGTTCTGGTGATCATGCATCATGTGTCATCTAAGTGAAATAATCATAGTGAGTAATTATGTCATTATTCTAACAGCATTATTGTAGAGTTGCAAGCTGTCTATCTAGCATGATTCTAAAAAAAAGTATGCTATCAGGGAACATCATCCTAGTAAGTACAAATTAAGTCTGACACACTAACAGGCAGCTATAAGAAAAAGATGTGACATTTCTGAAACATTTTCAATAACTTCACATTTACACTGAATTCCCACACAGAATAGTAGCAGATCAAGTTAAACCTTCACACTCTGTAAGAGCTATTTTAATGTCATCTGGGGGAGAAAAAAAAAGTCTAAGAGTGATTCAACTGGCATGAAAAATCCTACAGAAGAGTACTATGTTTTCCTGTTACTGAAAATACAGCACTTTTAAATAGAGCATGCATGCTGGGGGGCAGGAGAAGAGCAGGGAGAAGAGGAAAGACTCACTTATCCCCTCCCTAAACTGATCTTGTCAGAACAACTACATACTGCGTTAAGTAGCCATTTAAAAACATGCATAGAGGCCAATATTCAAACTTTGTGGAACACAGACTGTGTTTCACTTGAACAGATTGGTGAGCGTGCTATGTTCTACTTTTCATCTACTTTTAGCTTGTATCTTCCTAATGTTTTCCCCAAAGAGACTCTAAAAGATCACTTACAAAGCATCCCAACTAGGCAAAAAGCAGACAGAGAAGACTGCCCAGAATTCTATGAGAGTAACCGGGTGAGGAAGAAAGATCAAATAATCAAGAGTGGGAAGGAAACACTAATTGGGATATAGCTGTGACATTGTCTGTCAACAACTATTCTGTCTATATCAAGAAATCAATGTTTCTACAGACATTTCTCAATGATCCAAACTCCTCCTGAGCCACTTGTGAAACCAAAGGACTGATAAAAATCAACACCAAAGAGAGGAAAGTAGCCTAAAGGCAAATGAATAAACATGAATAAAAAGGGGATTGTAAGAAAACTGTGTTTGAACAAAACATTTCCATATTATGAACTCGGAGCTTATCCATCATTAATCTACCTTCTATTTGTTACACTGTACCACAGTAAGATAACTTATGTACTATGACCCCTAACCACAAGATCCACATTCTGTTCAATTTAATTATGATTTTAAGGTAGCTTAATAAGGTATTTGATCAAAAGACAAAGATGTGAGCTCAGATACCCGTACTACTTGCTCTGAAGGAAGTGAGTAAGGTTTTTAGAAAAGAAGCAGATTGATGAGTATGTTGGATAAGGGGGTTCATAACTCCAGGCCCCCTTATCACAACACAAACAGTAATAAAGAACCAGTAGTTGCCAACACATTAGCAGCATAAAGAGCTCTGCACTTGACTGGAATCAAATGTGTGTGTATGTACAGACATATCCACTTTCTTTGCTCATGTAATTGCTCCTTTTTAAATACAGTACTTTGTACCGTCATGGGGTTTTTTAGAGGGCTCTTTGGACAAGCAGAAATATTATCTGTGCACTTCTTGACTGAAGTACTTGCAAAAAGGAAAAAAAAATAATGTTTTTAAGAGATGGTACCTGGGTTAAATTTAGCTAAGCTTTATTTTTAAGCAGAAATAAAGATTTCTATCACAGCTTCCTCAAGCTACAAAGGTAATGAGATGTAGTGTTTACAATAATTTTATTTTCTTATACGAGCTATTTTGTTTTATTCGTTGTTAAAACTTGTTGAAAACTTCCATAGTATTCTCAACAGGTAAAGAGCTGCAGGAACCTCAGATTCGGCATCTACTTATAGCTCAGCTACAAGTGAAGTTCTCCACACGACATCATCACTTCAACAAAATACAAGGCCAAAACCAAAAAAAACCACACACCAATAACACACCATCAAACATTCCTGAAGTTAAACTCTAAGTTCTGGTATCTTAAAGGCAAAACTTTTTTTGATAGAAATTCACAGTAAAATGTGAGAAAGTATCAAAACACTTTTGTTCCTACACAGTCTAACTGTATCCCTGCTGGACAGCTGTCAAAATCCCATTTGACAAAATTGTTTTAAAACAGCATTGTAGAGCTAATGTGGCAGTAAACAGCTATTTTCAAACTTTTTTTTTAAAATTAGAAGCTCAAGTGACAATGAAATGTATCTATGTAGCTTATTTGGCGTTATCCACCAAGCTTACGACTCTGAAAATTATGCATTTCATGGATTTTAAGTATTTAATTCTCATCTCATTGATTTAAGCTAGTTCTCCCATGTACTTGAAATTAAAATAATTCTTTTATAGGAAAAACTGGTTTCTAAACAAGATCTTACCCTTTCTTTTTTTCTTTACCCAACATTCCATTTCTCTATGGCTGTTCAAAAGTAAACTACGTAAGTTTCAACAGTTTCAAATTCCCTCAACAAATTTCTATTAAAGGTGTATCATGCAGAACTGTTGACATATACATACTAGGACTTAGAAATAGCCTATTAACTGCTGTCCACAGCTAAATTATATAGGCTTCATTACTTCAAATTTGTCCATGTCACCACCTCCCTCCCACATGTTTTTAATCTTCTCTTAAAAGTTGTTTTTTAAAAAGCAGCAGCTTAAAAATAGATTAGGTCCAACTTTTTTTGTGCCTTTTTTATATAATATTAGATTTCCTCCTTAACCATATTTAGAATTCCAAATTAAGCTTATTTTGTTTTAGGCTAGATATATATTTCCACTATCAATTAACACTGTAAATTGTTAGGTTTGTGCTTCTTTTCTCTTGGAAAATCTTCAGACCTCTAAGAAGCCTTTTGAAGAAGTGACTAGTTACTTCTCACTCTTTGTGTGCCCTGGCAGTAGTATTCTCTGTTAAGTTTTGATCTTTGCTTTTAATAGCAAATATTTTTACCATTTTCAATACCCTGTGTTCTATGTAATTATTCCTTAATGGGAGTTTTTTGAAAAGCCTACCTCCATTTTAAGTTAATGTAAGCAAACTTTAAACTATCAACTACTTTCCACTATGAATTCCACAGTTACAAGTCAAACATCTGGTAACAGTTGTCATCGATTATCTTACCAAGCCTGGTACCAAAAGCCTTAAATATTTTAACCATTTTACGACATAAAAGGAATAGTGGCAGGAGGTTAATAGGAACTGACCTATTCCAGTGTAAATGTCTATCTAACTGCTGAGGGGTTTTGATAGCTGATTTTAACACAGTTTAACTGGTTCTTGAAAAAGGAGGATTACAGACATTATGAGTCAGCTTTAATCAGTTAAACCACTAACCTTTTGCTCTGTTTGCAGTTGGTCACATCTCTGCTTTTCATGGTTAAGTTCTTTTTCCAGTCTTTCAACTTGATCTCTGAGTTGTGCCGTTTCCTTTTCCAGAACAGAAGTTACTTTTAATAGCTCTTCTTTTTCTTTTATTATTTTTTCAATTTTAAACTGTAAAAACAAAAAACAGTGCTTTTTGGTAATTTTTCTCCACTTCATTCCTATCAAATAAGTGGATAACAAATTATTCCAGTGTTTGAGCAGAAGCACAAAATGTGTGTCCTCTGACTAGGTTATTGTACAGTTGTCCCCTTATTCCCAAATTTCTGAAGTTTCATTGCTTTAACTGAATAGTACTACATTACCATTAGACAGCACACTTTGTAGTGTCCTGATTTATACTCAGGTTTTCCCTCTGTAAGTGAAGTGCCTTTACTGTTCCCAAGTGACAGCAACTACTGAGGAGCTAATTATGATGATGACAGCTTAGTGAATAAATGGCTGCTGAGAGTAGAGATACACACATACGCACTCTAAACCAATGGAAGAAAAATTAATTTAAAAAAAAAAAAGAATGCACACATAGCCAAAAGTGAGGACTGGCACATGAATTGTGGCCTTTCAATACCTGAAAGGGGCTTGTAAGAAAGATGGAGACAGACTTTTTAGTAGGGCCCATAGCGATAAGACAGGGTGTAACGGTTTTAAACTAAAAGAGGGAAGATTCAGACTAGATATAAGGAAGAAATTTTTTACAGTAAGGGCGGAGAAACACTGGAACAAGTTGCCCTGAGAGGTGGTAGATGCCCCATCCCTGGAAACATTCAAGGTCAGACTGGAGCAACCTGATCTAGTTGATTTTTCTGCTCATTGCAGGGGAGATTGGACTAGATGACCTTAAAAGGTCCCTTCCAACCCTAAAATTCTATGATTCTATGAACCAAGATAATAAAAACATTTGAAAAAATATTTTCCTTCAATTTTAGTACGACTATAAGTATCTGAAAATCAAAAATAGTACAGAGATATATCTGGGATAAGTCTCTTATCCCTAAATTTTGAAAACTGTACATCAAATATATGCACATATGCCCCTAAACGCAACTGACAAAAGGACAAAACATCCGATGGCAAGGTAAGGAAACTGTACTGAACAATTTTCCAATAAGCAACTCACATACTGTAGTTGGTTTGGTTTAGGGTTTTGGTTTTTTTTCATTGTTTGGGCTGTGCTTTTTTAAGCAGTATTCAGCCTACAACGTATCAACAAGCAAATGGAAACATCTTCACTGTGGATGTAAGCACACAAGTCTAACCACATCCACCTAGCAAAGAATACAACACACAGATCACTCCTTTAAATAAAACAAGAGCTATTCTAATATACTTAGGCACCTGCAGTCACTCAGCTTGGTTTTCAGGGCTCTTCACTTGTGGACAAGTTAAAATATACTGGTTTTGTAATTATTATTTTTTTTTCCTTACAACAAGCAGTATTGCACACAAAGGGTATCACCTCCCCTCCAGTTAGCTGGAGAGTACCAATGTGAGAGATGGACAACTATCTACTCTCTTATGGCTTCCCAGTCTATGCTTAGTGCTATACCATACCCGTAACCGGTTTAAAATCTGTACTCATTTAACCTGCAAGTGTTCTAAACTCCAATCAAATACTAAAGAACAAGCCAGAAGTATATACATTATATACACATACATAGTTTTTCTCCTCCTTGAAGTCTGCTCTTCAATACCTGTAAATGTATGTATATATTTAAAAAAAATAAAGAAGTAGATAACATTTTAAGAATTGTGTAATCCAACCTCAAGAAGTCCAGCTTTTGTAGTCACCACTAACATATCAGAGTTTCCTTCATCTTCCATAGTGAGCAATTCTTCAACAGGGGAAGAGGTACGAAACTGGAAAGGTGTGCTTGCTCCACGGATTTCTCCTTTATGAGTCACATAACAGAACTGGTAAAATTCTCCGTCATCATTTGGTAGATAATATCCTACAAAAATTAATTCATGTTTAAAGAAACATTCTACACAAAAATACAAGTCTTCATCTGGAAACATTATCAGATCACATTTGACTTAAGAATTTCATGCTTATTACCTCAGTAAGGCACAGATAAATCATCAAAACAGCAGAAAGAAAGAGTCATCCTATTCAGTAACTTTCATCTCCCAACAATTTCTCTGAGCTTTTAAGACAAACGCTACAACAGTGACAAGTGCTATATGTACACATCACCTTACATACATTAGGTAACAGCTGCTGTTTATATATTTATGAAACAGATAGAATCATTAGCAATCAGATGCATTGAAGCTGGATCAGGACCACGTGATGATGTAACTATTGTACAATCCCAGAACAAAGAGTAAGCGATTTTTTGACCTTGAAATGCTATACAATCAATGACAGCAAACACAGACAGAAAAACAAGCAGTGACATGACATCTGCAACTCTACCAGGTTCAATTTTTTGCATGTTTTTTTTCTTTTTGGAGTAACGACAATTTATTTTGCTATTTTTAAGTGCCAAAGCATGGGAATGCTCTGGACGGATGACAAGTTGCAAATACAGAGGAGGCAGGGCAGGCAGGGAGAGCTTAAAGAGCTTATTTTTTTAAATCTAAAAAAAAAAATAAATCATCTAGACTTTCCAAGGTAAGAGTAACTCCTCTTTCTTCTGTCTATGTAATACTGCATGCTGCTAGCAAATTATTTCAGGAGAATTTCTGACTATTCAATTGAACTGTTGCCCACTAAAGCTTCAACATCAAGCCTCTTACATCACCTGGATTCACATAGTAATATTTGTGGATGTTAAACAATCATTTCCAGAACTAATGAGATTTTTACCTTTATTAGTGAACACAAGAAACCACGTTTAACAGTAAGAAAACCACTTGATTTTATTCAGAACACTTAATTATCAGTTATCCTAGCCAGCTTGAGTATGATACTAGTAAATCCTCATGCAATGTTTAATCCAGCAGGTGATGTCACCCATTTCTGTTCATATTTCATTACAATTCACTCTGCTCCCTTTCTACCTTTATTATTAATTTCTATTGACCATTTTTTATACCAGATTTCTGGAAGATTTTTCCCAGTAATCTGAGCTACTTTTCCCACAAATGGTAAAACATTACATGTGCTATACCGACAGCATTTGTATCAAGCACTTTGTGTTTCCATTAGTCTTATACTTTATTAACTGTAGGTCAGGGAATAGTACCTTAATCTCAAAACCTCAGAATTCCATGGTTTTGGACCCGACTACACTTCACAATGTAGCACTGTAGTTCAGTTTACCTGATTCAATGCTTAAATAAGGTGACGAGATGCAGAAACAAATTCAGAATAATCTACTTTGCAGCTCCAGCAAGTTTTAATATTGGTTCAGACACACTGATTTTAAAACTAAAGTCTTTTTTTCTTGTGTCTAACATACTGGAGAGCACAGATTCCTGATTATTTTCTTCCAGAACACCTACTTGATCATAAAAAAAATATTTAAAGCATGCTGTACAACATTTACTATTTATCTCAGTTAATTAAGCTCCTGTAAGCTCTACTGATCTCATCTCAGCAGCACTAAAATATCTTGCCAAACACAACTGGGAGACTGTCTGAACAGAGATTAAACCTGGCACCTCTATAAAGTGGAGTACTGTCAGCACAGAATGTAACAGATGGGACAGTTACCTGGTCTCTTCATGTGTGGTAAAACTCCTAAGTACAAAGGGCTGATAACGCCAACAGTCGTAGGTTTCTAGGTCACTTTTAGTTTCAGTCAACCCAATTTCATTCATTTAGTGAATTCTGGTAACTGTGAAAGAAACTGACTTCCTTCCAGTCTCTACAGAGCGCACATACTTTTCACAGCTTGCAAGGTTATACAATGGTCAGATCACACGGATATGATCATTTGAGTGCATCCTCTCTGCAGATGTCTGTCTGCAGACAACACCAAGTTGGGTGGGAGTGTCGACCTGCTTGAGGGTAGGATGGCTTTATAGAGCGATCTGGACAAGCTGGATCATTGGGCCAGGCCAGTGGTATGGGATTTAACAAGATACTTAGTAAGCAAAAAATGGAGGTGCTTTTTGGTTTGGTTTTTTTTTTTTTTAAACACAACTTTGAATATGTATAGATTTTAGTCATTTATAATGTTCTGTAGCAAGACGTTCTGCACACTGACTGTGTTATACAAGTCCATCATCTCCATCTCCATTTTGAACCTGTCACTTGGTAGCTTACATCGATTTCAATTGTTCCTACCTCTTTAAATATGAACCACAGATAATCCACTCATGCCACAGGTAGATGACCTTGGATACATCAGTCATTTACTATTATTTCTTTCCCAGGCCAAAAAATCTGGCAGAAAGAAGTTCTGAAGGTGACCTAGTCCAACTTCCCACTCAAGAGACTGTTGTCAGCACCAGTATGAGACAACCATGGCTGTGTTTAAGCAACTGTGTGGAATTCCCATCCTTTCAAACCAGGGATACCTGTTCAAGTGCTGCACTAATCCCTCTTTGTAAAAGAGTTCTTCCTAATGCCAGACGTAAACCTTCCAGGCCACAATCTACAGCCATTGTCCCTTTATATATATTTAATAAGAGTGTGGCTCTCACCTTTTAACTCCAAACCTTTGCACAGAAGCTATTTTTTTAATTTTGATCTTCCTTGTTGCACTTTCTTTGTTCTACTAGATCTTTGAGATTGCGAGGCAAAGGAGAGGATCTGAACACACGGTGCTGAAAATGCAGTTATACTATAGACTTGTGTAGTGCTGTAACATTTTCTGTTTTATTCTTTATGCTTCTCTTAAAAAATATGTCATTTTCATCAATTCCTCACTGTCAAAATGTCCTCTGTAACTCTGAACCATCACCAAACCATCATCTGCATTATTTATTCTTTGGCAAGAACCACTTTACATTGAGAATGATGTTCAAAGTCCAGACTAAAAACAATGTAAAGACACAATGCGTTAAGAGTTGCCGAGATTAAAAAACCCTGCTGATGATTAAACAAAGTCACTTTCTGTATTTTAATAGTTTCTTTCAGAGCCTGTCTTTCTATCAGGCATGAATACTGTCCATTACTATGTAAAAACATACTAAGTCACATACTTCTCTTTACAATTTCTTTGACATCTAAAATAAGACTGAACTTCACACAGTGAAGTGTGGAAAATTCTCCACCACTTTATGCTCATAAAAGCCTGGAACTGTTATACCACCCTCAGCATTGTAATGAACAGATAAGTATTTAAAAAGCTGCATAGGCTGGAAAACACAGGTAGATACTGATTTATATTCACCTTGAAAAGTCAGCACACAGTTAACAGTTGATCCTTCCACATAATTTTCTGGCATAGGTGACCAAAGAAACGTGTAATAATCTCTTGCGGTACTCCAACCAACCTAAAATAAAATAAACCACAACAACAACAAAAAAAAAAAAAAAAAAGAAAGAAAGAGAAAACATTAAGCAGAAGAATTTGTTACACAGTTAAGATATCATGGTCTGGCCTTTACAACATACTGTAATATGCATATTTCTGCTTCAACATGCAATAAAAAGATACTTAACAATGTTCACAAATCAGGAATATTTTAACAAGCATGTCAAAGATTTAGCATGAATTTTATTAAGCTTGTTACCTAAGGCAATAAATGGGTCTAAGGCAATAAAAGGGTCTATATAAATTAAAACACCAGACAGTTTTCACTATACATTAAACTACTATTTGGTACATTATTTTTTTTCCTATAAAGATACACATTGCTATATTAAAAGTATAAAAACATTAATTCTGAAGTTTATAGTGATATTTTCTTAGTGTAAGTTCTGCCATTGCTGACTATTTTGCGTCCACAATCCAACAGGTTCACCAGAAAACAAAAAGGAAGATATTAAAAACAGCGCTCTCTCCTACTGGAAAGGCCAAATTTGACAGGGCTAAACTAGCACTTTTTAGACTACTTCTGCAATACTACAGACCAGTATTTTGCTGAGATACTTATTCTTCCATACATACATGCTATGTCTGCAAGGGAAAAAAAAAAATGCACGAAAACCTAACTCAGCTAAGTTGGTGCAGTCTTCCCACTAACTTCAATAAACACCTGCTTTCAGACTTTTCTTAAAAGTGCAATTCTGTACAGCGAGAAATGGTGTCCTCTGAAGAAGCATATTCCAATATGCTTCTAAACCTGAAATCCAAACTATAGTAACACAATGGATATTAATAATAGGATAACAGTAAAGGAGAAGAAGAAATGTGCATCTGGTTTATTCCACTGGCTAAAGAAATAACCAAAAAACCTTGTCAAAAGCTAGGTGTAATATGATTTATCATACTGGTAACTGGGTATGCTGTCTTGGAAGAGTTAAAAGGGGACACATTGCTTACCAATTTTTATGCAGTAAAACCACATTTCAAGAGGAAGAACAAAACAAAACACAAAAAAAACCCCAAAAAGATGAAGTTATCAATCATGATTTGTATTACTTCAACACAAAAAATTTCTAAGCTTCAGGTTCATACCAAATCCCCCTTTATAAAGGATACATTGCAATTATGTATTTTAAAAACATTAAGAACTGGTTTTTAAAGGAGTTGCCAACTTGAGAAAAAAAGAAAAGAACAGATGTTTAGATACGCAAAGAGAACAGCAGAACTGAAAGTAATTCAATAGCAATTACATATGTAAATCAATAATTAGCAATAGTAACAAAATTCTGAATAGATTACTCCATAATTGTCCATTACACTATACTCGGGACACATTGCGAAGAGGCAAGTTGAAGCTTATCTTGTAAACATAAACATTTGTGCATCTTCCTGGTAATAGCGCAGGATTCAAGAAATCAGATGATTCTATAGGTAGCTGCTGTTAAATACAGTTAGCATGGGGGAAATAGTATCAGTCAGGAGTGTACAATGGAGAAAAACTGAAGTAAAAATCACTTAAGTGCCACTTTCGGTGAGAGCTATAAAATGGGGAGGTAGCAATACCTGATCACAGACTAAAAAAGTTCCCTGGCCAGCATATTCCTTAATTTCATACTTTGAAAACTCAAAGGTAAGTTTTGCTAAGTTAAAAGCAGATAAATTAATCTTTTCAAAAATATTTTCCCTATAGTACAATGTTCAAGTAACAGACAAAGGTTATTCCTGCCACCTCACAAAACCTTTTGCAGCTGATTCTCCAGCCTTCAGGGTGATGTGGCTCCTCTGACCTCACTGTACTTACACTGAAACAGCAAGAACACAGAATCTACTCTGTGAAAAAAAATCCCATCCTAAATCTATTTTGACTACTTATATCTCTAAGCTTATCTATTCAGGGGACCCCAGGAAAATCCCAGAACAGTAGAAGGAAAATTTCAAACACAGACTTTATGTTAGAACTGGAAATCACTCAAACAAGTAGGAGCAGAGAAATTCTCAACTATTTGAGAAGCTCTCAGCATGAAAATAGAAAAAAGAAGGGCTGCTTCTTTTGGAAAAATGGAAAAAATAACAGCACCAGCACAACACATCAGAAAACAAGGGCAGACAAAGTGCAAAGTCTTTTACTGTTATCAGAGAAAAACCTCCAGGCCTGCAAGAACAAGAATTTGACCATTTCAACTGCCAGAACAGCTGGTATGACTAACAGGGAGCACGTGTATTCATGAAAACATTAGAGAAAACACACAAATGCTTACAGAAAGATTCGCAAACTTCATTTCTGTATTTGAATTTAAGTAACAATGAAAAAGAATAGTCATTGAAATTATTTTCATTATAAAAAAATATATTTGAAATCAAGTCTTCAGTTACATTGTGTAATTTTTTGTGTCCTTTGGTCATTGACTGACCAAGTTCTAAAAATTTATGATCTAACTACTCAAGCTGCAAGCATATTTATTTACATTAATAATTGGAACCTAAAAGGTGTTAAAAAAATGGAAATGAGGGGAAAGATGTGGAAATCCACACTTAATTCCTGTTTAGGCCTCATGAATTTACAGCCCTATTCTGTAACGAAGAATATATTCTGATGTACTAAAATGTGAAACCAAAGTTAAAAAAAAAAAAAACAAAAACAAAAACACCCCCCCCCCAAAATACCACACTTTCATTAGAATGCTAACTAAAATGGCATACAAAGAACCCAGATAAAAATTCTTTACAAGCAATTAACTCAAAAAAAAAAAAGTATTAACAATTTAAAATAAGACTTCCAAAATGAAAGCAACTCAAGTGAAACAGTATTGCAATGAAAAGAGCTACAGACTCTGTTGTTGTACAAAAACCTCGGTTGGAACTCCTTTAATGAAAATAACTCCACATGCCAGCTAAAAAAAAAAAAAAAAAAAAACACACTAAAAAAACTCAGAGCAAACATGAAGTACTGTCAACTACTAACATAAAGCCAAGTTTCAAAGCGCTAACGCTGAAACAAATGCACATTAGTACTCTCTAACCACCAGAAATAATAAATAAATGAGGAATTTCACTGTGAAACTTTCTGTGAGCCAGGAGGAGTACAAGAGACACAGTTTACTAGTCTAACCTGAAAACTTGGCATGGGTAATGGCAGACATTACAATATCCACATTCAAGCACACAAACATTACAAGTTACACAAGAACTCCAGCACAAAACCTTTTGAAGTTCAGAGGAGGAAAAAGGAGAATGACCTGTCAAACCATGCACAGGACTTGTTCTGAGCTCTGAACTCAAGTTCCTCATCTGATGCACTGACTGGCTGTGCTGGTATCATTACTTTTTAAGCAATTCATAGAAAACTCTGAAAACACTTTGCTCAGAATTAAAAACTCAAAATATCAATGTCCTTATTTCTTAGACAAAAAAGTAAGACAGACTTAAATGATGCAGCTTCCCTAGACCAACAGGAAAAAAAAAATCCATATTAGAATTAGAAATAAAGTCTGGTATTCAACACATTCTTCTAACTTCTCTGTTTCTCTACATTTAATTCTCACAAACTCCACTTAGAAGTCCATTTTTAAATTAGAAAGCTGTACATAAATCCAACATTCTTGCTTTCTAGATGTTAACCAACAGATTAATAACCCAGAAACCAAATTGTAGTTTTGCCTTCTCAACCCATGTTTTTAAACAAAAAACATGACTAAACAATCAATGTCTCCTAAAAACATGTCATACCAGATTATGTTGTTATGAACAAACAATGTGTTATTCAAACAAACCTCACTTAATTCAATTCTCTCTCCATAAAACAAAAAGCTTTAATAGGCGATTAAACAGTAATCCGTTCACCATAGTTCTATTTCCTACTTTTGAAAAAAAATGCTTACTTCAATGTAGGACATCATTAACTACTTTTTAGTTATATAAACCAACTCCGTAGTCACAGTGGAAATGCTGAAGTCTGGTAAAGGTTAAGATGTCTAACACTGAGTACTTTGCAATTTGGCTGGGCAAGTAGGGACAACTCAGCTGCCCGCAATACTCATACCAGGCAGGTTTTCCTCCTACTAATAAATAGGTACCTAGTCATGATGAAAGTTTGTTCTTCTTCTGTTGCCCCACACATAGGAGCCCCTTTCTTACCGAAATGCCACACAGTGCAATTAGCTTCCCCAAATTTACATTTCACCCACAGTACACTTCCACAAAATAGCTAGAATGTTATAGCCAGAATGTACCTATCTGTATGCCAATAGTGAGTTATCAAATATATTACTGAGGAAAAATAATAACCATTTTATTTCACTCTACCTCCTTTAACTTTCATCTCAATGATCTTGCAATGAATGTAAGCTTCTCCAAGAAGAAAGCTCTGCCTTACAACTAACCACACAGTGTTTGTAACAAAGATTTCTTCAAGCTTGACTTTTCATTTTTTGAGTTTCAGATGAACGTGGAGAATAAACATTTTCTGATTTTCTAGTTAGTTCAATTTCTTTCCTTTTATAGTGCCTTGGTAAAGTCAGTCAACTCAATCTTGAGAGAGCATGCTTTAAAGAAACACCACTGTAAGAAAAACACCACTTGGCATTTTCTCCCCTGGCCTGAGAACACTGTTACACAACTGAGAGAACAGCAGAGTTCCTTCTCCAGCATTAAAAGTGGTTTACCCATCTATACAACACACGCGCTAACCACAGCACACCAAGGAAGTAAACCCAGGTTTAGCTGAATCAGCTCCGGCAAAACTAATGAGTCTTTATTGTAAATATCTAATATGACCCCATTTAAAAAAACAAGCAAACCAACCAACCAAAACAAACAAAAAAAACCTATTCTGAGTAAAAATTATGTCCTTTTGGTAATTTAGAAGGTAAGTTACATAGTTTAGGGTACTTTGCCAAATTACTTTCTAAGTACCACAAGGAGACAATAAATTACCTCTGAAAGAAGAAAAAGTACAGCCAGTAGATAAGGCTCTGGACATACGTTATACAGTATAATTATTACTGACAACAGTAATTCAGGAGCCTTTACATATTTCAAATGGTACAAAACAGTTATTTCAACCCAAACCACAGAAAACACAAGTGTCCATGCAAAAATGAAACAGAGCCCAGCATCCCTGCAAGTGATTTCTCCACAACAGACCTGTTTTGTGCCATAACCCTGACTTTAGGCACTGTTATTTCAGTCACAGCAGTGCTAGTGTTACTGTAGCCCGTAACAGCCTACAAAAGGCACCTACAGGTTAAAAGTTCTTCTAACGCAATTAACAGGGAAAAATTAAAACATTTGGGGGCGGTGAAGCTCATACTGGGCAAAACTACTGATAGTTTGCTGTCAACACTGACGTGCTGCTGACACAACCTACTTCTGAACGCATGCATCATCATCAAATAATGATATCTAGATGCCAATTCTGAAAGAACCAAACTGTACAAGAAACTTCAGGACATGGACACGAGGAAAAATACTTATTACAGTATTAAGTACACTTTAGTAACATTAAGGCACAGACATTTCAAAATAAGTAAATAATTAAGCCAAAGCTACAACCTTGGTTTTGTTTTAGAATGTCTGCAATCACCTTATACCATGTGCAACTTTGACCTACCTCAGACCAAGACATTTATGACTTCACTTCAGACATGACCTCGCTGTTCATACTGAGATAAAAATTTGCTATACAGCAGGAGCCCTAAAACTGAAACATTTTGGGGTGGAAGACGGTTGCAAGGTACTCTGTTTAGACCCTTTATGAAAGTCTGTAATTTTAAGATGTTCTCTCGTGCCCAGACCTGAAGAAGTCCATCTCTGCTGAATGTTACAAACACATACAGGCAATCTTTTAACTTGAGCTATTGAGACCATATGGTATTTGTTGCAGTATCACCGTACTATCAGGGTCCTAACCTATTATCATCTCTCCTTGGTTGTATTTCTACCTCAGAGTTCAGAGAAATATGTCAAAATGACATTGACAGAGTGCCTAGACGATAGGATCAACTTTCTCTCTTATTAGGTATAAATCAAAATAAATATAGAAACAATATGAACTCCCTAAAAGAAAACTTGTTACATATGTAAATGGCTGCCAAAGGAAATGTTATGACAGATCAAAGACTAACATAGTTACTGTTTACTTTAAGAGATAAGCATGGAAATGTATTAAAAGAGGGTGGGTAGGGTTTAAGTGAAATATTCATTTGCTATCACATTTCAGAAAAACTATAAATTAGCACACTCTTTTACTTCAAAATTATTACCAGCTACTGACCACTTTGCTATGCCCATTTTGTCTCTGACCACACAAACCTACCACAGCAAATATTTTAAGAAAATTAATGACACTTGGAATTAAACGTCAAAATTTCTTGCTAAAGGTAACATCAGGTAAACCCAGATTATCCTTCTCTTCACGTAGTACAGAAACAATGAACAACATTGACATGGACTTTTTTTTTTTGGTGAGAGAAAGATTAACTCAGTTATTTAAGATATGTCTTTCCAAAGAAAATAAATAAGAAACCAACTGAATCATCATTCTCAAAACATCCTGAATTCCAATAATTCTATTCCTGACTATTTTAACAACAGAATATAGTCTCCACTACACATTCCTGTATCTATCATGCCCTGCTCTGCAGTGATGATTCCATTCTGATGACTCCAGAAAAATTGTATTTCTACATGCGTGTGGTCAATAACACATCCAGCTGTTTCACCGCACTTCATAACATGATCTGTATATGGAAGTAATTGATATCTTTAAAAAAAAAAAAAAAAAATCAATCTACAACAAACCCAGGACATTTAAATGAATCATACAAGTTTTACTCTTATTTGTAGTCCAAAGGAGACTAAATAACCCAGAGTACTATACAAAAACTTATCTATATTGTCTTGATACAACACAACCACTAACCTATTTCTTAGCTGACCATCAATTCCACCATTAAATTCTGCTGCAGAGGTTTTTGACCACAGACAACTTAATTACGAGGTTTGCTATATTTTCTGTCTTTTCAATGTACTAATTTAAGCTGCACTTAATACTGCACTGATACACAAAGAGTAGCTCAGGTGTGACCTCCTACATACCAAATGCTCCCTTCTGAGCAAGCAGGCACTTCTTGTGTTTAAGTTATTAAGATCTGCCCAACTATTCAGTTTTAACATAAATTAAGTTACCAGAACATCAGATCACCATTTTTAAGTTGTGGTTATTAAGAAAGAGGACATTAAGAAATAAAAAATTTTCTTTTCTTCTCTAGATGTACATTAAGGCCGTCAATACTAAAGCATATTTATAACTTAAGTCAACATCCTAGAAGAATGGTAATGTAGATTAATTATTCCATCAAAATTTTCCTGTTCCTTAATTCTAATTGATATATTTTTCTAAGTAATGACATAGCAAGACCAAAGCCATTAGCTTAACATATGTAAGATTACCTGCTGATATCGCAGGTCTTTCCAGCATGCTGGCCTCAGCAAAATTAAATCTTCAGAAACTCAGGAATTATTACGATTTACCCCATGAACACCCACACCTTTAATGCTACTCTCTTGAAGCAGTTATTACGCCCATAACATTCTTTCCCTGTGCCTTTGAGATGTACAATAAACCTGCCTCCTCCCTTCTATACTGCACATCTGTCTTACTTGCACACATATGCCCTAGACAGAGGGGTGAGCGCTGCTTCCTAAAAGCCAAACAGGTTTTACAAACACTTCTGCAAATCTGGACATTATGTATTAATAATGCAAAAAATATCACATGGCCATATGATTATTTCACTTTATCGTGAAATAAAACCATAAAATGTAGACTTCCCCATTTAGAGATTAAGACTACCAACCATACAGACCACTTTTGCAACCAGATGTAGTGCACATATTAATTATTCTTCCTCATTTCAAAGGTTTAGATTTGGATGACTCTAAGGGCCTCTCCAGATTTTGATTAATCAAAGATAAGTAGAGAAGAATAAAGAGAGAACATTGGTCTTGGATCATTCTGGGAGTACAGATCTCCTGCAAAATTGATCAAGAATGGTAAGCCTTCTATCCTTTGACTTCAGAAGGACCTGATGTTTCCTAGTGTGATGTCTTCACACAGATTTTTCATACAGAATCCTCAGCAGACACAGAAAGCTGGAAACATTCCTAGTGATGGGGGGAAAAAACTCAACAGCTTTAAGTCTACAAAGTGAAAAAGAACACGTACTAAGTGGAAAAGACTGATACAAGGAAGAGCAAAATGAGGTTCTGTAATACATAAATTAATTAATAAATAAGCACAATAAGACACACAAACAAACTTTTATAAGCAATTTATGGCTCCTACCAAGGACTCAATTTCTAACAGCACCTTTTTCACTTAGGCTGCATCACACTAATGGCAACTAGAATAATCACAAATGCAAATATACATGGAATAAAAAGAGTCTGTTAGGTCTGTAGCACACACCATGGAAACTTTCTAAAAACTCACAAGCTAGAAATTAAAGTGTCAGTGTATGAAATAAGGTGTTGCTTCTGGAACTATTAGCTATACTTCTATTTAAAAAGGAAACAAACCAACTAACCAAATCCTTCAAAGCTGCTCTTCAGAACTGAACTCTAAAAAGATTTGAAAAAGCAGTTTCAATTGTCATCCCACATCAAGCAGCCACGCCAATAAAGTAGGCGTAGCCCTTCCCCCACACACCTTCCTAGTCCACTGGTTTCCATCCCAGTGATGCCAGCACAGCTGCCCATTGCATCACACAGTGATCAAGCTGAAGAACCAAACCAGTTGTGAAACCAGGTGGTAAAAGCTGGGGGAGGAGGGGCTGTATTTTTCTGGCAGATGACTTCCCTCACCCATTTCACTGTGCAGCTGCACAAACAGCTGGACTGGCAAAACAAACAGGATGATATAAGGATATAAATAACCATATCTACTTAAGATATCATCACTGCTGAAGATATCTACTTGGACTTGCAATCTAAATGAAAACCATTCAATTTAAAAGGTACCTATAGATTTTGTTCAATTCAACTAAAAAAAATTCTTGGCTAACCAGTTGAGCAAACACAGGGCAGAATACAGCTGAAGCCACTGCCATCTAAAATGAAATGAAAGTCAATATCAGAAAAAAACCACAAAACAACATTCATGGGGAAGGGGGGATATCTTATTCCACATTAAAAATTATCTTAATCCACTTAAGGTAACACCAGCTGAAAAAGGCTTGTTTTCTAAGCAAGTTATTCACTTCAGAAAGACATGGTGAACTTCTGTTCCCTCTACATGAACAGGCAGTAAATCGATGGTTTGAAGCCTCGCTTTCCTTGCATACTAGGCCAATACAGAAGGCCACTAATTACTGTTAACATAATTAGTCAAGTTTTGTTTTCTTTTTTTATTTAATACTGAAAATCACTTTACTAAGCATGCATTACATTCTTCTTATGTGTTTTAGTAAAGGTAAATGATAAAAGCCCTGCCTCTTTCATCAGTTTTCAAACCATCTCCCAGTAGTTTGTTGATTGCCAGGAACACTCAGTTCTCTAGAAATCACTCTTTTTCATTCAGAACACCATATAGTACAACTTCTGTCTATTGCAAGACAAACATTACTCATACATATTTGTAGACACAGATGCAGTTGGACAGCTGCCTCCATTTAACTCACTGTACTATAACTACACTAAGTATATTCACAACACTTAGTATAAGCTGACATAGTCACAAAAAGAAAATGATATTCATCCTTTTCCCCATTTCACAATGCTTCCTTCCCTTTTGTTGATGAGAATTAGCTGAACTGGAAATTCAGTTGGGGAATTCCATTAAAAATGATCCGGTCCCAAAATGTTAGTCTTAACCTCAATCAATTCCCTGATTTGATTCATCACACGAGAGCTTGTTTCACATAAAGGTGGGAAAGCACAAGAAATAAGCCACGCTGCACAAAAGGAGAAGTTTCTTTCAGCAGCAGTATTACCTCATACCAGCTCAACATGTTCCTTAAATGACTGCCAAAGCTGTAATACCTGCTGCTGCTAAAGTAGAATAAAAATTCATATACCAGTAGTTTACAAAAATCTACCATCACAATCAAGATGAAATCAAAGCTACCTGTACATTGTACACAGCATTTCATGTAGGTGTGAAACAGTTTTTCAGTGACTTTTTTTTGTTGTTTTAGTTTTCCTAATTAGTATTTTAGGATCCCGTCTGCCTGCCTCCCTCGCTTAGGTCAACAGACAAAGCCACAACGTTCATTTCTCAAGTTACATTTAAATAATTCCAAAATGCTTATGTGTAATACAAATAGCACACTCTTTATAAAGTTTAGTTAAACTTTAATCTTTATCAAATGCCATTAGCTAAACATTCAAGTGCACACTGTTACACTGATTTTTTGTCAAAACTTTGCCGATAATCAAGATACATATACATACATTTTTAAAAGCTTCCCACTACAGAAATGCGTCTGTTTCTAAATTAAAGCCTCCTTTACACTATTTAGTGACCATATAGTCATTGTGTATAGCATTAAAAATGCTTCTGCTTTGTTATAGAGCATAGTACTTATATTTTGCAGAAGATCAAATCTTCAACATCTAACATTATCTACTAACAATCAATTGGCAATCAGTGAAGTAAAGCATTTATATTCTTAAACAGTGGACAGTTCTAAGGGAAAGGTCCTCCGGTACCAAAACAGTCTGTTACCTTTCCCCCTTCCTCACTGCCAAAGCATCACTTCTTTAAAGCCTGAATCAAAACTGCTATTAACCATTTAAGTAAGGAATTCAAGCTTCACCTACTAGGAGCTATACTGACAAAGAAATATAGATCTAGGTCTAAAACACAAGCAGATGTAAGAATTCATCAATTTCTAATCTCATAATTTACACTTTACTAACCTTTAAAAATAACTCCAAATAAATCAAATCACTAACGTGAGGCAATTTAGATGTGGCTTCAGCCCTCCTCCTTTTTTCAAGGGTCTGTTTTGAACAATTTTAGTGGTCTCTAGTGTTCAGCCTGTTCTAGCAACAACGAGTCAGGGACGTGGGTCTGGATACCTCCAGCTTATTTTTTTGTTCTATCCACACACGTTTCACACTTACTCTGGCTCACGGTCTTCATACAGTCCTGTTCACAGTGTCACTCTGTGCCCACACATCTCTTCTCAAATCACCTCCATTTAATTCTGCACGACACCGCTACATCACACCTTCCCTTTCACCCAGCAGACGTACAGTGTACTCATTCCTCTAGTTCTGATCTCCAGCTGATCTTTGTTACAAAACTCACATTCTAATAGCAGGAACCAATACATCACTGAAGTGATGTTCCACTTTAGTTTATGAGAGTGCTTTTACTGTTGTTGGCATTTTTAGACTTATTTTTAACTGATAAGAGAGAAGACAGTAAACATCTGAGAAATTGCAATAGAACAAGCTTTACTTACCTTGAAAATACCAACCCAGTCTTTCTGATGAGGATGGATAAATTGGGTCAGAGTGTAGTGACATTCAAGGTGTGTGTTCGGAAGATAACTTTTTGCCACATTTTGAAAAATCACATGTGCAAAATTGGAAGTCTGCAAAGCATTCGCTGAAGACGGAACTTCTTGAAAGGACGACATGATTGATCTGTAACAAAATCATAGAAGTTGCTACTTCAATATAGTGGAAAAATTAGTTCAGTTAAAAAAAAATAATCTATTAATAATCGATTATCATCTATTACAATAATAATCTATTATAATCTTAATAATCTATTAATCAAGACAGAGAAACCTAACAATTAGTTCTTCTGTTCTGGAAACAGCACACTTTGGTGGACTTGGTCTGTAGCTGTCTCAGCATCACTCCAAGACAATCACCTCTCAGAATTAAAGGGCATTCATTTCAGGAATGACATCAAGATGGAGAAAAAGCATCGCTTAGCTGAATGCCCTCAGTATTATAGCTCAGATACAGCGGCAGAAAGTGGGAAATAAAAGTGGTGGTGTGAAAAAAAAGCAGGGTACTAACTTAATGAAATGTTCTTAATGATTCTGGATGTGGCAGGGAAGGAAAAAGCAAGCTCTGTACTTTCCCCACTTTAAACTTTTCTCAGAATTTGAACTGCCCAGTGCTTCTGACATCATTTTTATATACAAAGTTTTTCTTCCCTTCTCAGTAAAAGTAACGAAGTTCCATTTTAAGACATTTTTAAAAACCAAGAAAGTTTACCTAAACAGGAGGGGTTTGTTTGTTGGTTGGTTTTGGTGATTTCGTTTTTTCCAAGAGAGTTCTCTTGCCTCTGTTTAGCAACCTGTAGATATCTTTTACTCTTCTCACTGTAACACATATGCTCCCAGCCCTGCATGTTTAGCTTCATTACCATAAACAATGGACTTCATTGACAGTGGGAACATTTAGGTATGCACACAGATTGAGGGATTAACAGCGATCAGTTGGACCGCAAAAGCTTTTAATCATGCTTTCTATTCACCAACTCATTCAGAACACACAGTGCTAAGAATGCAATGTGCGGCAGCAATGCAAGATGCTTCATAAGCAGAACAAGAACATCCCTTCCTCAGATTTGGCACTATCTGCCAAAAATGCAAGATGGGCAACTGAGCAGTTTCAAGTGTTTGATTTCAATGTACAACCACAAGTTTGTCAAAATATTTGTTATTAGGAGGATTGAGGCCTTGTATATCTAGCACAGTTCTAGTAAGATGAACCATCCTATTCTTGCAATTGCTCTAAAAAGTAATTTTCTATTGACCAAGCAAATTCACACCTTGAATGAGGTAACTGACTGACAAGTGTGTGACATAATATATTACTTTCATTGAAGATACATGTGGAAACCAACCCCTAAAAGGGATGTGCCACTGCAAGTCTCAAGAAGTTCAAAGATTAAAGGCTCTCTGGATATTTCCTATAGCCTTTTAGAATTTCTTTTCACCAGTTAAAAAACAAGTAGCGAAGAGACCATGTTTTCTGGAATATAATGCACTCTGAATTAAACAGGTATTGATGATTCAAAACAAGTAAAAGGTAAACAGGGATTTTATAGGTTTAAGCCCTCAATGCTTTAAGCTTATTACTGCCCAATTTTGTTTAACACATGAAATACATACGGACAGCCATTATATTATTTTGATGTACATTACATAAAAAGAAGCTTTGTACCCTGAACAACACAAGTAGTAAGATAAAATGCCAAGCTTATGAAGATTAACAGATATAAAGGACAAAACCTTACACAAGCAAGAAATTGAGTAAATATCAAAAAGACAGCTTTTGAGAGACAATAGCGTACACATAAATCCCATCTGTTATCTAACTTCAGAGTCCAGAAGAGCGTAGGAAATTTTATGGCATAGTAAAACCCTGAGAACTCTCACACCTCTCAGAACAGACAGTTATATTTAAGACTTCTCGCCCATCCACTCTGAACTATAAATGGTATGAAGCAGCAGATTCTATAATGCTAAAAGAAATAGAATAGCCTTAAGTTTTTTTTCAACTGCAACAAATTAATTCGGTTTTAGTAGTTTAGTAGTACCTGAAGCCAAATAAAAATTGACATCAAACAGACCGTTTCAGTTTTCATTACCCATGATAAGTATAAAAAGAGTAAACAAACCATTAATAACAAAACCAATTGGCTTTAACTTGTTTGGTTTTTTTTCAATAGATCTACTTTAAAAATTGGATTATTCTACATTTATTCTAAGCATGTAGTACCAAAAACCAACCAAAACCAAACACCTCACCTCAAAAAAAGACACCAAGCCCTCCCCGCAAATATTATTTTTTGCACACTGGTTGCCAACTACCATAGCCAACCACTAGCCTCAGTAAAATCAGTAAAGGGAGGCAGGTTTCCAAGCCCAAAGCAGAACTATTCACAAATCTGAACTTGTGCAGACCAGCAGAATCATCTGGGATTACTGTTCCCCAGCAGGAAAATCCCCGGAGCTTAGGTGACGCTGCGATCTACTTACAGTTCAAGGATAGTTTAGAGGATGCTGGGTGCTTGCTTAATTAGCTCACGGCTACCGGTGGGGAATGAGGGGAGGAGGAGGAAGAGCTACGCTTAGGCTTCACTACTGACACGACAAGTGATTCCCGCGGGAAGGCGTTTGGTTTTACGCACAGAAAAGGACGAAGGAGGAAAAGCTGGTCAGGCAGGAAAAACAGAAGCAGGAGGAGCCGTGCCGCCCCAGCCCGCTCCTCCCGCAGTCCTCCAGCGGCGGTCCCGGCGGGACGGGGCGCACCTGACAGCCCCGGCCCCTGCCTGCCCTCACCTTCCCCGGCTCCGCGGGGCCGGCCTGCACCTCGCCGCCTCCCGCCCTGCCCCGTCACCGGCCGCCGCGGCCTCACCTGCCCGCCGCCGATCACCTTTGCTCCGGGCCTTCCCCGCCGCCTCCCACCACCCGGGCCCCGCGCAACGGCCGCCGCTCTCCGCTTCGTCCCCTCCCGACTACGACCGGCCCAAGGCAGCTGGAGGAGGGGCAGAAGGGGGCCCGGTTTCCCGGTGGCGCAGAACTGAGGCCCGCGGCCTAACGGCCCCGCCCGCCCCAGCGGCTGCCGGAGACCGGTAGGAAAAGAAGGTGTCAGACCCGCCCGTCCGTCCCCCCTCGAGGCAGACCCGCGAGGGCCCTTACCGAGACCGGCGCGGAGGGCGCCGGGGACATCAACACGGGGCCTCCGCCATCAGCGCCTGGCAGCCCCGCCCGCCCGCGTCACTTCCAGCCACGGCCCTGCCCGCGAAGGGGCGGGGAACCGGCCGGAGCCGGCGGCGGAGCGGGGCTGGGGGTCCGGGCAGGGCCGTCCCGTCCCGCCTGACGCCCCTCGGGCCTTCGCCCCCTCTCTCCCTCCCTCAGCGGGGGAGAGCGGGGCGGTGGTCCCGGTGCGTGTAGGGCAGGGTGGTTGCTACCTCCATAAAATGCACCTGCCCCCTAGCGCAGTTCCCTCCCTCCCCCCACATGTGTTACTACAGCGTTACTCCGTAAAGCCCCACTTACCCTAATTTAATCGTCTCCCCCCTCCGTCCCGCTTCCTTGTACCTTGTCAATGGCCACCGTTAACCCCCCGGCCTTCACAGCTCTTCCCAAGCTGACGGAGGGGTGAGAGAAGAGTGACTGTAAAGCCTGACGCACCCATCTGCTTGCGTGCGCTTGGCGGGTCTCCATCAAAGTAGGTTACCTCATAAATGCACTGACTCGGCTGGATTTTCACCCTAAGTGGAGTCACGGATGGCTTACCTGAGTAACGGGGATGAGCAGCGAAGAGCAGGGATGAGTAATGGTGGTTGGCTTGTGGGGCTTCTCCCGGCGCACCCAGGGCTGGCTGCTGCCACGGCGTCTTGGAGATCACCTGGACCTCTCTGCTGCTCCTGTTTCTTACGTGGGTTTGTGTGCATTCTGGGGAGACATTATATTAGAATTAATATTAGAGAATATTATAGAATTAATTATTAGAATTTTTGACTTGAATTTTTGATGAGTTCACCAGCTTTTTCACGGTCAGTCCTAAGAGAAATGAAAACTAAGCTAGAGCGTAGAAACTGTCCTTTTAAGTAATTAAGCTTATTCATTGTACTTGCTTCTGTTTGGTGCTTCTTGTTTCTGAAAACAATCTTACATATTTAGGTGTATCGCACATTACTAAGTAATCCTTTGATTAGTACACACGATCTCTTATATCACCCATATATCCCATTTTCCCTGAAAAGCAATGCATTCCCTGCACTGTGCTAATGGATCATTTTAGCAGACTGGGTTTTTTCAGACAGCCCAAACCACGACAGAGACACAAGAAGTGTACGTGTGTGCTGCACTCTCTCCTTTAAGCACAGATCAATTTTTGTAGTGCGAAATGAAACCAATACGTTAATCAGAAAAGCAACGAATGTTTCTAAGGAGGTGGGGAGACCTATTTCTTCTTATCTCTATCCTCCATTTCTTCTCCTCGCTGCTCTTTGCTCTGTGTGACCTGATAAAGGGCTGTCTAAGAGTCACAAGACGCTGTTCTCATGTGGGCTGGGACGTGGGAAGAATTCAGGGTTTACAGTCACAAGCCGGGGAGTATCAGCGTTGGTGAGACTAACATGAAGTTTTGCTTTCATTTAGCACCCTTAAAATGCTGGCTTATGGGAATACAATGGGAAGTTTGAAGTAAAGATTTTCTTTGCCAGCTAGCATCATTTTTACAGTTAATGCCTGGAAAAAAACCCTCTTCCCTCATTAAAAAAAAAAAGATCTCCAATGATGAGTTTTTTAAGAAACTTGAGGTATTTCCATGCTTAGCTCATCAACGTTCATTCAGTCAAAAGAGTTAGTTATAGTTTAGTCATAATTCAGTATTAAGTAATAGGTAAACCAAACTACATATGCTGGTTGTCACATTGTAATGTGTCACAGTGTAAATATTAGGACAAATAAATCAAGAATAATCTTTTCTTGTGCTTAAATCCACAATTTTCAGGGAAAAAAAACCCACAATGTATTTTTAAACTCTATATCTTAACCACCTAAGTCTAAAAATATTCAATTATTCAAATCAATAACATTTCTTATTGAAATAAATGTATGGTTTAATAAGTGTTCTCCTGTATGTATTTGTACCCTAAGTTTAAATGCCAATCTTATCCCTCTAGAATTTACAGCTATGCTACAGAAAGACGGCGCAGAGCCTTTTCTCATTTTGCTATTGCCCCTTTGGGAAATGAAGGACTTTGGCCAAACGGACAAGTTGAGCACCGTGATCCCAGGATCAACACTCAATGTGCTTGTGCTGGTGTAAACAAAGATTTGGGTCAAGAAAAATGTGGTTGGAACTGGTGAAACTTGCACTTGCACTGAGAATTAATGGTCGAGTGCCTTAATGAATCTGAATCTTCTAGTATCTCCTGAAATTCATCGATGTGATATACGTCTTTGGGAAAACTTGCTCCTGAGGTGGAAAAAACCTCACTATTTTTCTATTTTTTGCCTACATTCTCTGCAGAATGTTTAAAATTGTAAAATAAAAAAGAAGTTTGATCAGTGATTTCTAGTGAAACCCTCATTTTGTGAGACTCTTTAATACTAATACACTAATTCAATTCAAAAGCTTATTATGAGTATGATGGCAATCATACCATCTCCTTCTGACTTGATTTTCACCTTTCCAACCCCAATGATTTCAGTAACAGGAAAATGTTTTCATTCAAGCCACTATTTTACAACAAACGGTAGACTTTTCATGTATACCAGAACTTGTACTCTAAGCATGTATAATCAGTGATCGGCCAATATTTCAGTGGGTTTTTTAAAGAAAAAAAAATGGTGAATGTCAAGTATCTTTTTGATGCAATTCTCCCTATATATGTCATGGAATCAGAACCGTGGAGGTTGGGAGAGATGTCTGGAGCAGGTCGAAGGAGAGCATGTTGCTCAGGGCCTTGCCTGGCCATGTTTTGAATGTCTCCAAGGATGGCGGTTCCACCATCACTTAAAGGACCTATACCAGTGGTTAAAAACATTAATTGTAAAAAAGTTTCTGTATATCAAATTGGAAATCCCCGCATTCCAATTTTGTCTCTTGCCTCCTGTCCTTTCACTGTGCACCTCTGAAAAGAGTTTGGTTTCATCATTTCTATATCCTCTGTTTAACTGGCTGTCAATAGCAACAGGGTCTCCCTGTGGCCTTCTCTTCTCTAGGCTGAAAATAAATCAGTTCTCTCTTTTTTTGTCTCTAGAGATACAATTGCCCAAGAACGTATGTCTCATTTTGTTGTCAAAAAACTTTTCACCAGGGTATTTATCTGGAAATAAAAAGCTGGCAGAGCCCTTTTCTTAGTGTCTCAGTTGCTTAAGCATAAATATGAAGACAAATAAAAAACAGCAAGTTAAGATTGTGGGTTTGATAGAAGTGTTAAATAAGGTAAAAATGGATGTGAATGCAGTAACTGGATTTGAACATTACTAGATTCAAAAGAAGTTTGAAATTCAGTCTGGGATATAAAAGTTCCTCTGCTTTGTAATTATACTGAGACTTTCTTTGCCAGGATGAGACTAGTCCCTCTACGGGCATGAGATGAACAAAGAATAAAAACAAAGCAGCTAACTGGAATTGCCGAAGGAAGTGTGGAGCAATTACGGACTCTTGGGGAACAGTCAACCATGTTTGGAAAACATTTACAACTTTCGTAACTACACTATCTTTTTAAACCTTCAAGCTCCTTTAGCAATTCATAGCCTTGAAATTAGAAATGGGTCTCCGTCACATCTGTTTAACCTTGGGTATATTTGAACTTTTATTCAGATCCAGAGCCTAACAAACATTTTTTCTGTTTACTTTCTGTGTTACAGCCTGAACCAAAGCCATGATGAGTTTTGGATCCAACCCTGAATTCTTCCCCTGAGGCCCATCTTTGCTTTGTACGAATGACAGAAAAATTGTATATTTCTAGTTTTTATTACCAGAGAAAGGTACTTTATGTTTTGGATATTCAATCTATTGCTGTGACATGATGATATTGATGAAGTGTGGTAAGGAAACGCTCCGGTTCTAATGATTTGATTTCATTTTGGTTTGACTCCTATTTCAACACTCCCAACCTTTAAAAGTATGGGCCATGAGAGATGTAAAAAATATATATCAATGTCACTAATCGGAAGCTCTTTCTGGTCACGTTGTAAAGCACACTTAATCAACTTCTTTAAGATCATGTTACAGAAAGCTATTAACTATACTCTTAAAACAGTTAAATAGTTATAAATAATGTTTTATATTATGGCTGACAACACTGAATTGCGCAGCGTTTAAGGAAATCTAATCACAGGGCATGCAGACATTGCCTTCCAGTAAGATGGTGTGGCAAAACTTTGGAACATATTAGAAATCACATACTATTGCTAACATTTCCTATTAAGGAGAAAGCCTCTCTCTGTATATTTTGGATTTCTTTTCCAACACTTAATTGCAGCTGATGAAGAAAAGCTATTCAAAAGCTGCCAGGATTTTTAAATCTGTATGAGTGAGATTGATGAAATTTGTGGGTTTTCCCAAAAGAGTATAGGTGAGAGCAGACATGTAAATTTTGTATGTGTGTGCGTGTACGGGTGTGACAGGGAGAGGAGAGAGCAAGAGCTTACTCCTAAGGTGTGAGACTTGGCAGCGCTGCACGGTACAATGGGCACAAGAAACCGCATGTCTGTAAATGAGTGCATTTGAATTGCTGTTATTTCACTGTTGGGTTACTGTATTGTTAAAGTGAAAAGGAATGTTTTTAATAAATGCAAATAATGAGTTAAATGCTTGCACATACTGAGGCTTTACTCTCTGGTGTGTAATTAATATATGTGCACTGGAGACCCAGGTCTGGGGGAGTGTTTCATTTCTTATTTATGATGTTTGTAAGGGTGTTTTTTTTTCCCTTCTAGCATACCTCTTACTGGCATACACAGAACTGCATGTAAATGACCACTGAGTAGGTGTCACTTAAATCTTAGCAGATATACAACAGGTAAATACCTTTTGTTTTGTATGTTTTGGTAGATTTACTGTTTCTCCCAGCCTTTTATCTTTGCTATCTGAAAGTAATAGGAAGCTCCCAAATGACCAACATTTTGTTTTCAGAGGCAGGAAAACTACATGTGGCAGGAAACAAACAAGCAATGAGATTTCAAAGTTCTTGTACCTCAGGGCACAGCGTTTAACCCTGAAGGACTGAAAGTAGAAAGACACTTTCCATAGCTACCTACAGCATGTTTTCTTGTATCCCCTTCTGGGTCCCCCTCAGCACCGGCTGCCACTGCTGACAGAGCACAGAAGTGTCTGTATACTGTATCTGCATGAAGCTTGGCAGCTTTCCTATTTCCTCATAATGGTATGTATTTTTCTCAAAGGATCTAAAGATGTCTGAGTCCTTATACCAGTGCTGTCTCCTGCTCCCCTATCCTGGCTCTAGCCGTTTGCGTGTCTCCAGTGCTTTACTAGTTTTTCTCGCTCCTTGGCTTCCTGAGCAGCTGCCTCTGTCACATCATGTGCTCAAACTGGGGAGCTTGGTGCTGCTCCACAACCCCCTGCCACGGCCGGTACCACCCGACTGATGCAGGAGCTCATGCTCATGTTTGACCCAGCACCAAGGAGAAATGGTGTTGTGTCACACAGCACACTTGTGAGAGGCTGTGCCTGGCCTGGGACGTAGAGACAGAGAGCAACTCGTGCTCTTTTCCCCACAGCCCCACATTTAGTTTGGAGATGGGTCTGAACCTCTTGCATTGCAATTTGTATAGAAAACTTTGCAGTCATCAGGTCTTGAGTCCAGGTACTCACCTTCTCCTACTGCTTGAGTTCTGAAGTCCAGCATTGGGGGTTCTTTTTCTATGAAAAAAAATAATTGCCATGTTGTTACATAAATTATGTACAAATCAATTACTAGGAAGCACAGTGCTAAAATTAAAATTTGTCTTTAATTCATCCCCCTGATTATTTGATATTTTATTGTGTCTATTAAAATTGTATAGAGTATGCTGGATTTGCTGTGCAAACTTACATACAGAAAATAATGCAGCCTTTCTGATTTTATTTGATCAGAACCACCTAGAAATGCAAATTGTATTTTTACCACACATATCCTATCTTTTTTTTTTTAATATTTCATACCTTTTCTTATTTCCACAAATTAATTTCCTTGTACAAGGAATATTTTTAAAGGATTGGTTGGCCTGTAATAAGTGTTTTGTACACAAACACCATGGTTAGAATCTGTTTTTTACAGTGTGTATTGCAGTTATCTTTTCGGGGATATGTCAGTGGGCAGCACTTGGTCTGTATATCTGCATATTTTGAATATACTATGTTTGTGCTGAAGGAGACTTCTTAAGGCTTTATGAAACTCCCTGCTTAAATGCTGCCACTGAGACCCAACTGAGCTTGTCAACAATATCTAATACTGCTGGAAAGTAGTGCAGCATATCCTTAAAACTGGGAGATAGAGGTGTACGAGTCTGAAAAACACCAAGTTATCTTAACAGTTTTTGAGAACTTTACCCATAATAAACTGCACATTGATATATATATTTATTTTAGCATTCCCAGAATCCAGGCATTCTTCTCCCTGTTAGAAGAGATGCCAAAAGCAAATTCAATCTGTAGTTCTCTCTTTCCTTCCCAGACCTTTGTTGACTTGCAGTCCCCATTCTGCTGCAATTAGTCAACCACCAAGGGAGAGTTCATGGGCTGAATATTCTTCCTAGTCCTCTTCTAAATTCAAATATAGTTAGCCTTAGTTTTTGTTGTATTAATCACAGGGCTGCTGGGGCCAAATCAGCTAATTTGTCAATGGGAATTTGCACAAGCTTCCAAGTGGGATGAATTTTTTCCCCTACAGAAGAGCAGATCTTATGAATTGCACCCATTGGATGTCTAGCATCATTCTGATTTGCCATTTCCATATTCCTTTTTGATCATTTTGCACTCAATATTTCACTTAGAAATCATTTATACCACAACTGTACTTGGCCCTCAGTATTATTAGGTAGCATGAAATATACTCAGTGATGGTATGAAAGTTATTTCCAATAGGGCTTATGAAGAACAGCTGAGCAAGTACGACCTCCTGACCTCAAAGTGTTTGTTTACTGGGAACTATATTCCAGTTCTCTACATTTAATCTGTCTTGGACCAGGCTGACATTCCCTTGCTAGATTTATTGTATCTCCAGAGGCTATTACAAACACAACATTGTCACTGCTTATCTAATAAAATGATAATAGGATTATATTATTTTAGTGATAATGATACATTTATGTTCATTTTTAATAGTAACAAACCAAAGTTTGATTTCATGTTCAATGAAGATAATGTGTTATTGAGGGGGGAAAAATAGCCACATTCAAAAAGTATTTTTCTTTCAAACAGATCATCCATGGAAAATATTTTTTATTCCATCTTATTTGCAAATCAAAGCTTCAGTTTGTTGATGGGTAGGCATACTATGTCAGTTTTACAGAAAAAATAATAATGAGGAAGTCTGACTTTGAAAACTCTAGTTTTTCTAAATCAACAACTCTGGATTTTGGAAGCTTGTCATGGTTTTTCTGCTGTATCTTTTCCTAGAAGTTGTCAGACATCAAAAGACAGGCACAACAGACCAGATTTGTATTTCAATTATATTTAGTTATATTTAGTTATATTCAAGGTGTCCACAGTAAGTTAATTTTTTATTAGCGGCAGTATTATTTTTTTTTTAATTTATTAATTGTTGTAGTAGTAGTAGTAGTAGTGGGTGTTAAATCATAGCCAAGTTTTAGTTTGGTACTGTGTGTTTTAAGGGGAGACTCTTAAATGTATTTCTCAAATAGATTTAACTGGTTACTTTTAGTGTAATAAACATCTCTCTGTGTAATGTGTGCTCTTAATTTATCTCCCAGCTGAGGCAACAAAAATCAAATTACTTTTTAACTTCAGTAATTTGTACATTAATAAAAGCTTTGCCTTTTCTTATTTTAGAAAAGTAAATTATTGCATCTCTCCCTTTTTTTTTTTCTTTTTGGTAGAGCTCTGACACTGTAATGCTGACCTTTACCAAATGATCCTATCGTTTTGGTGACCAACACCCTAATGACTCTGCTGTACTGGAATTTGTAGCACAGCCCAGATAAGGCCTGGATCATTTCTTTATGAACAAGCAGCATATTCCTTCTAAAAAGTATTGTTATCTGACAGTTTCTTCTGCAAATTTCACTGCAGCTGACTATTATTTTTCTTAAGTGCTGCTACTTAAAAGTAACCTATAAAAATTAGGGAATAAATAATAGAGATTTTAAACAAATTTAATAATAAACAAGCTATTCCACCGGTATGTGTGCTACATGGTGAAATTATACTGCTAGACTTAAATGAAATATATGGTTTGTATTTAGAACTCTTAAATGTTCCGTAAAGTTTAAGTCGTCTTAAATTTTCAATACGGCAGAATGGAGATTTGTTAAAATAATTGCCTCATGTCGGTATAGATTCCAAACCTTTTTATTACAAATTCCTTTCAAAAATCTTTCGATGGGCAAGACAGTCTATATGCTGGAATATAGACAATACAAGACCACAATAATGGCAGTAGTTTTGTCTTTGTGTGGAATAGAAGAGATATGTTGATCCACATTGATTTGCGTGCTCTTCTTGTAAAAGACTTCTCTGCCCTTTTGCACATAAAGTTGTTTCTTATATGCTCTATATAGCTAAAATTCCAAAGGAATTAAATTTACTATTAATTGCACACACAAAACATGTAAAATTGAGTGCAAATTTTGCAACCAAGTACACAAAATGAAAGCTGGTTCTTTTCTGTTTAATTATATTACTTAAGTATCCACGTCTCTTTGTCAAAAGTTAATTAATTGCTCTCTTGATTTGCAGTAGGTTATGTTCCTGGGTACTAATTCTTCTCGTAAACCAGTGATGAGGAATATCCCCTAATACACCGTACTCCTCTGGTGACCTTGTGTTGCTTCCTCTAAAATGAGGAAAAAAATCCTAAGAATGTCAATAGAAGCAAGATCACCACCCATTTTGGCAAAGCCAAGTCTTGCTCAGGAGCATGCCACACAAAGAAAATGTTTCTGAAGCAATTATGTGCTTTACACTTTTGTGTAGGAAAACCCAAGGCCTGAGTTAGTGCCGGGATTCCTCTTTCTATATCATAAGGATCCAGCCCAAACCACGACATGTTAGTTAGGATTCTATCAGAGTAATGTAAGGTTGATGCTTTTAGACTGACATGCATAGGTTGGTTGGGGAAAATGTAACTATTTTTTTCTGTGTTTTATAAGCATGCACCTTTTCCTGGGTGGCAATTACCTCATCCTTACTCAGACACCTGAAGTTTGAAATCAATGTGGAAAGCTTTTCCACACTGCTTTTCCATGTTGCCCTACCACGTTCATCTTCTTTTCCTAAGTCAGTACCCTGTAACTGGCAGAAGGGCATTGAGTGACTGTTTTATGCAATTCCCATACTGATCAGTATGTTCTATATGTAGTGCATTGCAGGTAGAAGTCAAAATAAAATGACCATGACTGATACCACATATTTATCATATGTAGCAATATTTCTTTTGGAATTTATTTCCTTCTTCAGCTGCTTTTCCAAAAGCTGTTCATCTAAATCTGAACCAAAGTCATCCTCCTCTGCATTTCTATGTCATGTGAAACAAGCATGTAAAAGTAAGGTACTGTACACAAACATCAACAGATTCTAAATCCCGTAAATAATCCGAAACATATTTTTCAGCTAAAGCACAAAAATGAAATCAACCCCAAATTGCTATGGGATGCTATGCAGGTCCTTAAACTTTGAATTTTTTTGTGTGAGTTCTCCAAATGGAACTGGTCTATATTGTTCATGGTGCCACCTGTATGCAGTCACCCACAGACAACATAAATTATTTGTAAAAGATAGTAGTGATTGAATTTCCTTATAACCAGAACTGCAAAACATTCCATTTAGATTAAAAGCACTTGTTCTCCACACCATTTTCCAATGAAATTCATCTAGATAAAGTATCTATATTGCATTTTACTTTGATGGGATTTTGAAGAGAACTTAAAGATGATTGAATTCTTCTGGGAAATAGGTATTTGAATCTTTTCAGCTCTTCTAAGAAACCCAGTCAGCACAGTCTAGCCTAAACATCTTAATGGAATTTATCAGGACTAAAGAGAGGGCAAAAACTCTAGTGCTTAACTGAAATTGGTATCAATTAGTACAAATACAAATGCACTGGTACCCTGTGGTAACCTGCCCTTGCTAACATTCACCTGATGTCCCAGTGAGATGCGACCACTTTCCAAACTACAGTACAAATGCTTCTGACAAAACAAACAGTTCATACCAAAACAAAGCTTCTATGTTCCCCCAGGGCACTACATTCCCAGAGAAGCTGCTTCCCCTTAAGTATATGCAATATTCAGAATATCACACATATTCAGTTCATGGTTGGTTACTAAATTACATCCTGCTGCAGAATTTATCAGACAGTTCAGAAAGAAAGCAAGCAGTTCAGGTTACAGAAGGGGTTTTTTTCTGTAGGCAAAAATAACCGCTTGCGTTGCTGCTTATACATTCCAGTTAGTTATCTAGTGAAGGGCACACAGCTAGGAAATCAATGCTGCCCTGAGAATCCCAACTTGTATATTTACAAGTGTGAAGAATGTCATATTATGTTGGACTCAAGGTCCCTCTAGCCCAGTAGTCTGTCTCCAGCAGTGACCAGTCAGAGAGGAAATATGCAGGGATATTTCTCTGGAATGCTCTCCCACCTCCAGCTATTTGCAGCTCAGGGATTCCTGAGCAGCTCCACTGCACTTATATTGCATTTTACAAACATTATGAAAGCTCTCCAATGCAGAGAAGTAAAGGCAACCAATGCAAGATGTAAGGTTAGAAGGAGGAATAAAACACTGCAGGCTTGGCTGCCAGTTCATTTTGAATCAAGTCTCAAATGTGCTGTTGCATCCACTGTAGTTTCTTTTGGCTACAACTAAGTAGTGTTAATGTTGAATTTAAATATTACTCTGCAGTGAGGGTCCCACTTTAAAGGTAATGTATGCCAGTGACTCTTGCTAAATTCAGTGAAAATTGTGCTTAGTTATCAACCCAGATTACAAAACTCCATGTCCTGAAAAGGAGATCTCCTTAAAGTAATGAAATTTTGTTTTAAAAACTGATCAAATGTACTTATCCTGCATCCATAGAGTTAAAGTCAGGGGCAGGCTCTAATACCCTTGGCATAATATGAAATAGTGCATGTATTTCCCTTTGCTTTCAGAGGTTCCTTATTATGGAGAAAACAATTCCTTAAATCTAAGAAAATGCAAAATTTACAAAAATATACTATAAATAGTCTGTATTTTTAGGGGGATTTTTAGTTCTTTGTTTTGTCTTTTTATGTGAGTCCTTGAAAGTAAAGTAAGATGGCCACATTTTCAACACTAAGAATAAAAAGAGTAGGCTTCCTTATGCTATTTTCTGTTTATTTACTTGTTTGTTTACGTATCCTGGAACTTAGTGGGCACAATGTAACAACAGATAGAAAACTACTATTGGTGTACTACGCTACATCAATAGCAGCTGCTTTCTGTTATGAGGGCTCTGACAAGTTCTCATATTTTAACATCCATGTTCTAATGTCACAAATGTTAAGGAGTGCACCTGAGGTCTACACGTATTTCTTGCACCGTAAGAAAGTAAATCTCAGTCACGCAAACACCAAGGTTTAGATTTACAATGTCACTAAGCTTTCATTGGGTAACGGTGTAAGTAAATATACATAAGTTTTTGTTGATCTAACAAGCTGGGATACAGGACCATGCGGTACAAAGGTACTGTACCTTTTTCTCCACATTTCTCAGATCCTGCAGAGATGTGCCAGCACCAGTCTACAAAGCAAGATGACACAGTAACTATGAGTTCATAATAGCAAGGCAATGTGGCTTAATCAACATGGTAATAATGGTAATGGGTATGACAGGTTATAGGATAATGAGAGTTAAGAAAGTTGCATTTTCTTTCCCTTTTCTGTCACTGACATGTTTCATGATACCGGGAACTTCATTAGTCTTCCCATGACCAAGAATTTCAGTTTATATTACCAATACCCAGTAGTTTAGGAGCCAATTTAAGAGCTTTCTGTCTCATTCATTCATTCTAGCTTGGCCCATTCAGTTGCTCCAGAGTGAGGATCAGTGTGTGCTGGTGCAAGCATTTGTTGGGGCCAAGTGTACAACAGATGAGTGAAAGGTTGTGTGTTAACAACAGTTATATTGGCATACCTGAGAGGGCTGTAAACTGTAGTGCAAAAATGGTGATAAGCAGCTGGAGCAAAAGCAAAAGCAAAATCCTGCTCATTTCACAGATCCAGTATAGAAAGCTGTCATAAAGCAATTGGACTGGACAGGCCTCCAGGTACAGGTTTGGGGAGTAACAAGGACTTAAATGGGTTTGGCAGCTGAAAGATCAGTTCTTATAATGACATCTATACCCTTTTTTATAAAGCTCTACAAGTTCTACCAATGAAAACAGATACATACCAGTTACATGTTTACTACTTGTCACTCTCGTATATAATTTTTATGCCATTCTTTTTGCTGTACTGTACAAAATGAACTCTTACACTAGAGCAACAAGTAGGCTAGCAAGTTTTCCAGAAGAAAATAGTTCCTTCCTGCCATAATCAGTCATATATTTTGAGGACCCGTTTCATGCCTAAATCATAAGCTTGGCATTACTGCTTTTAAGATACAATACACCATTGATAGAACAAAACTTTAAAGCCAATTAGATGTTGGCAATCTTCCTACCATTGGCAAAGGCACACTTGTTAACAGTTCCCCTCTGTGGCACATTTGCAGTGTAATCACTGGTTTCTGGAAAGCTTTTTTGGCACTTCAAGAGATTTTAAAATATCTAATGAATTTATTTTTATAGACAATTTTAGACTTCACTCTCACTACTTTGAAGAATTTTACTTTAAAAAATAGGGGTTGTATGCACTCAAATGAGGTATGATCCCTATTTTTAACACAGGGAAAAAAATAATAATTTGTAGAACCAAGCTACACAAATAATAGTTCATTTGCATTTTAAATAGTTAACAATTTCAGAAATAATCACATACAAATCTTTATGAAACACTATCTTACTAGGTGTGAGCAAGGAGATACTGCTGCTTTGTTGCAACAAAAACCCAGAATGTTTTTATCCTGAGTTTTAATATAAGTAAAAGGTTTCATGGCTATTTACTTAAAAAGTATTTCGAAGTTAAAAAAGCTTTTTTCTTCATTTTGTGTGGAAAGAATGTGATTAGGTTGGCAAAGAAATAAGAAACACACAAACTAAAATTAACTAGGAAATCTTAATTTATAGTGAGATAAACTTTTACGAAATGCAAAATTATTTTTAACAAAATGAGCTAACTTTACTATAAGCCTACTAAAAGTTCAAACATCACTAGAGGGCATTTTGGAGAAAATAAAAAACCACAACACTATTAATTCCATTTTCTGCCTTCTGCAAATGCTCTGTAGTATGGTAGCCCTGCATCATCTGGTCCTGCAAATGCTTCCTTCCCATACTGGCTACCTTAGAAGTACTAAACTACTAATATCAGTTTTATCAGTGTTCATTACGTGAGCAGAGATTCCATTTAGTCTAATCTCAGGTCTTTCATCTGTCTGCAAAAGCATGTTTTGTACAATAGCAACGTAAAAACTATAGTAAAACAACAATAGAATTTATTCACAGGTGTGTTGCAAAGTAATGCAAGGCTAAGCCCACTACACTTTTATCAATAAGATTCTCCTTTTTCCAGTTTCTCATGCTTTGTTTGGAGTGATTGTAGTGTATTTTTATTATGCTGGTACAAAGTGAAATTCTCCTTATACACCTTTTAAACAAAGAATGCTTTATTTATGCCTACACAAATAAAACTCTCTTAAACATGCTAAAGGTCTAGAGAAAGACGCAGCTATGCAGGTAAAGCTGCATCTTGTAAGGAGAGTTAAAAATCTTGAATGCAAGGACCACACTGAATGTAGCATTAGACTCTTCACTAGATCCACCTAGCTATACTTAAACACTCAAAAAAAATAAAATACTTACTTTTCTAACTCAGTTCAGACTTGATAGGAGTCTACAGCCAGTTGGAAAAGGGTCAATGACTCTGAAAATGTAAGGCAGTGAAGAATCAGGCTAGAAGGCAAAAGCCCCATTTTCAAAGTTCTGTGTGTCTATGTGTAAAAATCGGGTTTTAATGACTTCCAAAAACATTATTTGGACTACACCTCCATACAGATTTCTGCCAGCTTAGCTGCATTGATGAGGAATCACACCTCTTCTCATCCCAACAAAATTTGTGTTCAAGATGGTCGTCAACCTCGTCACCACTGAGGAGAAAAGTAAACACAGCTCAGTAGCTTCATTCACTTGGCACACTTCAAATGGCATGGTGGAACAGACAAGTAAGCTTATGAAAATATTGATATATATGAGCCTCTGGATCTTCAAATGTTTTGCAAAGTGCAAGCAAATTAAAAGGTTTCTAATTTTGTGTGTCTCTTTCCATTGCCTTAGCTGCAGAGATCTTTTTTTTTCTTCTCAAATAGTACTCGGTGCTCAGCTGAGAGGCAATGAGAGAAAGAAGCAACTGGGTGACAGCATGAGATCAGGATGAGAAAAGCTGGGCTTTACTCATGCCAGAGTAAAGCAACTATATAACCACAGCCTCCTTCACTGCTCACTAAATTACTTTGTGTTGAGCTGGGCTAATTTAACTGCATATCATCGTTGCTTTATTGGTGCAAATATACAAAAAATGATGTGGTACTGATAGAAGAACCAAGCTCAAATATCAACTTAACATAGAACTGAGTGAATAGCTGACTTGAAGAGACCCAAGATCTATTCCTGATGATTACACTCTCCCAGAAGTCTGTAAATGATACCGCACAACAACTACAAAAAAAGCTCTGACCTAGCAACAGTAACCTAAGGACTGAGGCAGTACCCAGCATTCCTCCACAATAAATGAAGGCGAGTTTTGCTGTCAGGAAATTAACTATTTTGTTTGTGAGAGAGAAACGTGGCAGTTGTGGGACTGGAGCTGAAGCCTTGCTCTGAGGAGGGAGGGTTCACCTGCCTCCACCCTGCCCTCCCTCAGGCCTGCTCCCTCACACCCCGGAGCTCCCCGGGGGCTGCCAGCAAGGTCTCCCAGTCCTGTCAGGCGCTACGCTGTGGGCGAGCAGCACAGCTCCTAGCAGCTTGTTCAAACACAAATTTAACCGACGTTGATAAACTTTCTCTGTCAGGCCTTCGGGAAATGCCCTCTGGGCAGGGTGAAGCCAGTCATAAGCTCCACCGATCATCTGAGGAGGCAAAACCAGTACAACGCCGCCTCTTCCCTCACGGCGAGGGCGCCGTTTGCGCCGTTCTTGCGGGACCTTGGCCCTCAACCTTGGCCCCACAGACGGCCTCCGACACAACCCTGGCCCTGCCTTCCCTCCCTCCCCTCAGCCAAGCGGCCCTCCCGGCGGCGGCGCAGGAAGGGAGGCCGCAGCGGGCAGGCGCAGGCAAGAAGGAGGGCTAGATTCAAACACCTCCCCCGGGGTAGCCACGGGCAGCCCAACAGAGTTACCCACCGCCCCGCCGCCAGCTCCGCTGCCCCAATAAGGTGCCCCAGCGCCTGTCCGGCCCCCGTCCCGCCCCGCTCCGGGGAGCGCGGCCGGCCCCATCCGTCACGGGGGCGGTGGGCGGGGCCAGCCGGCGGCGGGGAGTAAACTTTGCGCTCCCATTGGCTGGATCCCGCCAAGGGGCGCCTGTGGTTGGCTGCGGCAGCTGCCGCTCGCAGCGGGCGGGCGGTGGCGGCGGGCGGGGAAGCGGCGGGGCGGGTGGCGGCTGGCCGGAGGTCACTCGGCGCGGGGGCGCAGCATGGCCGCGGCTGTGGTGCTCGGGGGACCGGCAGGCTGGTGGCGCTGGCACAGGCGGGGGGGCGCCGCCCGCGCCGCGGTGGGGGAAGAGGTGGCCCCCCCCTCCGCTCCC